>NC_056727.1:481839518-481974518 GCF_019279795.1 Protopterus annectens
ATTTTTTGTCCCAGGCAGTAGCATTATATGCTGCTTTAAGTGAGGTATAAAAGGGATGTATAGACAGAACTGACTTTCCCGACTAGACAACAAGTGTCACAGGATGGAGTCCATGCACGTCAAGAAGGAATAAAATGCATAAGAAATAAGAGTGGGTTGGAGGGAGGGTGTGAATACTGCAACATTGAAGAGGACATCTACTGTTATGGTAAGATTTTACGAACTGTATATTGTCCTTTTATATCACTGTTGCAATATTCCTGCATGTAAGACTGGGAAGAAGGTAGGTATAGGCGAGGGAGAGTAGAGTCCTTGGTGAGGAATATTTTGTTACGATAAAGCAACCCTGGTTTGGGTTTTTTTTAATGCAAGTATAGGTGTTAATCAAATTTAAGTTTGTTAATGATAGCACCCAGGCGCTTGTGTTTCAACATTAATAGTATTGTCAAGCGATGTGATGGTAAATGAAGATTTATGAGAGATTTTGGAAGAATCCAGAGAAGTTTGGTTTTCTTGGGATTAAGCATGAGTTGATTCAGTTTCAACAGAATTTTAAGTTTTTTGTGATAGTGTGAAGATGAGTGATTGCCTGTAATGGTGATAGTTGAATCTCCTGAGTATTGTATGACAGAAGTAAGAGCAAGAAGTGTGCAGACAATTAGTAAAAATGTTAAATAGCAGTGGTCTGAGAATGGAGCCCAGAGGCACACCTGTATTTACTGGGAGGAAGGGAGGAGAGCTATTTGACAGACTTTTTTATCTTTTGGAGAGGTAGCTTGAGAACCATTTAAGAGTGAAGTAAGAGAGACTAGGATCTGACAATTTGGTAAGAAGTTTGGGGTAAGAGATGGTGTCATAGGCTTTAGAGAGGTCTAAAAATTGTGTTTATTGATGTTCGTGTCACTGTTGCAGTCATTGCATTTGGGTAATCTGCTGGCAGGTTGCCCTCAGTCTGCTTGAATAACAGTCTTGGGTCCTGCGTCTGTTGCTGTTTCCTCTTCCATGACTTCAGGTAGTCAGGGGTATAAAACATGCAGCCGTTGCCATTTTAATCACTTTCTTGCCGTGAGGTGTCCGAAAGCAGAAGCAGTTCACAAGTGCCAGTCGGCCGACTCATGAAGATGTTCTTAGTCTCCCATTGCTGCAGTCCTTACATATGGGTATTCCGCTGTCCACAATCGGCCCGAATACCAAAGGGCTAGAACCGGCGTCGGTCATCGGCGCCCGAGACTGACGTCAGTACGTGCCAGTACAAATGCGCATGACCGACGCCATAACCTCAGTCTTTCTTGCCACGTGGTCTTAGCAGAAGCAGCTTTGCAAGTGCTGTTCGGCGTTCTGGAATTGTCTGTTTTCGAGTTTCAGACCGGAGACCAAGTTGGTTTAAGTACCCCGTTGGGGACACTTCTTTTTCTTGCCTCAGTATTGACGGATGTCAGAAAAAGTTAACTGTATTTCTTGTGGGAAACAGATTCCTCATAGGGATTACCATTCACTCTGCATTCCTTGTTTGGGGCCTGAGCACGCCGTTGGTGGGTGTCGCTTTTGTGCTACTTTTAACAAGCGTACTATTAAACGTCGGTTGGACTGTGCTAGGCTGGTGTTTGGTAAAAGTTATAATTACAACATGCCGTCGGATTCTCCGACGACTGGTTCTTCTAAAAAACGCAAAGAAAAGTCTTTGCGGTCCAAACAGGATGAGTCGTCCGCTCCGGACGCCGGTTCTGTAGAACCACTGACTACTTCAGCGGCTCCTTCTGAAAGTTTACCTGAGTCTCAAGGGGAGCCTTTGTTACTACAGGAAGTGGCTTCTCCTGTTAGGCCAGGCTGAGGGTGCTTCTCTGATGTCAGTGGTTCCCTCCCCTCATAGGGTAGTTAGGCCTCCTCCTTCTCAAAGCAAAGCCCATTCTAAGTCTAAGTCTGCCCCTGCTGGTGCTAGTCCCCAGGGTCTAGCTCCTAGGAAGCACATGTTAAAGATGGCTGAAGATTTGATTACTTTAGGGGTTCTTTGCCCCCCCCTGCGAAGAGGCCCAGGGTAGAGACAGAGTTGGAGGATTTGGTTCAGTCTTCCAATGAGTCAGATTCCTCTGTAGAAGAACTTCAGGATTTCCCTCCCTATTCTAATTCGGAGGCTGAGGACACTACTCCCTCTGCGTCCCCTCCAGAAGATTTTTCTTTCTCTGAGACTTTGCATTCCATGAGGGAACATTTCAAATGGGAGGGCCAGGATTATTCTGATTCTCGTAAAAGGCTAAGAGAATTGGCCCTTGGCTATTCCCCCTGTACTGGATGTCGTTCAGGATGTATTTTCTGAGGCTGCCTTTAACCCAGATTCTCTGCCTCCTGCTCCGGTTAAACCAGATAGATACTACAGGGTTCCGGAAGCTCACAAGTACTTATGAGTCCTAGGGCTGATCCAGAAACTATTACTCAAGGCCCCAAAGGTGTTAGGGCTTCTGTGGTTAGGAATCCAGTTCCTCTGGACAAGGATGCTAGGGCCCTGGATAGGTGGGGTAAAAAGCTGTATACCTCTTTTACTTTGGCTATGAGAGCTTTAAATTGTCAGTTTCATATGCTCAGGTATCAAAATTTTTTGCTGGGCCAATTGAAATGTAAAGTAGATGCTTTAGCTGAAGGTATTGAATGTAAGGAGCTTCAGGATTTAGTGCATGCTTCAGACCAAGTTGGTAAGCATTCCTTGCAGTGTGGTTTTGATGCTTTACAGGCTTCTTCCAGGGTGGCTGCTACTAGTTCAGTTCGCAGGCATGCCTGGCTTAAAGATCAGACCTTGTTAGAGCATGTTAAGGCTCGAATTATGGATGCTCCTCTACAATCTGATGTTCTTTTTGGTCCTCCAGTAGAATCAGTTTTGAAAAAAATGGAGGAAAAAGCTAAGTCTATGCAGACAGTTAGGGACTTTTTACAGGTTCAGCCCCCTAAGTTCAGTAGGAATTGGCCTGCTAAGGGATGGTCTTTCCCCTCTTCGGATTATCAATCTAGGGGCAGGTCGAGACGAGGTAGAGGTAGGGCTTCCTCTCGGGGCCCTGTTACTTCTAGGTCTTTGAGTTCTTCTACCCCTTCTGCTGGGGAGGGCAGGGGTCAGTCCTTTCGGAAACAGACCCAATGACCTGTCTTCAGCTGCCGGACTCTGCTTTGCTGGCAGCTCCTCTAGGAGGAAAACTGGGACTTTTCAAAAGGAATTGGCATTTGGTTACCCAAGACAAATGGGTATTGGACATAATAAATCGAGGCTACAAATTTTATTTTCACACATTCCCTCCTTTCAAAGGTATGCCGGATGTGCCTCATCAGCAAAGACTGGAAGCACAGACACAAATTTCTTCTCTGCTTCAGTTGGGAGCAATACAGGAAGTACCTTCTGCAGAAAGAGGCACAGGGTTTTATTCCCGTCTTTTCTTAGCGCCAAAGAAAGGAAATACTTGGAGACCGATTCTGGATTTGTCCATTATAAACACCTTTCTGGAAATTCCAAAATTCAAGATGTTAACACTGCAACAGCTGTTCTGGGCAAAGATCACTGGATGGTGACTCTGGATCTCAAAGAGGCTTATCTTCACATTCCTATCAAGCCCGGTTGCAGGAAATTCCTGAGATTTCGGAATGGTTATTTGCATTATCAGTTCTCTGCATTGTCCTTTGGCTTGTCTACTGCGCCCAGGGTATTCACAAAAGTCCTGGCTCCAGTAATAGCTTTTCTCAGACTAACAGGAATTCAAATTTATCCTTATCTGGACGACTATTTGATTTCTGGCTCAAGGCAAGCACGAACTTCTTCAACATCTGCAGTATGTAATGACAGTTTTAAGATGCCTAGGGTATTCTGTGAACGAAATAAAGTCCAGTCTAGTACCCTCACAAGAGATGTGTTTTCTGGGTGTAAGACTAAATACAGCTGCTCAGATGGCATTTCTTACCCCGGACAAACAAAGAAATCTTCACCTATACTTCCAACAGCTATCAGTAATGTCCAGGCTGACTGCAAGGACAGTCCTTCAAGCCTTGGGGTTCATGGCATCTTGCATTCTAGTACTTCCAAATGCCAAACTGCATATGAGGAAGCTACAATGGTATCTCAAAAGCGTTTGGACTCAACACAGCCACGATTTGGACACTGTCATTCGGATTCTACCTTGCATTGAGAAAGAATTTCTGTGGTGGGCTCAGGAATGTCACCTAAACAAGGGGCTCTGTGACCCAACCAGAGGCAAGTCAGATATTGACGACAGACGCCTCTGAGTCAGCCTGGGGAGCTCATTTCAGAGGAAAATGGATTCAAGACCTTTGGCCCCCACAGCTACTTCACTTGCATATCAACATGAAAGAGATGCTGGCAGTTCAATTTGCTTTGGAAGGATTCAAGAGCCTACTTCAACCAGGACTGGTGTTGATTCAAACAGACAACACAACTGTCATGTGGTACATCAACAAGCAAGGGGGAACTCATTCTTACCCTCTTTGCAGACAAGCAATGTTATGGGAAACTGCTTTGAATCTGCACATCACTCTTCGAGCACAGTTTCTGCCAGGAGAACAAAATTCTTTAGCAGATGTTCTGAGCAGACAGATTGTGGATCCTCACGAATGGAAATTGGACCCTCCGGTATTTCTTCAGTTGACCATGGCTTGGGGAACTCCAGACATAGATCTGTTCGCTTCTCCTCTGAATTTCCAACTGCCACTGTTTTGCACAAGGCTATTCCATCCAAAATCCTGGAAAATAGATGCACTATCCTTCAGTTGGAGCAACCTTCACGTGTATGCTTTTCCTCCTTTGCCTCTTCTTCCAAAGGTGCTGTTGAAAGTCAGGAGGGACAAACCTTGCATGATCCTTATAGCACCGGATTGGCCTCGTCAGCATTGGTACCCTCTGTTGAGGAGCTTAATTCATGGAACACCTTGGCCATTACCACAGATTCCTCACTTATTGTCTCAGGAAAACAATCATTTTCTCAATGTCAGGGTGCAATCCCTACACCTGACAGCCTGGCGCATTCTGTTTTAGAGGAGGACCTTCAGCTCCCTCAAGTTTTGGATGTTATTTTGGAAGCCAGGCGTCCTAGTACTCAAAGTTTATGCTGGTAAATGGAAGAGATTTTTTCTTTGGAGTTCAGCTAAAGGCTTTGATGTCGAATTGCCTAATTTGAGTTGTACCTTGCAGTATTTGACTTTTTTATTGGACAAGGGTTTGTCCTTCTCTTCTGTAAAAGTGCATGCTGCAGCTATTTCTGCTCACTATGATTGTGACCCTCCTTTATTTTCACATCCATTGGTTAAACAGTTTCTTAGAGGGGCAAAGAATATAAGACCCCCACGGAGGGCTCCTACTCCTACCTGGGATCTTAATTTTGTTTTGGAAAAGCTGACTCTGCCTCCTTTTGAACCTGCAGCTACAACTGAATTGCAGTTGTCTTGGAAGACTGCTTTTTTATTGGCTGTTACTTCTGCTAGAAGGGTATCTGAATTACAGGCCCTCATGGCAGTGGAACCTTTTCTGATTTTTCACAATGACAGAGTTTCCTTGCGTACTAATCCTACTTTTCTGCCTAAAGTGATTTCTAATGTGGCATTGAACCAATCTATACATTTGCCTACTTTTTATGCTTTCCCCCAAAATGAAGGGGAAAAAGTTTTGCATTCTTTGGATGTACATAGGCAGTTAAGGTATTATTTGAGCAGAACCAAAGAGTTCAGAAGATCTCAACAATTATTTGTTTCGTTTGCTTTGACTTCACGAGGGAAGGCTGTCTCGAAACAGACTATTTCCAAGTGGATTGGCCATTGTATTGCTTTTTGTTACTCTCATCATGGCAAGGATGTTCCAGTTGGGATCAGGCCTCATTCTACTAGGGCTACGGCCACCTCTACTGCTTTTTTGAGAGGGGTAGCTACTAAAGACATTCTAGAGGCAGCTACTTGGAGTTCTGTACATACCTTTACAAAGCATTATCATTTACCTCTTTATTCTAGGTCTAGGGCTGGGTTTGCCACTGCAATCTTACAGGGCATGTTAGCAGCCCCTAATGCTATTTAATTGGCCAGCCTCCCTTTTTTCTGTTGCTCTGGGATTCTACCCATATGTAAGGACTGCAGCAATGGGAGACTAAGAACATAGTACAGTTTTGTACCTACCATAAATGTAGATGTTCGAGGATCTCCATTGCTGCAGTCCAATTTTCCCTCCCTCCTTCCCCCCTTTTCTTTTTAGTTTGGGGTTTGGGTGGTGTTTTTTTTGCATTCTGACGTCTGAGGCAAGAAAGACTGAGGTTATGGCGTCGGTCATGCGCATTTGTACTGGCACGTACTGACGTCAGTCTCGGGCGCCAATGACCGACGCCGGTTCTAGCCTTTTGGTATTCGGGCCGATTGTGGACAGCGGAATACCCATATGTAAGGACGGCAGCAATGGAGATCCTCGAACATCTACATTTATGGTAGGCACAAAACTGTACTTTTTCGAGTTTCAGGACCGAAGTTTTCAAACTAAAGCCAAGTACCCCCGTTGGGGAAACTTTTTCTTGCTCCTTACCGATGTCAGTAAAAGTTATTAATTGTATTACTTGAGGGAAGCAAATACCTCCTAAGGATTTTCATTTGTACTGTATTCCTTGCCTAGGCCCTGATCACTACGTGCCTTGCTGTCAGTTTTGTTCTAAATTTAACCAGTGCACTGTTAATCGTCTGTATTTTTGCTTCTAAATATTTTTGTTCAAGATTTAACTACCCTGAAATATCTGTTAGCAATCCGACTACCGGAGTTCACAAAAAATGCAAGGAAAGGCAGACCGTCGAGATCCAAAACCGAAGACTGGGTTTGTCTTTTGAGCCTTGCCTAAAAAGGCACTATGGTGGTAGCAAGAGCCTTTGCCAATATCCGAAAGCCCAGGGGTGATAGGTGCAAGCCGTCCATAGCGAAGCATCGTGGCTTGTCGAGCATGTCATCCCAGGCTGACAGGCATCGGATCCCCTTTGAATGACACCAATACTTAAGCCAATTGTTGAAATTCATCATCTTGTCTTCATATTGGTAGTCTAGTGTTCACTCACTTTATACAGAGTTTTGAGAAGGCCCCAACCCCCTTAGGTTCTTCCTTCCTCTCTCCTTGCACGTTACTAACAAAAAAAACTGCACTTTTTTCATCTGCTTTTACTGTATTCGTGTTTCCTCCTACTTTATTTTGCTTTTGCCTCTTCTTAAAAGTACTCTATTTTATTTATTCTGATGCGTTTATTACTGCTTGGTAGTAGCCTGATTAAATTGTAACTGTTCTAAGTCTTTTGGTTTAAGCACTTAGGTTTCATACCTGTTCTTTTACATTAAGGTTAGTGGTCTGCACTGTTGTGGCAGGACAGGTAGCTTACATCCTTCTAAGTTGGGAATTGCTGAATGAAGGCTGTCTGCTATTCTAAAAGTTAGTTCTGGTTTAAGCACTTGGGCTTCAGGCCAGTTATTCTACATTAAGAAGGTTTGTGGTCTGCATTCTTGTGGGAGGAGAGGTTGGATTCTGCCCTTTTGAGCTGGGAATTTCTGGTCACAGGCTTATTGTGCCTGCTTATTTGAACGGTTTCTGAAATTGGTGCGCCTTGTTGCTTGTAGCATAGACTAGATTCAGACCTGCTGAATCTAGCTTTGTATAACTTGAGCATTGATTTAGGCCTTTTTTTGGAGAAGATTCCCCTGCACCCTATTAGCAGGAATGTGCATTTAGAACTTGTCTGAAGACTGCTGGAACAGGGCTTAGTTTTGAGCTTTTTTTCTGGTTAATTGGGTAACTTTTTAAAGTCAGTTTTTCTATTGTTTATAGATATATATATATATATATATATATATATATATATATATATAGATATATTATAGATATATATATAGATATAGATATATTATAGATTATAGATATATATATATATATATATATATATGTAGATATAGATATATTATAGATATATATATATATATAGATATAGATATATTATAGATATATATATATATATATATATATAGAAATAGATATATTATAGATATATATATATGTGTGTGTATGTATATATGTATATATATGCACTTCATCTGCATTTACTTTATTTGTGTTTCTTCCGACTTTATTACTAGGGGCATTGACTACAACTCTGATCTGAGATATATAACATTAAGTATCCTTTTCTGTGCATTTTAAGTGTTTTTTTATTGTATCCGCTTTATTTTCTGAAAAAAATATATATATACAATTGTTTCCTGCCTTTCTAAGCTAGTGTAGTCCAGTTTTCAGGTTAGTGCTGAATTCAGGGCTATTACAAATCTGTTTGCCCATACCTTGGATAGAAGGAAGTTTCTCTGTTCACCTGTGAAAGGGGAGCATTGAGCAGCCTATCTGTCCCTGGAGGAGTGGTTTCAGCCCAGAAATTAGCAGCTTATTGGCCATTTTTGGGCTAATTTCTATCAGTTTCATTTCCCACTATAAAAAACGCATTTGCCTGGTTTTGCGCGCCAGGCAGCACAGTTTAGCTAGGGTATAACTATTCCTGGCTCCACAAAGTTTCCTCTTCAATTTTTCCCTTGGAACTAGACAAACTTTCAACTTAAACACTTGAGCCATTCATTTTTCAGCCTGGCACTTGCTCAAAACTCATAGCAAGCACTTATAAAACCCTAGCACTAGACCCCCTATACTGTACAGAAGGACAAGGCTCTCTATTTGACCTTACCAATCATTCAGTAAAACAGTTCACTGTACCTATCCAGGAATGTCCAAAGGGCATTTCAGGTGTACTCTTCAGTCCAACTGGTGAATCTGGGCATTTTGAGGCAATGTTACAACTGCCTCCTGTACAAGGTCAACCCTCTCCTCCTTCCACCAATCATCAATTAATGCGAGAGATGCAATTATACATCTAAACTGGAGGTCAAGCTCTCTCAATCCAATACTAGAGGAGAAGGGAAATACTTGCATCACACCACCAGTCTCACGTAGACCCACTAAACCAGCACCGGCAAAAAACACAAATACACGAAAATATACTCTGAGGCTCTAAATAAAAAATCTGCAAAAGCAACAGAGACCTCCAAAGCAAACATCCAAGCAACCCCCAAACACAAACTTCTCAAAACCAGTGTGCCACGCAATCACATCCCTTAAGGCAAAATAACATACCCAACATATTAGTAATAGGTGACTCTATAGTCAGGCACACTGACGTCCTACTCACTAGGCTGAATAAGGTTACTGTTAGCTGCCTGTCGGGTGCCAGGATCCACCACATAAAAGCATTCAGGTCACTCCAGAACAAGTACAGATACGGCTGTCATTGTCCATGTTGGTGTGAATGACCTGTGATGTACCTCCCTGGACTACATGAAAAGAGACTTGGAAGAGCTCTCTGATCACATAGCCCAGGCTGGTATGACCCTGAGTAGCATCCTGCCCTCACCAAGAATGATACGGTATAAAGAAAAAAATTATCACTTTCAACAACTGGCTAAGTTTCTGGTGTCATTCAAAGGGGATCCAATGTCTGCCTGGGATGACATGCTCGACAAGCCATGCTGCTTTGCTAGAGACGGCTTGCACCTGTCACCCTTAGGCTTTTGAATACTGGCCAAGGCTCTTCCCACCCCCATAGTGCCTTTTTTAGGCAAGGCTCAAAAGACAAACCAACCGCAGTAAATAGAACTATCAAAAAACTGAGGGTAAATGCTACTCGGTGCCAAAAGTCTAAACCTCAAAATGCATGCATTCAAGGCACTTCTCAGTATGGAGAAAATAGATGTGCAGTAACATAAACCTGGTTTAAGGCTCCCGAGAGCACCTCAGCACTACCAGGCTACAACTCATACCAAACATTTCAGCCACAGAACCCAGACCGAAATACAAAAGGCGGGGGTGTATCCATATTGAAGGATACTCGCACCTCCAGGTTAGTGACACAGCACAATGCTTGAGATCATCCGAGTGCAACTACCTGGCAAAACTGCAATTCAAATTTTAACTTGCTACAGATCACCCGCCATGTCCCACGACCACCATTCCGTGTTTTTGGAAACGCTGGGAAACAAAGGTCCTACCAAACACCCTAATATTCGGGGATTTCAATTACTCAAACATTAACTGAGAGAACTACTCGAGTACCATCTCCCATGCCCATTTCCTAGAATTTATAAACTCAAACACCCTGGATCAACTGGTCAACACTCCCACCAGAGGTGACATATTGGACCTGGTCATCACCAACATGGGCGACTGGTGTTCCACACCGGAGGTCAACCCCTTGCTGGTTAGATCCGACTAAACATATCACTTTGGATATCCACATTCCACCCCCCCCCCCCGACAAGGAAACCACCGTGAAAAACTTCAAAAGCAAATTTCACGTTAAGACTGAGGCAGAAAGTTTCCACGCCCCCGTACTAAAGGACAATGCTGTCCAAGCTGCAAAATCCTTTACTAATGCATTCTACAGGCACCTACAAGAATGCATGAGTCGTGCTATCCCAAGCAAAACCAAGACTCAACTCCTCTAAGAAAAGGAAACCAGTCTGGTGGACCCAGCCATAAACAAGCTGTGCAATAGGAGGAGGAAACTAGTACAGAAAAGAGTGAAATCCCAAGAAGGGAAGACATTCCTGATCAGTATCAACAAAAAACTATTGTCCCTCATAAAATCATCCAAGGTGAGCTTCAAAATAAAAATTGCCAAGGACTCCAAAGATAACCACAAGGCATTCTTTAGTTATGTCAAGAATCTAAGTGGCAATGCTCAGATCTGCTCGGAGTTGGTGCAGAATGGCACAAAATACACTGAACCGACTGATATCGCTAACATCCTGGCAGACAGTTTCAGTGCAAACTTCACTCCCTCTCATGCCTAGAAGGGCCCATAACCTTACCAGAAGAATGTAGAGCCCCTGAAATCATTCAAGTTAAAACAGCCCTCTCCAAAGCCAAAAACACAGCATCAATGGGACCGGAGAGTGTCCCAGGCTGCATCCTACACTAGCTCAGAGACTAATCCCTCACCTAAACACACTGTTCAAACTCAGCCTCTCCACAGGCTACATAGCCATAGAGTGGCGCACAGCAACGGTTATTCTGCTTCACAAAGGTGGAGCTAGAACAGACCCTGAGAATTATCGCCCTGTAAGCCTGACTAGCTTGGTCTGCAAGGCTATGGAGCGCATCATCATGGAACTCGTTAAGAGACATTGGGAACCTCCAGATACTGGACCCTACCCAGTTCGTCTCTAAGGGCAGGTTATGCCTCCTAAACTTGGTGAACTTCTTTGAGACAGTTACCAAGGCTATAGACGAGGGAAAGTTGGTACACACAGCCTACCTAGACCTTACAAAGGTTTTTGACATCATTCCCCATTGTGGTATTATAGATAAGCTCACCAGCCTGAACATACACCCCTACGTCACAAGATGGGTTGCCAACTAGCTCACGGACAGAACCCCACATGGTGAGTTGCGAGAGCTAGGTCGGACTCTAAACTGGTTACAAGTGGTGTTCCCCAAGGCTCAGTCCTAGGACCCCTCCTGTTCAGCATATACTTCTTAGAGGTACAGGCAAGCACAGGACTGTGGCTGACCAAGTTCGCAGACTACTGCAAGCTAGGAGCTATAATTGACTCTCCGGCTGGCACAGACATCCTCCAAAAGAGTCTAATTGAGACAGATACCTGGTGTCAAAATCATGACCTCAAGCTAAATGCCAAAAAGTGCATAGTCACCCCCTTTGGAAAAAAAAGTACCCAAAAACTGCCACACAGGTGATGGTCCCCTAAATATGGAAAATGTAATAAGGGATTTGGGGACCCATGTAAATGGTCATCTCTCCTTTGATAATCATGTTGCCAAAGTGGCTAGAAAATCCTGTGCGGCCCACCTAATCGCAAAAGGGTTTGCATCCAGATCAAAAGAGGTCCTTGTGCCCCTCTACTCATCACTCATCAGACCCATCAGAGTACAACGCCCCATTTGGGATTACCTTACAAGACACCTGCAACAGCTGGAAAGACCACAAAAGTACCTCACCAAGAGGATCACTGGCCTCGAACAGATGCCCTTTGCAGCTCGACTGAAGAAACTCCAGCTGTACTCTGTTGCATACCGCCTACTCAGAGGTGATCTCTGCCTGACATACAAGGCCATGTCTAACCCAGAATTGGACAGGCTCCACCTAAAGAAAACCTAATCTCCTGAAGCCACAAGCTCTAGGGATCTAAACCTCACCACAGCAATAAGATGTGCTGGAGGGATAGATTTCTGTCCCAGAGACTTTCCATGCTTTGTAACAAGATTCCAATCTACATTGGGCAGAGCTCCTCGCTAACGCTCTTCAAGAGAAACCTTGAGTGGATGGGAAACCAAGTTTACCCTGGGGATTACTTCAGTGGCTCTGCTGGACAGAGGCACAGGGAATTAATCTAGGGGCGGCGAAAGCCAACTCATTCTGGCTAGGCTTATAAATGCCTTTGGGCAGATAGCCTAGTACCTACCTATGAATCTGTAAGGGAGAGTGAAAATCTCAAACTGAGTGGGAGGCAGGAGGCTGAGAACAGCGCTCAACAAACCCACATAAAATGGTTTCAGCATAAACCTTTGACCCTTGAAATCATATTCATCTTGCAATGCTTAGTAAAGGTATGCACTGATGACCTAGTAGCAGCCTCAAGGATGGAAGTGGTGTCCAGTCCCTTGAAGGCAGTAGAAGATGCAACCGTGAGTAGAATGAGCTCTAACAGAAGCAGAGACTTGCCATGAAAAGACGAACAAAAAGAAATGGCCTTAGAAATCCAGGAGAAGATGGTTTGCTTAGAAACGGCCAAAACCCACAGACCTGGGATAAAAGGAAACAAAAAGCTGATCAGACTTGCAAATAGTCTGTTTCATCCAAATAGTTCCTGAGCTGTCTAATTCCAGGGAATGCAGTACCCTCTCTGTAGCAGACCGAGAAGGGAAAAAGGAAAGTTGTACCGACTGATGTAAGGGCTACTGATTCACCACCTTGGACATAAAGAGATTAGTACGAAGGGGCACCCTGTCCCTGTGAAAAAAGGACTGGCCTTAAGGGCCTGAAGCTCTCAAACCCTCCTAAGCAGAAGAGCCAGCAACAGAACAGTGTTCTAGGTGCAATGCTGCAAAGTAGAATCCACAGACTGAAAAGGAGCCCAAGTCCATTTCTCCCAAACAACTTAAGATCCCAAGGAGGAGAAATAGGCTATCTTGGGAGCCTAATATGCAAGACACCTTTTAAGAAATTGACCTCAAAATGAGAAGTCAGAGGAGAAGTCAAGGGCAGGCTATCAGAAATGGCCTGACAAATGGACCTTTATGGATGAGTAGTCTTAGACTGGAGCAATTCTCACAAATAAGAAAGAACCAAAGGGACCCCCACTGAGAGTCCCTGTTATGAGCATGGCAGCAGACTGAAAATCTACCATTTGGACATAGGATTTTTTTGAGGGTTTTCTTGCCTTCTGTAAAACTCTGAGTATGTCTTTAGAAAAGAGGTGCCTAAAATGGATCAAAACCCTATCACCCACAGTGCCATTTACAGAGTGGATAAGTGGGGATGGAGGAGACCACTCGTACTGTGAGTAGATCCAGCCAGTGAGGTAACTTGATTGCCCCTGACCAGATGCTTTGAGGGGCACCAGTGCTGTTCTGGCCAAAAGGGAGTCACTAGCAAGATTTTTGGGGAGTCCAGATGAATCTTATGCAAGACTTGTGAAAGTAGAGGAGAAGAGAAAGTGTAAAGAAACCTCCCCTTCCAAGTAAATAATTGGGCATCTGGCTTCCAGGCCAGGTGGCATGGCACTCTGGAACAGAAGAGTGGAAGCTGTTTGTTTAGAGGGGAGGCAGAAAGATATACCTGAGGAATACTCACAGGTGGACAAAGTCCAGTAACATTTCACTGTGAAGCACCTATTTGTGAGTTGGTGTTTTGGTCATGTTAAGAGAATCTGTCACAAGATTGTGCTCTAAAGGTATGTAAATAGCTTGAACTAAGAGAATCACTTCTCAAGCCTGAAACACCATCCTGCATAGGAGGTAAGATTTCATGCCCCCTTTTCTTGTTGACGTACTACATCACGGTAGTGCTGTCTGTGTACACCTTCAAGGGGCCCGGCAAGAACATGGGGTGAAGTTTGAAAGGCCAGAATCTGAGCTCATCTCTGTTGATGTGGTCAGACTGCTGATGGGCAGGCTAAAGACCCTGAACTTTTAGTTGACCCAGAGATGCCTCGCACCCATGCCCGAGGCATCAGTGAGGAGCTCTTGAGAAGGGATTGGAGGCTGAAAGGGCTGGCTTGGGTTGAGAGCAAATTGTGGAATCCACAACTCTTATTCCTCCTTGAGACAGTAAAGGAGAGGTATCCTGAAAGTCAGAGGGGGTGACTATGCTCTAGCCAAACTTACTTAAGGTACCATTGAGGTTTCTGCATGTGCAGTCTGGCAAGAGGAAGCATCAGAAGAGAAGAGGCCATGAATTCCAGGTCCCAAAGAAATTCCCTGGGTGGCATGGCAGTCAGGGGAAGAAGACTGAAAGAAAGCTGTCAACGGCGAAAACTTTTGAGGTGGAAGAGAGGCCAACATTGGCACTGTCCGAATCCTGCAACACAGATGCACATGATCCTGAGTGGGAGTCAGGGCAGACTTTTGGAAGTCGATGATGAACCCTGGGCTTTGAAGAAGAGAGTTGGTGAATTGCAGAGATGACTGGGTGAAGGTGCCTGAAGCAACAGGTCGAGATGAGGAAAAATCTGAATGCCTTGGAGCCTGCAGAAGGCAATCACAAGATCTAGGCATTTTATGAATACCCTTGGGGTAGTAGAGAGGCCAAAGGGCAAAGCAGAGAATTAAAAATGAGAGGAAGATGCAGAGAAACCTAACTTCCTGAAGAGTGAATAGGGATGTGAAGGTAGGCATATTTCAGATCCAGGGACACCAGGAAAGTATGGAGTAATAAGAGGAAACAGTTGGAAGTGTAAGCATTCAAAAGGAAGGGATCTTGAGAAAGGTGCTGAGCCAGGAGAGGTCAAAATAAGTCTCCAAGTGCCCTCCTTTCGAGGAACCAGGAACATCCTGGAATAAAAACCCTGTCTAACTTGGGAAGGGGGGGGGCAGGTTGAATGGGTCCCTTCGTTCAATAGGGACACTAGGACCTCTGAGAAATTTGCTTTAAAGGAGGTTGAGTAATCTCTGAAAAAAGTGAGACTCCCATACCATTAAGTAACCCTGATAAGAACCCAACAGTCTGAAGTGACAAAACACCAATGTGGAAGACAAAGGGAGAGCCAAAGGTACCTGTGTTAAAGGTGGGGGGGGCGATTGTCAGAGAGGCAATCTTATCAGACAAAGTAGGCTTCTGGGCCGCAGAAATCTGACGGTTTAGTGCCGGGGGCACACCTCCCACCCTTCCTGCCCTTAGAGGCCTGGCGGAGTTGCCTGCGAACAGCAGACTACCTAGAATGAGAATTCCTCTGGAATGTAGGGCTAGGAGAGACTAAATGTACGTTTAAGGTCTTACAAGGCGTTACCTTTCTGTTGGTGACTTAAGTTGTCAGCAGCAGCAGACCCAAAAAGAGTACTATCCAAGGAGCATCCAACAACTTGGTGTTACTTCAGGAAGAGACTGGAGATGAAGCAAAGAATGACGCATGACACCCAAATACCCAGCCCTAGAACAGGCTTCAGCAGCATCATAGCTGCACTTGAGTGGTGGACCATTTGAGAAGCAGAACCCAAAAAATAAGATGAGGCAGAGGATTTACCATCTGAATCGGGGAGGGTAGAGATGGCGTGATTAGCCTGAGCCATCAAGGCCAGAGTATACCTGGTCATTTGTCTGATTTAATTATCCCTAATAAGCAGGAACTGTGTAAACCTTTGACAATTCTGTCCATTGTCCTGCTATCCTTTATCCAAAGGCAAATGTCTAGAAGGTTTGTCAGAGACACTGACACTACACCAGGACCAGTAGAAGGATATTTAAATAAAAGGAGACAATCCTTGGGAACCTTATAGAAACGGTCACGTTTCTTAGGAGCAGGATGTTGAAAATCAGGAGACTGGGAAGCCGCAGTTAAAGTATCCAGTAAGGCAGCCAACATAGGAGGAGCTGGCGAAGGTTTAGGAGTATCCACCTGAAGCAACTCCTACCTCCTCTGAACATCCCAGTACTTGAGACGAATCAGACTTAAAGAATTCCATCATCCTAGCAGTTGTCCCCAAAGGAGACTCAGGGTTAACAGGCTCCTCATCAGAACTGTAAACCAAAGATGGACATCTGAGACTAATCTGATGAAGACCCCTCGCCTGACAGGGAATCCTCATCCAAAGAATCTGGTTCCGTAAACCATTTAGAAGGGGGTGAAGTCCAAGGAGAAGCAAGGACTGAAACCCCTTGAGGAGGCTCCAGGGCCATTAACTCACAGAACAAGCCCCGAGTAACTTGTGCCATTCCCTTTTAGCATTCGTAGGAGAAACGAACATGCTTCAGCTTTTGTTTTTTCTTAGAGGGGACATCGGCTCTAACAAATACTGGAGGTTCCGACCCATGGCGAGATTCAAGAAGGGAACCTGAGACACATTTCCTTACCAATATCTGTGGAATCCCTCTAGGACCCTCCCAAGATGAGCAACCATGGTTCCCCCTTGATGTCTGGAGCAGACTCATGCAAAGCCTCCAAACTGGCCTCCGGAGCAGGGTTGACGCAGAGGAATCTAATGTAAACACTAAATGGTAAGAGAAGACAAACTGCTTCGGAGAGTCTCTGGCACATATACCTTACAGATGCTACAAGAGGTATGGTTGTAGGAAGCACCCAAACAGAAAAGACAGTTTGTGGCAATTCTGTTGGAGAATCTGACTTCCCCCACTGACATTTTCCCTTCTTGGATGACTTGAACTGCTAGGTAGTGGTAAAATACAGGATCAAGAAAGCTAGGGAAGAAAGTGACCCCAACGGGGCACTTATCTGGTGTTGCAAAATAACAGTACAGCAACAAAAACTCCAAACCAACTGAAAATGGTGTTTGATCTGGCAGCAAAAGAAATTCTGGGTAGTTGTCTGTACATCCCTTTTTATGCTCTACGTTCTGTATGGGGAGCATAAATGTGACATGCAGCACAAACAAGATCTTTGTGTCCGATATATACTGGCTAAGCTTCGGGCTGCCTGGGACGAGACATCCCCCATTTTAGGAATACTGCAGCAGTGATATAGGAGGATATCTATTTTGCCCAAGTCATGAGATAATCCCACTGGCTCACTTTCTGCTGGTAGCTTTAGTAACAATCCATTTGTTAGGCATATCTGTTTGGAAGGGGTCTTGTAAAAAGTATACACCAGTTTTGGATTTTAACTCAAAATTTGAGATTATGTGCAGCAGTCTGTGTTGGCCAGTGTCTGTTTAAAGCTACACATTATTAAGCCCTCCGTTTTCACTGGCTTCCCTGAGCATGCCAGTTCTCAGTTTTCATGTTTCAGTTGAGTTTTGTTTTTGTTGTCTTCAGGGTGTAGGTGTTACTGTTGCATTTAGTGTTTTTTTATTGAAATGTAATAGCCACCTTTTGTCTGTTTTTTTCATTGTTAAAGCTAGATCATTACCAAAACCCATTCTTTTCTGTATTTTGAAAAATGGTTGTAGTTGAGCTTCTCTGTTTTGTTACAGCTGATCTTATTATGTTGGGGCTGGCCACTCATGAGCCTTACTTCACTATAATCAGAGAAGAATTTAAGCCAAATCAAGTTAAGCCATGTGGTCTGTGTAATCAGCCTGGTCATGAAGTGAAGGACTGTGAAGGCTTGCCAAGGGAGAGGCAAGGAGAGGTGAGTTCATATCTGCCTTAATAGTCCACCATGTGATTTTTTTTTTAATACTGTTAGTCAAACAGCAAATTTGAAGTCCTGAACAACCTTCCTTTAGGCAAAAGGTTTTGCATGAGTTTTGACTCTTGAAATTAAAAAAAAAAAGCCCCATTTAATATTGGCTTTTTAAAAGCATTAAACTTGCAGTATCAGTTCATGCCTTAACACAGCATCACTATCTTTCCTCTTCTGTTATTTTCAGCTTTTTCCAAAGCAAGTAAAAAGTCTTAATCCGCACATTGAATATTTTGAAAGGAAAGCTCTTTTTAAGCTTTCTTGTTTTTAATAGGTTCAGATGCTATAATTTTTACTGGTGATCTTCTCTATGTAAAAAAAACTTGCAAACAGTGCATCTACCTTGTACTCAATCTGTAATGTTCTCGTATACATTGTTGACGTATCATATGGGGTATTTGCAATGAACATATAGGAGTGAATGTATTTTAGCTTACTTTTAATGGGTGACCCTAATAAAGAATGATTGTTTTGCCACATTTGTAATTGATTCATATTTAATGAAGGAGTAAGTTTGTTTGACATTTATGGTACATTTGCATGAAAAAGTGCTTAGTTTTTTTTAAGAAATGAGATTATTCTGTTAGTGGCTGCTTAGTGAGGTTTATTATATTTATACAATGTTCTTAGTGTTTCACTGTTGCAGTCATTACATTTGGGTTATCTGCTTGCAATAGCCCTCAGTCGGCCTCATTTAAGTCTTGGGTCCTAAGTCGGTTGCTGTTTCTTCTGTGACGTCAGGTTGTCTGGTATAAAACATGCAGCCGATGTCATTGCATCAGTCTTTCTTGCCGTGCGGTGCCCAAAGCAGAAGCAGTTGGCAAGTACCGGTCAGCCAACTCCTGCAGTTTTCGTTTTCGAGTTTCAGAACCAAAGTCTTCAACTAAAAACTAAGTACCCCATTGGTGAAACTTTTTCTTGCTTTAAACCGATGTTAGTAAAAGTAAATTGCATTTCTTGTGGAAAGCAAATAACTTAAAGATTTTCATTTGTTTTGTATTTCTTGCCTAGGCCTTAACCATGACTTACCTTGCTGTCTGTTTTGTGCCTTATTTAAACCACGAATAATCAGTCGTCAGTATATTTGCGCTTCTAAATATGTTGGTGCTCTGTTCAATTATCCTGATGTGTGTTCAGTAAGCCATCCTACTACTGACATTCAGAATAAACGCAAAGATAGACAGGCCAACCAGTTCCCCCGGTACTCAGTGAGGTGCTTTCGCAGCCCCTGATACCCGTTATTTCAGATTCGCGGGCCTCTGAGACCCATTCTGAGTTCTGTATGCAGCAAGATGCTTCAACTGTGGAACATGCAGATGTCTCTACCTTGGATGGTTCTGGAGCTGCTGTGCAGGCACCGGCTTCTGAGGGGTGTATTCAGGCCTACTGACTTGCATATTAAACAGATGCCATCTTCAAGTCTAAAACTTGAACCATGCCTAGAAAACTGATGCCCAGACCACATGGTCAGGCCTCTATGCTTAAACAAGAATGGTTGAAGACCTTATTACTTTAATCAGGGGAAGCCAACCTTACCCCTCTAAGAGACCTAGGACTGAGTTTGCTTCTGATACTTCTGACAAGGATTCTGAAATTTTTCCTCTGACCAGGATTTACCCTAATCTGCCTTTGAGGATTCTGATGCTGAGGACTCTATTCCCTCTGTGCACCCCCCCCCCCCCAGAAGATTTCTCTTCAGGTGAAACCTTGCATACTCTCAGGAAGCATTTTCGTTGGGAAAGTCAGGATTTCTCTGATTCTAAAGAGGCTTAGGGATTTCTTACTCCTGCCCCAGCACAGGCCTTTAGCTACACCTCCTGTACTGGACATTGTTGATGCCTTTTCGGAATCTAGTTTGGCCCCTGTCTCTACCTCTTGCTCCCAGAAAAAACTGATAGATATTACAGGGTTCCTGACTCTCAAGTTAGTTTTCAAAAATCCTACTGCGTATCCTAAAAGTTTCACAGGGACCCAAGGGTATTAAAGTTACTACTGCCAAAAATCCTACCCCCTCTGATAGAGACTCCAGGGTGGTGGATAGATGGGGTAAGAAGGTATGCACTTCTGCAACTTTGGCCATTAGAGCTTTGAATTGCCAGTTTCAAAAGTATCAGCATAGTTTTGGATTGCTTAAACAGAAAATTGATTCCTGATTGTGCTGAAAATAAGGATTTACATGATTTAATTGTTTCTGCTGAACAAGTTGGTAAACATACATTGCAGTGTGGTTTTGCTTCACTAGAAACATCTTGCAGGGCTGCAGTAACTGGGTCTGTACTTAGAAGGCATGCTTGGCTTAAGGAGCAATCCTTGCCAGATCATGTTAAAGCAAAATTACTGGATGCTCCCTTAAATCAGGACCGCCTGTTTGGCAACAAGGCAGAAGTTCTTAAAAAGATGGAGGCAAAGGCTAAATCTATGCAAACTGTTATAGATTTTTTACAAGTACAGCCACCAAGATTTAGTAGGCATTGACCTTCTAAGAATTGGTCCTTTCCTGCCTCTTCCAGACCTTCAGTCCAAACCCAGATCCAGCAGAGCACCCTGGCTTCAGTCCCAGGGGATGCACAGGACTAAGCAGTGGGAGGCCTCCACTTCCAAATCTGGAAGTAATAAAACTCCCCCCTATGGTAAACTGTCTCAATGACTTCTTTTTAAAACTTCCAAGCACTTCTTAACTGACTGCCCCTTTGGGGGGAAAGATTGCACTTCATGCAAAGAACTGGGGACTCATTACCCAGGACAGATGGGCTTTAAATATAATGTCTCAAGGATATAGATTTCACTTCCACATGTTACCAACTCCAAGCGGTTGGCCGGATTTGCCTCCAAATCAGTGGGCAGAGGCCCAAAAGCAAGTGCTGTTCAGTTGGTACCAGAAGAGGAAAAAGGGACAAGGTTTCTACTCGAGAATTTTCCTGGTACCCAGAAAAGACAATTCACGGCGTCCTATCCTGGACCGGTCTACTCTAAACACCTTTTTAGTGATTCCTAAATTCAAGATGCTGATTCTTCACCAGTTGCTTCCTATGCTAAGCAAAGATGCCTGGTTGGCAACACTAGATTTAAAGGAAGCATACCTGCACATCCCAATCAGGGAATCTTGCAGAAGATACCTACGCTTCAAAGCAGGCTACACGCACTATCAGTTCTCTGCACTGCTCTTTGGCTTATCTACTGCACCCAGGGTATTCACAAAGTGCCTGGCTCCAATCATTGCATTTTGCAGGCAAAGAAATATTCAAATATACCCATACCTGGACAATTGTCTAATTCGGGCAGAAAACCAGGACATACTTTTGAATCATTTGGCTTTTGTACAAAGGGTGCTAACTTGTCTGGGGTACACCATAAACGAAAAGAAATCACACCTGGTACCCTGTCAACAAATTTATATTCCTGGGAGCAAGCTTGAATACAATTTCCCAGATGGCTTTCCTCACGCCAGAGAAACAAATTCACTTGACAACCTACTTCAATCAAGTGGCCATAAAAACCCTGCTATCTGCAAGGCAAATACAAGTCTTGGGGTTCATGGCCTCCTGCATTCTTCTAATTCCGTATGCAAGACTGCATATGAGGTAACTACAGTGGTATCTAAAAAGCCTATGGTGTCAACATTCTCAGGATCTAGAAGCAATAATTCCTATCATTCCTTGCCTATGCCTAGAGTTCCTTTGGGCAGAGGCTTGCCACCAAAACAAGGGACTACCATTCACACTACCTCCTGCCGCCCAAACTCTAACAGACTCATCAGACTATGCATGGGGGGGGGTGCACCTGGCAGGGAAGTGCGTTCAGGGCAAATGGAACCCAATTCAAATGCGCCTTCACATCAATCATAAAGAAATTAGCTTTACAGAATGCTCTGACAGCCTTCAAGGACCACATTCTTCCAGGGCAATTAATGGTAAAGACATAACACCACTGTTGTGGTACATAAGCAGGGGGATACACATTTTTATCCCCTCTGCAGACTTGCTATGGCATTGTGGAACACAGCCTTGAGCTCCCAAGTGAATCTACAAGCTCAATTCCTGCCAGGAGAACTAAATACACTGGCAGACTGAGTAAGCCAAAACCTCATGGACTCTCACGAGTGGAAACTGGAACCAAGGATTTTCAACATGTTAAGCAAATGTGGGAGCCCAGATATAGACCTGTATGCCCCCCCAGAACTATCAGTGGAAAAATTTTGCACAAGGACTCCCCACAGACGAGCTTGAAAAGTGGATGCTTTGTCCTTCAGCTGAAAATATCTATCAGTTTATGCCTTTCCTCCTCTCCCTCTGCTCTCCAAAGTACTACTAAAGATCAAACAAGACAAACCCAGGATAATTTTGATTGCACCAGACTGGCCATACCAACATTGGTGTACCCCCTCCTGCGCAATGTCACTGTTGGCCTCATGGCACCTGCTTCAGGCACCTATCCTGCTGTCTCAGCAGCAGAACCAGACTCTGCACCCTTAGCTTCAAACACTGAACCTAGCAGCCTGGCTAATTACCTAAGCTCTCCTTTACCGTCTCAGTAAACCAGTGATGGATGTCATTTTAGAGGCAAGGAGGCCTAGTAATAGAAAATCTTATGCTGAAAATGGAAAAGATTCTGTGCCTGGAACCACAGTCAAGGGATGAGCACAGCAGTGCCCAATTTACCTCAGATTTTACCATACTTACCTGAGATGCTTCACAAGTCTCTCTTTTTTTTTTTTTTTTCTCAATCAAAATTCACGCCTCAGCCATTTCAACTCATTAACACAGAATCTCCCCTCTTCTCTCACTCAAGCAGTTCCTCAGAGGGGCCAAAAATTTAAGACCACCCAGGTGAGCTCCAACTCCAGCCTGGGACCTTAACTTTGTATTGGAGAAACTCACCCTTCCTCCTTTCGAGCCAGCTGCTACTGCAGATTTAAAATTCTTTTCTTGGAAAACAGCTTTCCTTTTAGCCATCACTTCAGCAAGAAGGGTTTCTGAATTACTAGCCCTTATGGCAATGGAGTCTTTCATCACCTTTCATGCGGACAGGGTGTCCTTCAGGACCAGTCCCTCTTTCATACCAAAGGTGGTATCCAGCGTGGCCTTTAATCAGTCCTTTCTTTTGCCAACTTTCTTTCCTAATTCACAGAACAAAGGGAACAGATACTGCACTCAGATGTGCACAGACAACTTAGATTCTACTTGGACAGGACTAAACCTCAAAGGAAATATGAACTGCTGGTGGCATTTGCTGCAAGGGACAGAGGGGAGGGTATTTCAAAGCAAACCATCTCCAGATGGATAGGCCATTGCATTCATTTCTGTTGTAAGCACCATGGCAAACCTATCCCACAGGGTATCAGACCCCACTCAACCAGGGCTGCATCTACTTCTACAGCCTTTCCCAGAGGCATACCTACCAGGGACATCTTAGAAGCTGCTACCTGGAGTTCTATACATACTTTCATCAAGCATTACCATTTGCCAATTTTCTCTAAATCCAGAGCTGGTTTCGCCACTGCAGTTTTGCAGGGCCTTATAGCTCGTCCTAATGCTGTGTCTCCACCTCCCATCCTTAGCTTTGGGAATCTACCCAAATGTGATGACTGCAACAGTGAAACACGAACATAGTACAGTTGTGTACACTTACCACAAATGTAGATGTTAGTGTATTCACTGTTGCAATCCTAGTTACCCTCCCTCCAGTCCCCTGACGTCTTTTGATTATACCTCTTCTCTTTTCAGTGCTTAAACACTTTTTGGTATATTTGCTTTTTTGTTGGAGGTATAACCTTGTATCTTTATAGATTTAATTGCTTCTCATTAGGGGGGCACCGGATGTCTTGGGCAAGAAAAACATGTAATGACTGCTGCATGTTTTATACCCCTGACGACCTGACATCACAGAAGGAGACAGCAACAGACGCAAGACCAAAGAATTTGTTAATCAGGCCGACTGAGGGCTACTGCAAGCAGAACACAAATGTGATGACTGCAACAATGAATACACTCTAACATCTACATTTATTGTAAGTGTACACAACTGTACTTTCTTCCACCCCTCTCTGCCACAGTGACTACTGACCCTGTCAATCTTGTGGTAGGGGTGGGAGTATGATTCAAAGATTCTGATTTATCTGTGGAGGCACAAATTCACATCAGTGTTGAGATGAAAGCGGTCCTGTTTGATTTGCAGGCTTTTCAAGACGTCCTTCCTAGAGGTGTGATGGTGGGCAATGGCTTTTGTCTCAGTAAGTAAGGAGAAACACATTCGTATCCTCTGTTGGGAGCCTGAGGGTTTGGAATGGGCAGTTTTTCTTCCCAGCAGTTTCTGGTGGCAATGCACATCTCTGGGAAATCCAGCCTTCTGGCTGGCAACCTCAGCATGAGTATTCTTTTGCCTCGCAAATAGTCTGTAAATGAAAGTATTGTAGCTTGGATTTTTCAGTGCTGGGGCACTGTGTGTTGACTGTTCACCTTCCCCTCCAGCACCAACTGCAGCAGCATTTACACCTTAGCTTAGTTCTCCGTCTGGGACAGTCACCCAGGGGTGCTCTGGTGTTTGCTTGGCCACCAGGACTTTTGTATGCTTATGCCCCAGTCCCTTTGAAGTTTTATTCTGAAGGCAGGCCACTATAGAGCCACTGTGATCCTCATAGCCCCTTTTTGGCCTCTTCAGTTGTGGTTTAGGATCATAGGAGATTACTAGCCTAATATCTCTGGGGCCCTTACAAGCCTAGCCAAGAGTTTATCCCCAGAAAAGAAACCACAATCGGCACCTGTCACCCCTGTCAATGAGGGACACAGGTGGAACCCCTGGGACAAATTTATGGTTGCCCATCCACTCATCAAGGTTGCGCTTGAAGAGGGTCAGCGACTTACTTTGCTTTACATGTATGGGGAGTCTATTCCAAAGACGGGGCAGCCTCTGTGACCTTTCCCCTCTTCCGGTAAATTACCCCCTCCTCCGGTAGAGTCCCATTCTGGATCTCATTTCTTATCCAGCACGTCTGCACCCCTCCACCGTTCACTCCCTCAAGTTGCTGCATGGTTCCTCCAGTTCACGTAACGGCCAGAAATCCCAGGCTTTTACAGGCTGCTGATCACAAATTGTAATCTCAAAAGCAGCCTACAAAAGTGTATTCCAGTAAAAGGGGAAGGTTTGTTCAGTGGGCAGAATCTCCGGGTCTTTACCTTTTTCTCTGCTCCTTTGGAATCTGTTTTGGATTTTCAGTCTGGTTCCAGTTTTTTGAAGATTAAAGTGTGGTTCGCGGCCATCTCTAGCTTTCATGTTAGCAGGGATAATGTATCCGTTTTCCCTCAAGATTTCCATGGCATTGCTCAGGGGTACATCTTTGCTCTGTCCCCCAGTGTGGGATCCAGTTCCTCCTTGGGACTTTACTTTTGTTTTGCAGGTCCTTGCAGGCCGTCTATTTGAACCTTCAGCTGCTTCTGACTTGAAGCTCTTGTCTAGGGAAAACTTTTTGGTTGCAGTTACTTATGCAAGGAGAATTTCAGAGTCAAGACCTTGATTCTCCACCTCCTTATTTGGTGTTCCATAAGAACTGTTTCTACGAACCCTTTTCTGCCAAAGGTAGCTTCCAAGAAAAAAGCTTAACAGTTCTGCTCATATTCCTGTGTTTTTCTCAGTTTCTCCAATAAGGGTGAAATGCCTTTTATATTGTTTGGATTTATGTAGGTAATTGAGGTTTTATTTGGACCATACCAAAGCTTTCAGAAAATCCAGTCAGTTTGCTTTTTAAAGTCCAGGCTGTGCTCACTTGTAATGTGACTGTTAGTGGCTGTCAGATTGTATTTTGTGTGCATTTACTTTGAAAGGCAAGACTCTTCCACACACACCTAAGGGTCATTCGATAAGGGCTGTGGCTAACTGTACAGTAGCCTTCCTTTCTAGAGCATTAATTGATATTTGTATAGCTGCTACTTGGCTAGGTCACCATACTTTTGTCACATAAGCTGGATATTCAGTTTAGATCCAGGACTTCCTTTGGCTGCACTGTTGCAGAATATCCTTACTTCCTCCAGAGGAACTTTTCTTCGCTGGGGACCGTGTCCAGCAGGTTGAAGCCAGATGGAGCAGACCTCTGATAGAAACCTGTGTTCTATCCATAATGATAAATCTGTGCTGCCTGGTCAGGGATATAGTGATCTTCCCCTTTTTCTAATGACCAGACAGTGGAGGTTGCGTGTTCCTTATCTTTGGAGTCGTGTGTTATGTTAGGTTGAGAACTTTTCAGTATGTATTGAAAGTGGTTGTCATGGGGCAAACTTGATCTGAAGATTAGGGTGAGGAGCAGGGGGTTGTGGGTGATGGAGGCTGAGCCAAACTAGTTCAAAGTCTAATGGAATTGGCCAGTGTTGGATCCAAAGACCTGCAGGTTGAAACAGACTGAGATGGACAACATGGATCTCGTAAGAAACTTTTTATTTACTTTGTAAAGACATTTCCAGATGTGTTGTTTATGAACAAAGTAAAGACATTTCCAGATGTGCTGTTTATGAACTGTTTTTTTCCCCTCTACAATTTAGACTTGTCTACTATATTTTTCTTTTATAAGTTAGAAATGTTTACAGGTTTCCCTTCACGTATTTGTGTAATGTCTTAAGTAATGCTTTTTTTCTTTCTCTGCGAAGCTAAACTTTTGGGGCAGTTACTGAAAGTTTATATTTCCTAGTCAGTGTGCCTTATTTGCAGTTGCATTTTATTCTTTTGCACCTAGCTAATTTAGCAGATGTTCATCGTGTTTCACTGTTGCAGTCATGACTGTAGGGTTCTCCCCTGCCGGCAGGCAGTCCTCGGTCTGCCAGAATCCCAATGTCTGGGTCTGGCATTGGCTGTTCAGCCATGCTCTCTGACGTCGGAGCGCCAGGAGTACAAAGCTGACAGCTGACACCATCTTCTCCAGTCTTTTCTTGCCGTGCGGTGATAGCAGTTCGCAAGTGCCGGCCGGCTGACTCCTGACTATTTTTTCTGATAAACTTCAGTCCGAAGACTTTCTTCTCCACTCAAAGCCAAGTACCCCGTTGGGGAAACTTTTTCTTGCTCCAGTCCGATGTCCGAAAAAGTTAATTTTATTTCATGTGGGAAGCAAATACCTCATAAGGATTTTCATTCTTACTGTATTCCTTGCTTAGGCACTGACCACGACGTAGCTAGTTGTCGGTTTTGTGCTAGATTCAATCAACGTACAATTAAACGAAGGTACAATTTTGCTTTTCATTACTTCGGTAGGCGCTTTAACTACAAAATGTCGTCTGATACGGTTCCGGCTACCGGAGTTCACAAACGTCGCAAGGATAAAGACAGGCCTCCGAGGTCCAAATCTGATAGTGCACAAGCGGAGCCAGCTTCAGGTTCGGCCGTCAGTGAGGTGCTTTTGCAGCCCCTGTCGTCGGCCATTTCAGAACCGATGGCCGAAACGGACTCTCATGAGGAGCCAACCAGGCCTTTGAATATTGCTATTGCAGGACCTTCGGACAATGCTCCTTCGGATGGGTCCAGAGCCGCTGTGCAGGTACCGGCTTCCGAAGGGGTTTTCAGGCCTACTCAGCTTCTAATAAAGGCAAAGGCAAAGACTCCTAAATCAGATTGCAACACAGGCCTCTTCTGAACTGGCTCCCAAGTCACAGAAACAGTTACTCAAGATGGCGGAGGATTTACTTACTATGATTAGGGGTTCACATCCCCCTCCTGATAAAAGGCCAAGGCAGGATGTTTATTATTATTCCTCTGATCGGGCTTCTGTTCAGTTTCTTCTGATCAGGAGTATTCTTTCCCTCCTTATGAGTATTCTGATGCTGAGGAATCCATTCCTTCAGCTTCTCCCCCTGAGGATTTCTCTTCTGTGGAAACTGCATGAAATGAGGGAGCATTTCCACTGGGAAGGACAGGAGTATTCGGAATCTAAGAAAAGACTAAGGGATTTTCTTCTCCCCCAACATAGACCCCTGGCTATTCCTCCTGTTTTGGATATTGTGGATGATGCTTTTTCGGAGGCTCTTAACCCCTGACTCTCTTCCTCCTGCTCCTGTTAAGCCTGATGGATATTACAGGGTTCCTGATTCCCACCAGTTTTTATACAAGAACCCTTCTGCTGACCCTGAAACCAGTTCTCAGGGTCCTAAGGGAGTTAAGGCCGCTTCTGCCAAAAACCCCATTCCCACTGAAAAGTATTCTAGATCTTTAGAAAGATGGGGCAAAAAGGTGTACACTTCTGCTACTTTATCCATTATGGCTTTAAACTGTCAGTTTCATTGTCTACTGCACCCAGGGTCTTCACCAAATGCCTGGCTCCAGTAGTAGCTTACTGCAGACTCAAGGGAATTCAAATTTACCCTTATCTGGACGATTGTCTTATTCAGGCAGACAGCAAGGATGTCTTACTCCAGCATCTAGAATTTGTACAGAACCTCCTCAAGTTCCTGGGATTCTCTGTAAACAAAGTCAAATTTGGCACCCTCACAACAGATAACTTTTCTGGGTGCTCTTCTAAACACCACACCCCAGATGGCATTTCTGACATTCGAAAAACAATTACAGCTGGCTTCAACTTTCAAAACCTTGGCAACTTTAACTCTGCTATCTGCAAGGAGATTCCTGCAGGCTTTGGGTTACATGGCCTCCTGCATCCTTCTCGTACCATATGCAAGACTACACATGAGGAAAATACAGTGGTACCTAAAAAGTGTATGGTCTCAGCATTGCCACAGTTTAGACATACTGATCTCCGTCCTGCCTTGTCTTCAAAAGGAATTCCTTTGGTGGTCCAGGACATGTACTCTAAACAAAGGGAAACCCTTCTGTCTGCCTCCTGCCACTCAGATTCTAACCATGGACACTTCGGATTATGCTTGGGGAGCCCATTATCAGGGCAACTGTCTGCAGGGCTTTTGGACAAAGGATCAGAAGCACCTGCATATCAATTTAAAGGAAATGTTAGCCGTTCAGAAAACTCTAATGGCCTTCAGGAATCTTCTACAACCAGGACAACTACTAATACGGACAGACACCACAGTTGTACATAAACAAGCAAGGGGGATCTCATTCCTACCCCCTTTGCAGACTAGCCATGGATCTATGGAACACAGCTCTAGCTTGCAATCTGGACCTTCAAGCTCAGTTTCTACCAGGGAAGCAAAACTTCCCGGCAGACGGTCTGAGCAGAAACCTTTCAGATCCACACGAGTGGATGCTGGACACCGAAATATTCAGGATGATAACAGCAGTCTGGGGATGTCCTCACATAGACCTCTTTGCATCTCATCTCAATCAACTACAGAATTTTTGCACCAGGACTTTCCACAAAGAAGCTTGGAAAGTGGATGCCCTATCATTCAGTTGAAGAAACCTCTCTGGATATGCCTTTCCGCCTCTTCCACGGGTATTATTAAAGATAAAACAGGACAAGCCCAAGATGATGATCTTGCTGGCCTTAAATTGGCCTCGACAGTTTTGGTACCCAACTCTAAAAAAACTATGTCTGGAGCCCCCTTGGGTTTTACCTCAGTCTCTGAAACTTCTGTCCCAACATCAGGGTCAGGTTCTACACTCCCATGTCAGAACTCTCAGCCTGGCGGCCTGGTTAATCCAGGGCCTTTGATTTCTTCTTTCCTACCCAAGCAGGTTATGGATGTCATTTTAGAAGCCAGACGTCCTAGCACTAGAAAATCTTATGCAGGAAAATGGAAAAGATTTTGTTCCTGGATG
Source organism: Protopterus annectens (assembly GCF_019279795.1). Taxonomy (NCBI): domain Eukaryota; kingdom Metazoa; phylum Chordata; order Ceratodontiformes; family Protopteridae; genus Protopterus; species Protopterus annectens. Next base: position 481,869,130 of record NC_056727.1, read on the forward strand.
CAGGCTCAGGATTCTGATCCTCTTCATAAGGGTCTCCCTTTCTCTTCCATTAAGATACATGCCTCTGCTATTTCCGCTCATTATAATACAGACCCTTCAATCTTTTCCCACCAGCTCATGAGACAGTTTCTCAGAGGAGCTAAGAACTTAAGACCTCCTAGATCTCCTCCCATTCCTGCTTGGGATCTCAACTATGTTTTGGAAAAACTAACATTGCCTCCTTTTGAGCCTGCTGCCTCTTCTGACATCAAGTTTTTATCTTGGAAGACAGCCATCCTGTTAGCCCTAACCTCTGCCAGGAGAGTTTCAGAGTTACAAGCTCTTATGGCTGTGGAACCTTATATTATTTTTCATCAAGACAGGGTGTCTTTGAGGACTAATCCTACCTTCATGCCTAAGGTGGCTTCCAAAGTGGCTTTAAATCAAACTATCCACTTGCCAACTTTTTTCCCCACTCCTCAAAATAAAGGGGAAAGGATCTTACATTCCTTGGATGTACATAGACAACTATGTTTTACCTGGACAGAACCAAGGACATCAGAAAATCAGAACAATTGTTTTTCTTATGCTTCAAGTTCCCAAGGTAAAGCCATTTCAAAACGGACCATTTCTAAATGGATTGCTCATGGAATCAGATTTTGTTATTCACACCTTGGAAAGCAAATCCCAGGGAGTATACAGACTCATTCCACCAGAGCTGCTGCCACTTCTGCGGCCTTCCTCAGGGGAGTTCCAACCAAGGACATTTTGGAAGCTGCCACTTGGAGTTCAGTGCATACTTTTTCTAAGCACTACAATCTACCTCTCTACTCTAAGTTTAGGGCAGGCTTTGCCTCTGCAGTCTTGCAGGGCCTTTTAGCCGCCCCTTTACTTTATGACCACCTCCCTTTCGTTCTGCTTTGGGATTCTACCCTACAGTCATGACTAACGGTGAAACACTATGAGCATAGTACAGTTGTGTACACCTACCATAAATGTAGATGTTCGAGTGTCTTCACTGTTGCAGTCTGGGTTTCCCTCCCTCCTGTCCCCTCTTATTTTTACTTTTGTGTGGTTCCTTTTTTCACCATTCTTCTGAGGTGTATTTGCAAAGGATATGGGACCTTTCTCATTTTGGGACTCATGACATCTGGGGCAAGAAAAACTGGAGAAGATGGTGTCGGCTGTCAGCTTTGTACTCCTGGCGCTCTGACGTCAGGGAGCATGGTTGAACAGCCGACGCCGGACCCAGACTTTGGGATTCTGGCCGACCGAGGACTGCCTGCCGGCAGGGGAGAACCCTACAGTCATGACCGCAACAGTGAAGACACTCTAACATCTACATTTATGGTAGGTGTACACAACTGTACTTCCCATTTTGTATCGGATACCTTTACTTGGTCAAGGCAGAGTTGACTTAATCATTGTTTGCTTGCTAATACTTTCAGTATTTCTAGCATTTTCAATATTAATTTCTCATGCAGACTGTCCTTTGTGCAGACTTTTGTATTTTTTTAATCGCGTATTCACGTCTTAAGTGATGATGATATAGACTAGTTGAGAGAGAGTTTTGTGTTTAGCCGTATTAGTCTTTGCAGGGGGTAATTATCTCATTCTGCTACTCTTGGCTTAATGCATATTTTATTGTATGGTCAGATGTTGCATTGCGCCTAATTTTTCCTCCCATTAAGACTAATCTGTGTTGGTTCATATTTCTGTAGTAATTTGGCTCTGTTTAAACAGTAGTCTGGGTCATGGTATTTAACTCTGGTATGTTACTTTGCTTGGATTGCTGTATTTTTCTTTGCCAGCCTGCTTGGTGTGGTCAAGGTTTTATCATTGTTACATTGGTCACTGTCACCGCACTGTTCTGTCTTGGAATTGGAGGTGATTTTACCCAATGCCTTTTCTGTCTGTTTCAACATTGCTGTATGCTTTCCGTATTTAAAACTTAAACATCAGTGCTGAGACTTTGCTTTTTTTTTTTTAATACATGGTTTGCTTCTGGTCCACTTCCAGCTATATATTGAAATATACCCCTACCTGGACAATTGTCTAATTTGGGCAAAGCCAGGACATACTATTAAATTTGGCATTTGTAAGGAAATTAACTTCTCTGGGGTACACCATAAACGAAAAGAAATCACATCTTGTACCCTGCCAACAAATTGGATTCCTGGGAGAAAGCTTGAATACAGCTTCCCAGATGGCCTGCCTTACACCAGAGAAACAAGTTCATTTGACAGCCTACTTCAAACTACTGGCCACAAAGACCCAGCTATCTGCAGGGAAAATACTGCAAGCCCTGGGGTTCATTGGCTCCTGCATTTTTCTAATTCCATATGCAAGACTGCGTATGAGGAAACAGTGGTATCTAAAAAACTTATGGTGTCAACATTCTGAGTTTCTAGAATCAATAATTCCTATCACCTTGTCTACGGATAGTTCATGTGGTGGGCAGAGGCCTGCCACAAAAACAAGGGACTAACATTCACTCTACCCCCTGCCGCCCAAACCCTAACAGACGCATCAGACTATGCATGGGGGGCTCACTTGGCAAGAAAGTGCATTCAGGGCAAATGGAACCCAAGTCAAATGCACCTGCATATCAATCAAAAATAAATGTTAGCTGTACAGAATGCTCAGACAGCCTTCAAGGACCACATTCTTCAGGACAATTATTGATGAAGATGGACAACACCACTGTTATATGTGGTACATAAACAAGCAGGGAGGAACCCACTCCTGTCCTCTCTGTAGACTAACCATGGCTCTGTGGAACACGGCCTTGAGCTACCAAGTGCATCTACAGGCTCAATTCCCGCCAGGAAAGCTAAATACACTGGCAGATGACCTAAGCAGAAATCTCATGGACCCACACGAGTGGAAACTGGAACCAAGGATATTCAGCATGTTGAGAAACAAATGGGGGAGCCGAGAGATGGACCTGCTTGCCCCCCCCAGAACTACCAATTGGACAAATTCTGCACAAGGACTCCACATACAAGTTTGGAAAGTGGATGCTCTGTTCACCTGGAAAAATCTATCGGTTTATGCCTTTCCCCTTCTGCCTCTCCTCTCCAAGGTGGTACTAAAGATGAAACAGGACAAACCAAGGTCAATACTGATTGCACCAGACTGGCTATGCCAACACTAATACCCCCTCTTGTGCAGTCACTGCTGGCACCATGACCCCTGCCTCAGACTCCTGCCCTGCTGTCCCAGCAGGAGGGCCAGATTCTGCACCCACAGCTTCAAACCCTGAACCTGGCAGCCTGGCTAATTACCTGATCTCTCCATTACTGTCCCTCAGTAAGCAAGTGATGGATGTCATTACTGTCCCTCAGTAAGCAAGTGATGGATGTCATTTTGGAGGCAAGGAGGCCTAGTACTAGAAAATCTTGTGCTAAAAAATGGAAAAGATTCTGTTCCTGGAGCCAAACTAAGGGGGATAGACACAGTAGCGCCCAATTTACCTCTGTTTCTTCAATACTTAACTGAGATGCTTCACAAGGGCGTTTCCTTTTTCTTCAAAATTCATGCCTCAGCCATTTCAGCTTATTACAATACAGATCCATCCCTCTTCTCTCATCCACTGCTGAAGCAGCTCCTCAGAGGGGCCAAAAACAAGGCCACCCAGGAGAGCCCTACTGCAGCCTGGGACCTTAACTTTGTACTGGAAAATCTCACTTTACCCTTTGAGCTAGCTGCAAATGCTGAGTTGAAATTCCTTTCTTGGAAAAACAGCCTTCCTTCTAGCCATCACTTCAGCAAGATGTGTCTGAATTACAGGCTCTTATGGCAGTGGAGCCTTTCATGATCATTCATGCGGACAGGGTGTCTCTCTGTATCAATCCCTCCATGCCCAGGTGGTATCCAGTGTTGCCCTTAATCAGTCCGTTCATTTGCCAACCTTTTCTAATCAACAGAACAAAGGGGAACGAATACTGCACTCCTTGGACGTGCACAGACAACTTACATTTTACTTGGACAGGACTAAACCTCTCAGGCAATCTGAACAGCTGCTGGTTGCATTTGCTGCAGGGGCAGAGGTGAAGGCCATTTCAAAGCAAACCATTTCTAAGTGGATAGGCCACTGCGTTCATTTCTGCTATAAGGACCATGGAAAACCTACCCTACAAGGGGACAAGACCACATTCAACCAGGGTTGCATCTACCTCTACAGCTTTTCTCAGATGTCCCTACCATGGACATCCTAGAAGCTGATACCTGGAGTTCTGTACATACTTTCAAGCTTTACCACTTGCCATTTTTTTCTAAATCAAGAGCTGGCTTTGCCCTGCAGTTTTGCAGGGTCTTATAGCTGGTACTAATGCTATCTAATTACTTTCTCCCATCCTTTGCTTTGGGAATCTACCCAAATGTGATTTGCAACAGTGAAACATGAACATAGTGCAGTTGTGTACACTTAGCATAAATGTAGATGTTAGTGTATTCATGGTTACAGTTCTTGTTACCCACCCTCCAGCCCCCTGACATATTGACTATACCTCTATTCTTTTCCATGCTTAAAGCTTTTTGGTGTATTTGTTTTTTTGTTGGAGTAACCTTGTATACAATTGCTTCCCATTGTGGGGGCACCTGACATCTGGGGCAAGAAAAGCTGATGTAATGGCATCGGCTGCATGCTTTATACCCCCTGACTACCTGACGTCATGGAAGATGAGCCTGCATCCGATGCAGGACCCAAGACTTGGATAATCAGGCTGGCTGAGGGCTACTTTAAGCAGATAACCCAAATGTGATGACTGCAACAGTGAATATACCAACATCTACATTTATGGTAAGTGTACACAACTGTACTTTTGCAAGTGTCTGTCAGTTGCTACCAAAGTTTGAATTACAGCTGAAAATGTCTAAAGCCAAGTACCCCATTGGGGATCCTTTTTTTTTTTTTTTTTTTTGCACTAACAGAGGTCTGAAAGTCCACAATTCTCGCCTGTGCACAGCAAATACCACACCGAGACTTCCATTCATAGTGCGTCACTTGTTTAGGCTCAGACTACCTCCCCCGTTGCTGGTTCTGTGCCCTCTTTAATGTGTGAACCATTTGTCGTAGACCTCTTATTGTAGCGAGCTATTTTAGTCTTCTGTCTTCACATTCTGAAATGGTGGCAGTCAGCCAGCAATCTGTAGACCTTCCCAAAAAGCAAGGACAAAGCCAGACCACTCAAGGCTAAGCTGGCCGTCAGTCAGTTTTTCGGATTTCAGTGAGGTGCCCTTGCAGCTCCTAATGCCTGATTCGATACCTTCGCAGGCCTCTGTTGAGACCCTTTTGGAGTCTGGTATGCTGCAAAATCTTTGTCTTCTGTGCCTTTGGTTGTCTATGCCTTGGGTCTGGAACCGTGATGTTTGCATGGAGGTTTTTCGCACTACGAATCTAAAAAGACTTCTCAGACTACCATTTCTCTCAAACCGATGGATACTCTTGGGCCTAGAGGCAAGGCCGCTCCTAGGAAAACTACCTCTAGCCACCATTTTACTCATGCTCCACCACCCCAAGCTCAAATGCTTAAAGTGGCGGAGGATTTTATCACCCTCAGGGGTAGTCGGGCCACACTTTCGAAAAGGAAGCGACCTTTCTCCTGTAATACTGACAGAACAGGATTCTGAGGAGTCCGATTTATTCACATTTTGAAGAAAACCTCTTGACTGCGTATGAGGATTCAGATGCAGAGGAATCCATTTCTTCTGCCACCCCATCACAAGGTCTTTCCTTTGGGGAAACCCTTCACATCCTCTGGGAACATTTCCACTGGGAATCCTAGGACTTCCCTCAGTCTAAGAAAAGATTGAGTTTCTAGACTTGCTCCAGCACAGACCCTTGGCCTTCCCTCCAATCTTGTAGGTGGTTGGTAATGTTTTCCTTGAATCCAGCTTAACTCCTGAAGCCCTCCCACCTGCTCCCAAAAAATCTTACAGGTATTGAGAGTACCGGATACTTTCAGATATCCTGCTGCAGACCCGGAGGTCCATTACATAGGGACCAAAAAAGAGCTAAGGCTAGTTTTGCAAAGAATACTATTCCTTCTGACAAGGACTCCAGAGCTCTGGCCAGATGGGGTAAAGTACACCTCTGCAGCCTTGGCTGTCGGAGCACTTAACTGTCACTTCCACATGTTGAAATATCAACTCACTTTAGAACTATTAAAACAAAAGATTTCAACCTTTCCTGACTGCCAATTCAAAAGTTAGCAGATTTAAGATTTACTGTACCCTACTTGTCAAGTGGCTAAACACATTACACTGTAGATATAACTGGTCTATATCAAAACCACGAATGTTCACAACCGTGAATAGAAAATCACTGGCACAAACGCTGAAGTGCTACAACAGCGAAAATCAAAACGCAGGAAGTATTTCCGAGACCAACAGCGCCATAAATGTAAAGAAAACCTACGTAAACAAACTTAAACACACTTTTGCAGAGGGGCAAGCCCCCCTTGCACCCCCTATGTGGGGGTCTGCGCACCCCCCTACTTAAATATACCAACTCTGAGATTGCACTACAGTGGGGAAAAGGATACATTTTCTCTTCCCCATGAGCACCCTGCTGGCCACGGAAATATGTTTGGTGTTCCGATTTTCGCTGTTTGTCTTTCGCTCTTGTACTTTGGCCTTTGTGCCCCTTTTCTTGTATTCGCTGTTTTGAACATTCGAGCTTTTGATATAGACCTGATATGACGCCCTAGAAGCATCAAGAAGGGCAGCAGTGTCCGGATCTGTTTGAGACTTGCATCGTTGAAGGAACAAACCTCTCCCTGATCATGTCAGATTTAAATTACTTGATGCACCCTTGGATAAGGACCACTTGTTTGGAGTAAAAGCAGAAGAGGTGCTTAAAGATGGAAGACGCAGCAAAATCTATGCAAACTGTAAAAGATTTCCTTCAGGTGGTTCTTTCGGCTTTTCCCGGTTAGGATTCGCCACAGCGAACTCCGGTTTGCTAATGATTGGCAGTAGATTTTTATGGTGCCGAGGTGCTAGCTCGACGCCCAACACAACAATGTCACGCCCATTCACGCAAGTCTTCCGAACACCACTCGACCGTGTGGACGACATGCAGACTCGACAGAAGGCGCTTCAGCTGAGAATCTAACGGGAGAACATCTTGCTGTGAGGTGGCAGCGTTACTGCTGCCCCACCGCAGCTGTCAAGATTTCCTTCAGGTACAACCTCCTAAGTTCTGCAATAATTTTTTCTTTCAAAACACTGGTACTTTCCTGCACCTAGCAAAGTTAAAGTAAGCCCCACAGGGACACTCCACCCAGACTCTTATCCCAGGGACAGCAGAGAACCAAAGAGTGGACCACTTCCACTCCAAAGGCAGGGAGTTCTAAGCCATCCCTCTGGCAAAAACTCTCAATGACTCCCTCTCCCCCGTCTTTCTGTAACAAAAGGACCAATGGGGCTTAAAGATAATTTTTCAGGTGCAGAAATTCTTTCAGCGAACTCCCAATTCCAAGAGGGTACCCAAACTTGCTTCCAAATAAGTGGGCAGAGGCACTGAAACACGGAGCTCTTATTTCCCAAGAGGTAGTAGAACCTGTCCCCTCAGATCAAACAGGTAAAGGCTTTTATTCCAGACTATTCCTTAATCCTAGAAAAGAGGGCACTTGGCGCCCCATCTTGGATCTATCCATTCTGAACACCTTCCTGGTGGTTCCCAAATGCAAATTGCTAACTTTGCAGCGGCTGCTTGACAAAAATTGCCTGATTAGTTACCCTAGCTCTAATTGATGCCTACCTCCACATCCCCATAAAGGAATCCTGCTGGAAATTTTCACTTCAGAGCAGGCTCACACTTTCAGTTCTCTGTGCTACCCTTTGGCTTATCTACTGCTCCCAGGGTATTCAAATGCTTAGCCTCTACCATAGTCTTTTGCAGACAGAAAAGTATACAAATTTGCCCTTATCTGGACCAACTGCCTCATTCAGGCAGATTGCAAAGAAAAGCTCCTCACGGACCTTCTCTTTGTCAAAATTCTCCTAACCTCCTTAGGGTACAGCATCAGCAAGAAGAAATCAAGGCAAACGCCCTCCAGGAAGATCTTTTTCTTGGGAGCACTGCTGGACACAGCATCCCAAATTCTTCCTATCCCCAGAAAACAGTGCTTCCTGCCTCTGTTTTACCCAGCTGGCTTCCAGAAGTCACCTCACTGCAAGGAAGTTCCTGCAAGTCTTTGGGGTGCATGGCATCTTGCATTCTTCTAATTCCTCTGGCCAGGCTTCAGGTGGCAAAAGTTTAGTGGTACTTTAAGAACCTTTGGTGTCAGCACTCTCTATCTCTAGAGACCTCTTTTTCTCTGATCCCCTGTTTAATGGCAGAGTTTCTCTGGTGGGCAAGGGCCTGTGCCCAGAACAAGGGTTTTTCCTTCACTCTGCCCAACCGGGCAGACCATCACCACAGACTGTCATAGCTTGGGGCACTCACCTAGAAGACTGGTGCATCCAAGTGTCTGGGATGCCCAACATCTTCCCTTACACGCCATCCAGAAGGAAATTATGGCAGTAAAAAAGGCTGACATCCTTCAAACTCCATCTCAAGCCAAGGGTTCTCATCAACAGACAGTGTCACAGTAATCTGGTGCATCAAGAGGGAGGGATCAAATTTTTACCTTCTGTGCATGCTAGCTATGAACCACTGGCTGACGGCCTCTTCATTGTGACTACACCCGATAGCCCAGTACCTACCAGGGATCAACACGACCCTGGCACACCATTTAATCAAATTTCTTGGACCTCCACGAATGGCAGCTCCACAAACATTTTTTTTACAAATCACTCTGGCGTGGTAGACTCTGGAGATGGATCTGTGCTTCACATCTCAACCATCAGCTAAAACAATTTTGTACCAAGGAGCATCACCACCTAGTGTGGAAGGTGGATGCCTTGACCTTCCCCTGGAGCACCTTCTGTGTACGCATTCCCTCCTCTGCCTCTTATTCCCAAGGTACTGATCAAAATAAGGGAGGAGAAGACCAAAGGCCATCCTCATTGCTCCAGATTGGCCCAGACAACATTGGTATTCCTTACTGCACAGCCTGACCTTACAGCCTCCCAGGCAGCTATCCCTGATCTCAGACGTCTTAGGTGGGGTGGGAGGAATGCTGCACCCAGACTTGCAGACTCTGAAACTATCAGCATGGCTCATACTGTAAAGGCGAATGGGTCCTAGACATTATCAGAGGCCAAAAGGCCCAGCACCAGAAGATCTCGCAAAAGAAAATGGAAAAGATTCTGCTCCTGGAGCCATTCCAGAAAGGGCAATACCTCACAATCTTCCATTCCTCTTATCCTGGACTACGTAGTGGAGCTACTTAATAGTGGCCTTTCATTCTCTATTAAAATCCACGCCTCAGCCATTTCAGCTCATTTTGATAACGAACAGCCCCTGTTCGCCCATCCTTTAAACAGTTCCTCAGAGGGGATTCTATCAGACCTCCTAGAAGGCCACTCACTCCAGGCTGGACCTGAATTATGTTTTGGAAAAACTAACTTTTCCACCCTTCGAATCTGCTACTTAAGCAGAACTAAGATACCTCTCCTGGAAGACTGCCTTTCTCCTAGCTATCACCTCAGCCAGATGGATTTCAGAACTTCAGGCACTGATGGCCATTGAGCCCTTCATCTTCCATGCAGGCATGGTCTAAGAGGTCTAATTCATAGTTTTATGCCCAAGGTGGTATCTTGTGCAACTCTCAACCCAGCCGTACATCTGCCCACCTTTCCTAACCCTCAAAACAAGGGGGAAAGAATTCTGCACTCAGATGTGCACAGACAGCTCAGATACTGTCTGAACCATACTAAAGCCTTCAGGAAAATAGACAAACTACTCTTCAGCTGTGCTCCAGGGGCAGAGGGGTAGCCCATTTCCAAACTAATATTGCACTCTCTCCATTTCTGCTACATATTGCATGGGAACCCCCCCAAAGTCTGTTCGAACCCATTCCACTTGGGCAGCCTCCACTTCACAGCATTTCTCAGAGGAGTTTCCACCAGGGCCATCCTGGAAGCTGCCACCTGGACTTCTGTCCACACCTTTACCAAGCATTACCACCTACCTCTATTTTCTAAGGCTAAGGCATGTTTTTTCCTCTGCAGGGCATGCTGACCCATTCCTAGCTCTCTTACTAATCGTAATGTAGATGTTTGAGTGTATTCATTGTTGCAATCCGGGATGTTCTTTGTGTTTCACTGTTGCAGTCATTACATTTGGGTTATCTTCTTGCAAGAGCCCTCAGTCTGCCTGATTAACAAAGTCTTGGGTCCTGCATCGTTTGCTGTCCCTTCCATCACGTCAGGTCGTCAAGGGTGTAAAACATGCAGCTGATGCCATTACATCAGTCTTTCCTGCCGTGCAGTGCCCAAAGCAGAAGCAGTTGGCAAGTGCCGGTCAGCCAACTCCTGAATTTTTCATTTGAGTTTCAGAACCGAAGTCTTTAAAGTTAAGTACCCCGTTGGGGAAACGTTTTCTTGCTCCTTACCTATGCCAGTAAAAGTTAATTGCATTACATGTGGAAAGCAAATACCTCAGATTTTAATTCGTACTGTATTCCTTGCCTAGGCCCTGACCACGACGTACCTTGCTGTCTGTTTAGTGATTTATTTAATCAGCGCCCTATCAGTCTGTATATTTTCGCCTCTAAATATTTTGGGTCTGTTTAATTATCCAGAAATGCCGGTTAGCCATCAGACTATCGGGATTCCGAAAAACGCAAAGATAGGCTGCCGAGGTCCAAAACTGCTGACGACACTTCTAAGTCTGTCACCAGTTCACCGGTACTCAGTGAGGCACTTTCGCAGCCCCTGATAACCGCTGCTACTGATTCGCAGGCCTCTACTGAGACCTATTCAGAGTCCGGTATGCCTTGCGATGCTTCAACTGTGGAACCTGCAGATGTGTCTACCTTGGATGGGTCTGGAGCTGCTGTGCAGACACTGGCTTCTGAGGGTGTATTCAGGCCTACGGACTTGCATATTAAACAGACACCTTCATTTAGGCCTAAATCTTGAACCATGCCTAAAAAAACGACGCTCAGGCCTCCATGTCTAAAAAAACAAATTATTAGAATGGCTGAAGATCTTATAACTCAGGGGAAGTCAACCTCCCCCTTCAGAGACCTAGGACTGAAGTTCATGAATTTTCTGACCAGGATTCTGATTTTTCTGATTCTTCTGATCTGGATTTGCCCTCGTCTACTTAAGAGGATTCTGATGCAGAGGACTGTATTCCCTCTGCTTCCTCCAGAGGATTTTTCTTTTGGTGAAACCTTATATACTCTTAGGGAGCATTTCCACTGGGAAAGCCAGGATTTCTCTGATTCGGAGGCTTAGGGATTTCTTACTCCTGCCTCAGCATAGGCTTTTAGCTCTTCCTCCTGTACTAGACATTGTTGATGCTTTTTCAGAATCTAGTTTGGCCCCCGATTCCTTTCCTCCTGCTCCCAGAAAACCTGACCGATAAAGGGTTCCTGATTCACACATTCCATTTTAAAAATCCTATTGCGGATCCAGACTATTTCACAGGGACCCAAGGGCATTAAGGCTTCTACTGCTAAACATCCTACCCCTTCTGATAAACTCCAGGGCGCTGGATAGATGGGGTAAGAAGGTTTACCCTTCTGCATCCTTGGCCATTAGGGCCTTAAACTGCCAGTTTCATATGTTAAAGTATCAGCAACATGTTATTGGATTACTTAGAAAATGATGATTCCTTACTGTGCAGAAAGTAAAGAATTACAGGATTTAATGCATTCTGCTTAACAGGTTGGAAAACCTACTTTGCAGTGTGGTTTTGATTAGAGGTCTCTTGCAGGGCTGCTGTTACTGGGTCTGTTCTCAGAAGGCATGCTTGTCTTGAGGAGCAATCTTTGCCTGTTCATGTTGAAGCTAAATTGTTGGATGCCCCCTTACATCAGGACTGCCTGTTTGGCAACAAGGCTGAGGAAGTTCTTAAAAAGATGGAAGATAAAGCTAAATCTGTGCAAACTGTTAAAGATTTCTTAAGTTCAGCCTCCTAGATTTAGTAGGCACTGACCCACTAAGAATTGGTCCTTTCCAGCCCGTTCCAGGTCTTCTCGAGCCAAACCCAGACACAGCAGAAACCCCACGATGTTGTTCGTGTTTCACTGTTGCAGTCATTACACTTGGGTTATCCTGCTGGCAGGCTCCCCTCAGTTGGCCTGAATTCCAAAGTCTCTAGGTCCGGTGTCAGTTGCTGTCACCTCTTCCCTGACGTCAGTGCACCAGGGGGTATAAAAGATGCAGCCAATGCCATTTTTTCAGTCTTTCTTGCCGTGCGGTACCTGAAGCATAAGCAGTTCAAGTGCCGGTCGGCCGACTCCTGAGATTTTCATGTTCGAATTTCAGATCCAAAGTCTTCATTAAAAGCCAAGTACCCCGTTGTGGAAACTTTTTTTTTCTTGCTCCAGACCGATGTCAGAAAAAGTTAATTGTATTTCTTGGTGAAAGCAAATACCTCGTAAGGACTTCCATTCTTACTGTATTCCTTGCCTAGGCTCTGACCACGATGTTGCTAGTTGTCGGTTTTGTGCTAGATTTAACCAACGCACTAAGCATCGGTACGATTTTGCATTACACTATTTTGGCAGAAGATTTAATTATACCATGTCGTCGGATAGCCATCCGACTATTGGAATTTGCAAGAAACGCAAAGAAAGAGGACAGGCATCAGAGGTCCAAAACCGATGAGGCTTCTAAGCCAGTCACAGATTCTCATTGAGGTCATTGTCCTTAGCAGCCCCTGACGCCTGCTACTTGACCTTCGGAGACTATTCCCTCAGATGGTTCCAGAGCCGCTGAGCAGGCATCTGCTTCTGAGGGTGTTTTCAGACCAACTCAATTGTACATTAAAACCACTTCAGCTTCAAAGACTAAAGCGCCCTTAAAGACAAAGAAACAAGTACAACAGCCTGATGAACAGGCCTCCATGTCCAAAAAACAGATGCTCAAAATGGCCGAAGGCTTACTTTGATCAGGGGTTCCCATCCCCCTTCTGATAAGGCCTAGACAAGAGACTGAATGCATCTTCAGGTCAGGTTTCCATTTCATTTGATTCCTCTTCTGATCAGGAATACTCTTTTCCTCCCTATGAGGATTCTTATGCTGAAGAATCTATCCATTCAGCCTGTCCTGAGGATTATTCTTTTGGGGAAACCTTGCATACCATGAGGGAGCATTTCCACTGGGAGAGCCAAGATTTTTCAGAATCTAAGAAAAGGCTGAGACTTCCTTTTACTACCACAACACAGGCCCCTAGCTATTCCACCTGTTAGACATTGTTTATGTATTTTCAGAGTCCAGTCTGACCCCTTACCTACATCTCCTGTTAAGCCGGACAGGTACTACAGAGAGTCCCTGACTCACATAAATTCCTTTTCAAAAACCCTGCTGCTGACCTAGAAACCATCTCTCAGGGTCCCAAAGGGGTCAAGGCTTCCGCTGCAAAAAAACCCTACCCCCTCTGACAGGGATTCTAGGGCATTGGGCAGATGGGGAAAAAAGATTTACACTTCTGCAACCTTGGCTGTAAGGGCTTTAAATTGTCATTTTCATATGCTCAAATATCAGCAATATATTTTGTCACTGCTTAAACAGAAAATGTTGACTAATTCTGAATGTGCAGAAAAAAGAAATGCTGGATTTATTGCATGCAGCTGAACAAGTTGGAAAGCATACTTTGCAATGTGGTTTTGATTCTTTGGAGGCCTCCTGCAGAGCTGCTGTGACTGTCCCTATCATCAGGAGACATGCTTGGTTAAAGGAACAAACTCTGCCTGATCATGTCAAAGCAAAATTATTAGATGCCCCATTACAGCATGATACTTTGGTGTTAAAGCAGAAGAGGTGTTAAAGAAAAGAGAGGACAAAGCTAAATCTATGCAAACGGTTAAGGATTTCTTACAGGTTCAGCCTCCAAGATTTAGCAGACACTGGCCTACAAAGAATTGGTCCTTTCCAGTGTCAGACCACAAAGGGGCAGATAGACACCCAAGAGGCAGATACCAGCCCCAAGGCTCTTACAGGTCTAAACAATGGGGTGCTTCTTCCTCCAAAAGTGGAGAAGATGAATCACAACCATACAGGAAACTGTCCCAGTGACTTCCCCCTGCTTGCACCAAGCACTTATCTTCTGGCAACACCTTTAGGGGGAAAACTAGTACTTTTTTCTCAACTGGCACATAATAATCCAGGACAAATGGGTCTTAGTGTCACAAGGCTACAAGTTTCACTTCCATACCCTGCAATGGACAAACGGTTGGCCAGACCTGCCAAAACAACAATGGGCAGAGGCACAAAAGCAAGTCTCATCCCTCATGGACATGAGGGACATTCAACAAGTACCAGAGTAAGAGCAGGGAGAAGGATTTTATTCAAGATTGTTTTTGGTACCAAGAAAGGACAAGACCTGGAGACCAATACTGGACCTGTCTATTCTAAGCACATTACTAGATATACCAAAATTCAAAATGTTGACTCTACAGCAATGTCTGCCCATGCTGGGGCAAGAAGGCTTGGCTGATGACTTTAGACCTAAAAGAGGCATACCTGCATGTCCCAATCAGACAAACATGCAGAAGATACCTCAGATTCAAAGCTGGCTCAATGCACTACCAATTCTCTGCACTGCCCTTTGGCTTATCTACTGCGCCCAGGGTCTTCACAAAGTGCCTGGCACCAGTAATTACATTCTGCAGACAGAGGAATACAAATACATCCTTACTTAGACGACTGCCTCATTCAAGCAGAGAACAAGGACATTCTACTACAGCATCTGGTGTTTGTAAAGAGATTTCTAACAGGCCTAGGGTACACAGTCAATGAAAATAAATCAAAACTAGTACCCTCTCAAGAGAGATTCCTGGGTGCAAGCTTAAATAGAACTGCCCAGATGGCTTATCTCACGCCAGACAAAGGCAACTGACTACCTATTGGCAACAAAGGCACAGTTATCTCCAAGAAAAATTCTGCAGGCTTTGGGCTTCATGGCATCCTGCATTCTACTAATTCCATATGCGAGACTGCATATGAGGAAACTTCAATGGTACCTGAAAAGTGTTTGGACTCAACATTGCCACAGCCTGGAAACTATAATTACCCTCATTCCCTGCCTGCAAAAGGAGTTCCGTTGATGGGCAAAGGCTTGTCACCAGAACAAGGGACAGCCATTCACTTTACCCCCAGCCAGGCAGACATGAACAGATGCATCAGATTATGCCTGGGGGGCCCACATGGTAGGAAGATGTATTAATGTAACATGGTCCGCAAACCAAATGCATCTACATATCAATCAAAAAGATGCTAGCTGTCCAGAATGCCCTGACAGCCTTCAAGGACCTACTTCATCCAGGACAACTACTGATAGACAGCACCACGGTCATGTGGTATATAAACAAGCAGGGAGGCACTCATTCTTACCCCCTTTGCAGACTAGCCATGACTCAGTGGGGCACAGCTTTGACTTGTCAGGTACATCTGCAGGCACAATTCCTGCCAGGAAAGATAAATACTCTGGCAGACTAAGCAGAAACCTCATGGATCCACACACGTGGAAATTGGATCTACAAGTCTTTAGCATAAGGAAATGGGGATGCTTGGACATCTATTTGCCGCTCCTCACAACTACCAACTAAAAAGATTCTGCACAAGGACTTATCACAGACAAGCATGGAAAGTGGACGCCTCTCTCAGCTGGAAAAAGTTAGCAGTGTATGCCTTTCCTCCACTGCCTCTCCTCCCCAAGGTACTCCTAAAGGTAAGACGAGAGAAGCCAAAGATGATACTGATTGCCCCAAACTGGCCCCGCCAGCACTAGTACCCAATCCTAAGGACCTTGCCTCAAATACCTCATCTGCTATCCCAACGAAACAATCCAATCCTGCACAGCCAATTAAAGACCTTAAATCTGGCAGCATGGCGGATAATGCAGTAATACAAAATGCACCTCTCACTAAAGCTGTAATGGATGTCATTTTGGAGGCCAGAAGGCCTAGTACCAGAAAATCTTACGGTGGAAAATAGAAGAGATTCTGTGCTTTGAACCAGGCACAAGGAATTGACACAGCTGTACCAAATATTCCTCAGATTTTGCAATTCTTAACTGAGATGCGGTACAAAGGCCTATCCTTTTCATCAATCAAAATTCATGCCTCTGCCATTTCGGCTCATTACAATACAGAGCCACCAATCTTTTCTCATCCACTGTTAAGGCATTACCTCAGAGGAGCCAAAAACTTAAGGCGTCCAAGGAGATCTCACCCTGCCTCCTTTTGAGCCAGCCGCTACAGTTGATATAAAGTTACTATCTTGGAAAACAGCTCTGCTCCTAGCAATAACCTCTGCAAGACGAGCCGCCGAGCTACAGGCACTCATGGCTGTGGAACCTTTTATCATTTTTTATCCAGACAGGGTTTGCCTGAGGACAAACCCGACATTTATGCCTAAGGTAGTGTCCAGTGTGGCCCTTAACCAGACTATTCATCTGCCTACATTTTATCCAAACACACAGAATAAGGGGGAGAGAATTCTGCATTCTTTGGACATACACAGCTACCCTTCTACCTGAACAGAACCAAAGCTTTCAGAAAGAGCAACTACTAGTGGCATATGCTGCAGGATCACAAGGAAAGGCCATCTCAAACCAGACTATTTCAAAGTGGATAGGCCACTGCATCCGTTTCTGCTATTCACAACATGGCAAGCCAGTGCCTTGGGGCATTAGGCCACATTCAACCAGAGCAGCAGCCTTCCTCAGGGGAGTACCAACCAAAGACATTTTAGAGGCTGCAACCTGGAGTTCAGTGCACACCTTTGCAAAGCACCATCATTTACCACTCTACTCCAATTCAAGGGCAGGCTTTGCCACTGCAGTTCTGCAGGGCCTCATAGCCGCTCCTAATGCTATGTAGCTCCAGCCTCCCAACCTTAGCTTTGTTATTTAACCCAAGTGTAATGACAGCAACAGTGAAACACGAAGAATGTAGTACAGTTGTGTACACTTGCTATAAATGTAGATGTTAGTGTATTCACTGTTGCAGTCCAGGTTACCCACCCACCATCCCCCATATCTTTGCTGCAGTTTATCTGCTCTTCTCTAACCTATACAACCTATGTGGTGTGTAGGTTTGTAGATGAAGGTATTATATATTTTGGTGCATGCATGTTTATTGACATATTTTTAGCCCATCCGTTGGCACCTGACATCTGGGGCAAGAAAAACTCAAGAAAATGGCGTTTGCTGCATCTTTTATACCCCTGGCGCACTGACGTCAGGGAAGAGGCGACAGCAACCGATGCCGGACCTAGACTTTGGAATTCAAGCTGACTGAGGGGTAGCCTGCCAGCAGGATAACCCAAGTGTAATGACTGCAACAGTGAAACACTCTAACATCTACATTTATGGTAAGTGCACACAACTGTACTTTTCACTCCCAGTGGACACCAGACTAAGCAGTGGGGGGTTTCCGCACCCAAATCAGGGAATAGTAAGACTCCCCCCTATGGAAAACTCTCTCAATGACTTGCTTTTAAAACTTCCAAGCACTTCCCAACTGAATGCTCCTTTAAGCGGAATGATTGGTCTGCAGGCCAAAAACTGGAAACTCATTACCCAGGGCAAATGGGTTTTAAATAGTGTCCCAAGGATACAGATTTCACTTCCACACTTTACCAACACCAAGCGGGTGGCCAGATCTACCCCCAAATCAGTGGGCGGAGGCCCAAAATCAAGTCCTCTCTCAAGCATAGGGGCTATTCAGTTGGTGCCAGAACAGGAAAAGGGACAACGTATCCGTTGGACTTTTTTTCTGGTAACCAGAAAAGGCAATACATGGCATCCTATCCTGGACCTTTCTACTCCAAATACCTTTGCGGTTATTCCAAAATTCAAGATGCTAACACTTAAGCTGCTTCCTATGCTAGGCAAAAGATGCCTGGTTGGCAACACTAGACTTAAAAGAAGCCTACCTGCACCTCCCTATCGGAGAGTCTTGCAGACGATACCTATGCTTCAAAGCAGGCTACATACACCATCAGTTCTCAGCACTGCTTTTTGGCTTATCTACTGTGCCCAGGGTATTCACAAAGTGCCTAGCTCCAGTCATTGCATTTTGCAGGCACAGAAATGTTCAAATATACCCCTACCTGGACGATTGCCTAATTCAGGCAGAAAGCCAGGACATACTTCTGAATCTGGCCTTTGTTCAGAGAGTACTTATTTTTCTGTGGTACACCCTAAACGAAAACAAATCACAACTGGTACCCTGTCAACAAATTATATTCCTTGGGAGCAAGCTTGAGTACAACTTCCCAGATGGCTTTATTCACACCAGAGAAAATGATTCATTTGATCCACTTCAAACAAGTGGCCACAAAAACCCAGTTATTTGCAAGGCAAATACTGCAAGCCTTGGGTTTCATGGCCGCCTGCATTCTTCTAATTCCATATGCAAGGGCTGCATATGAGTAAACTGCAATGGTTTCAACATTCACAGGATCTAGAAGCAATGATTCCTATCATACTTTGCCTATGCCTAGAGTTTCTTTGGTGGGCAGAGGCCTGCCACCAAAACAGGGGGCTACCCTTTACACTACCCCATGCCGCCCAAGCCTTAACAGATGCATCAGACTATGCATTGGGGGCTCACCTGGCAGGGAAGTGCTTTTAGGGTGGTCATGTGGTACATAAGCAGGAGGTGCACACTCACCCCCTTTGCGGACTAGCCATGGCATTGTGGAACACAGCCTTGAGCTACTAAGTGAATGTAGAAGCTCAATTTTTGCCCGGAAAATTAAATACACTGGCAGATGGACTAAGCAGAAACCTCATGGACCCACACGAGTGGAAACTGGAACCAAGGATTTTCAACATGTTTGCAAGCCAATGGGGAGCCCAGATATAGACTGGTTTGCCTCCTCCCTGAACCATCAATTGGACAAATTTTGCACAAGGTTTCCCCACAAACTAGCTTGGAAAGTGGATGCTCTATCCTTTAGCTGGAAAAAACTGTCAGTTTATGCCTTTCCTCCTCTGCCACTGCCCTCCAAGGTATTACTAAAGATCAAACAGGACAGGCAAAGGATGATTTTAATAGCACCAGTATCCCCTCCTGTGCAGTGTCACGCTTGGTCCCATGACACCTGCCTCAGACTCCTTCCCTGTTGTCTCAGCAGGAGAATCAGATTCTGCACCCTCTGCTGCAAACCCTGAACCTAGCAGCCTAGCTAATTGCCTAATCAATCCTTTACCACCCCTCAGTAAATCAGTGATGGATATCAGTTTAGAGGCTAGGAGGCCTAGTACTAGAAAATCTTATGCTGCAAAATGGAAAAGATTTTTGTACCTGGAACCATTCTCAAGGGATGAGCGCGGCAGTGCCCAATTTACCTCAGATTCTACAATATTTGACTGAGATGCTTCATCCTCCAAAATTCATGCCTCAGCTATTTCAGCTTATTATAGCACAGAGCCTCCTCTCTTCTCTCACCCACTGCTCAAACAGTTCCTCAGAGGGGCCAAAAATCTAAGGCCACCCAGAAGAGCTCAAACTCCAGCCTGGGACCTTAACTTTGTCTTGGAGAAACTTGCTCCTCTTCCTTTTGAGTCGGCTGCTACTGCAGATTTAAAATTCCTTTTCCTGGAAAACAGCTTTCCTCTTAGCAATCACTTCTGCAAGAGGGTATCTGAATTACAGGCCCTTATTGCAGTGGAGCCTTTCATCATCTTTCATGCAGACAGGGTGTCCCTCTGAACCAATCCCCCCTCCATGCCCAAGGTGGTATCTAGTGTGGCTCTTAATCAGTCCATTCATTTACCTACCTTTTTTCCTAACTCACAGAACAAAGGGGAACGGATACTGCACTCCTTAGATGTGCACAGACAAATGAGATTTTACTTGGACAGGACTAAATTTCAAAGGAAATCTGAACAGTTGCTGGTGGCATTTGCTGCAGGGACTGAGGGGAAAGCTATTTCAAAGCAAACCATTTCAAAATAGATAGGCTACGGCTTTCATTTCTGCTATAAGCACCATGGAAAACCTATCCCGCAGGGCATCTGACCCCATTCAACCAGGGCTGCATCTACCTCTACAGCCTTTCTCAGGGGCATCCCTACAAGGTGCATTCTAGAAACTGCTACTTGGAAGTTCTGTACATACTTTCACCAAGCATTATCATTTGCCAATTTTCTCAATCCAGAACTGGTTTTGCCTCTGCAGTCTTGCAGGGCCTTGTAGCTGGTCCTAATTCTGTTTAAATTCCTCTTCCCAACCTTAGCTTTGGGAATCTACCCAATTGTAATGACTGCAACAGTGAATACGCTCTGACATCTACATTTATGGTAAGTGTACACAACTGTACTTTTCCCACCCTCCTTCCCCGTATATCCCCTTTCTTTAGGGAGACATAAGTTTCTAATGGTGGCTTTTAGCCACCAGGACCACCTTTACCATATTTACTTGGGCCTCTTGACTGGTTAGGGCAAGAAAAACTGATGTAATGGCGTTTGCTGCCTTCCTTTATAGCACTGATGACCTGACATAAGGCAGCAAGTGACAGCAGCAGAAGCAGAAAAACATACTCTGGTGTTCGGGCCGGCCGAGGGCTACCACAGCAGGGATAACCCACAGGTGGTGACTGCAACAGTGAATACACTCTAACATCTACATTTATTGTAAGTGTACACAGCTGTACTTCCTACTTCACAATCTAGCCAAGGGCAATCACCACAAGTTACCCCACAAGGTGGACCTTCTGACAACACAAGGGAACCCTCATCCACCCACACTTGCAGATGTTGTCACTGACACTGTGGGTGATAAACGTTTAATTCACTTCAGGCACCACTACTCAGAGGACGTGCTTTCAGTCATGAGGGAGGCCAGGAAACCTGCTACAAGAAAATCGTACCTAGCTAAATGGGAAGGATATTCAAAATGGTGTCTGGACAAGGGAAGGGACCCATGCATTGCAGACACCCCCCCCCCCCCAGTTCTTGCATGTGTCAACTAGTAAAAGGCAGACTTTTATACTCAGTAAAAGTTCACCTTTCTGCAATCTCAGCCTGCCTACCACTTGACCCTCCCTTACTAGCCAGGCTCGATGTTAAGCTTTTCATAAAAGGGGTTTTACACATATGGACTCCAAAAAGCCCATCCCACCAGCCTAGGACTATAACTTAATTCTGGAAAAGCTAATTCAGCACCCATTCAAACCTACTGGGACAGCTACTCTACAGATGTGTACGTGGAAAACTGTACTGCTAGTTAATAGGTTCATGGGTAGGTACTGGGCTATCTGCCCGAAGGCATATATTAGCCCAGCCACCTTGTGCGGTATTCACCGCCCCTTTGGTTAGTTCCCTAGGCCCTTGATCTAGCAGCTAGTACCCCTGGTCCCTATCTAGTAGAGCTGTTGGTATGATCCCTGGTGTGAACTTTACCGATCCACTCGTCAAGGTTCCTCTTGAAGAGTGATGGTGAGGGGCTCCCTTATGTAGATCGGGACCTTGTTCCATAGCAAAGGAAGTCTTTGCGAACGGAATCTATCTATTCAGCATGTTCTATTCATTGTTTTGTTGAGGTTTATATCCCTAGAGCGTGTAGCTAGAGTGGATTTGGTTTTGCTAAGATGAAGCATGTTCAACAGTTCTGGGTTAGACATGGCTCTGTATGTTAGACAGAGATCGCCTCTGAGAAGGCAGTATGCAACAGAGAAAAGCCTTAGTTTTTTCAATCGTGCTGCATAGGACAACTATTTGAGGCCAGTAATCCTCTTAGTGAGGTACCTCTGTGGTCTCTCCAGCTGCTGGAGACGCCTAGCCAGGTACATACCAATTGGTGCATTGTACTCAATGGGTCTGATGAGGGAAGAGTAGAGGGGGCACCATTACATCCTTAGATCTTGATGCAAACCCTTTCGTGATCAGATGGGTCACAGGATTTTCTAACCGTCGTGGCAACATGGTTAACAAAGGAAAGCTGACTGACTACTTGGGTCACTAGATCCCTTTTTAATACTTCAGATTTCAGGGGGTTACCTCCTATGTGGTAGTTAGCGGGTACTCTGTTTTTTCCTAAGGGGATTACTATGCATTTTTTAGCATTTTGCTTGAGACCATGGCTTTGACACCATGCATCAGTCTCATTAAGGCCCTTCTGGAGGATATCCATGTCGGCCGGAGACTATTATATCACCCAGTTTGCAGTTGTCTGCAAACTTGGTCAGCCACAGCCCTTCAGCATTTGCCTGTACTTCAAACAAGTATATGCCAAACAGGAGGGGCCCCAGGACAGAGCCCTGAGGCACACTGCTAGTTACTGGTCTGGATTCGGGCATAGATCCTGCTATTCTTACTTTGTGGGATCTGTCTGAGAGCCAGTTTGTGATCCATCTTGTTGATGTAAGGGTTTATGCCCAGGTTGGTGAGTTTATCAATAATACCCGAATGCGGAATGGTGTCAAATGCTTTAGCAAGATCAAGGTAAGTTGTGTACCTCCTTTCCCTTATCTATAGCCTGAGTAACTGTCTCAGTCGTCCACCAGGTTCAGGAGGCATGATCTGCCCTTGTCGAAGCCGAACTGTGTGGTGTCAAGTGTTTGGAGGTTCCCATTCTCTCCATTTGAGTTCCATAAGGATTTGCTCCATTGCCTTACAGATCAGACTGGTCAGGCTTATTGGTCTGTAGTTCCCAGGGTCGTTTGTGGGCCCACCCTTGTGCGATGGAACCACCATTGCTGTGCGCCATTCTATGGGCACATATCCTGTCGAGAGGCTGAGACTGAACAGGGTATTCAGATGTGGGGTTAATTAATTTTGGAGCTCGCATACGACACAGCCTGGGACACCATCTGGTCCCATGGAGGCAGTGTTTTTAGCTTTAGATAGAGCCTTGTTAACCAACATATTAGTAATAACTGGAGTTACACTATCCCTTGGAATAGTAATAGGCCCTGTAGGTGGTGGTGGTGGGGATTTGCACTGAACCTGTCAGCCAAGATGTTGGTAATGTCAGTGGGGTCGGTGTATTTTGTACCATTTTGTACTAGCTCAGAACAGACCTGAGCGTTGCCATTTAGGTTTTTGACATAACCATAGAAGGCCTTATGGTTATCCTTGGCAACTTTCTTTTCGAAATTTGCTTTAGTTGACTTGAGGGCCCTCAGTTTCTTACTAAAGCTGATCAGGGAAGATTTTTCTACTTGAGATTTGGCCTTTTTTTGTACAAGTAGTTTCCTTTTATTGTATAGTTTGCTTATGGCCGAGGTCCACCAGACTGGTTTCTTGCATGAAGGAGTCTTGGGTTTATTTGGGATAGCATGGTCCATGCAATCCTGAAGATGTATATAAAGTGCCTTGGTGTGTGGATGATATCCTTCTGCAAGGGAATAGTGAAGTTTTCCACTTCTGACGCAAGTAGTTTGAAGTTTGCTTTGGAAAGGTTTTTTACGCTGGTTTCTTTGGGGGAGGTGGAGGGGTGAGTATGTCTAGGGTTATCAGTTTGTGGTCTGATCTGACCAGAGAGGGAGTGATAACGGGTGTGGTACAATGGGCGCCCATATTTGTGATGACTAAATCCAGTATGTTGTCCCCTCTAGTGGGAGAACATACCAGTTCAAGGGCGGGCATTTGAATTTATAAATTCTATGAACCGCTGGGCATTGGAGTTAGAACTTTGGTAGTTCACCCAGTCTATACCAGGGTAGTTGAAATCACCCAAAATTATGGTGTGGGGTAAGACCTTTATATTTTCTAATGCCTCAAGGAATGCTGAGTGAGCATCTTGGGACATGGTGGGAGATCTATAACAGGCTACGACTTGAAATGTGGTTTTGCCTGCTGATAGTTGCGCATGGATGATCTCAGGGGCATCATGCTGTGCCACTAACCCAGAGATGTGGGTATCCTTGATGAATATAGATACACCTCTGCCCTTTGTACTGCGATCCTGTAACTGAGGCCGGAAGGTATGATATGAATTGTAACCTGGTAGTGCTGGAGTGCTGTCTGGAGCCTTGAACCAGGTTTCCGTCACTGCACAAACATCGATTTTTCTCCATACTGAGGAGTGCCTCGAGTGTGTGCATTTTGAGGTTGCTACTTCTGGCGCTGAGTAGCATTACCCTTAGTTTATTGTTACCTGTGCTGGTTATGATGCTTGGTTTGTCCTTTGAGCCTTGCCTAAAAAAGTCACTACGGGGACGGCAAGAGCCTTGGCCAGTATTCGAAAGCCTAGGGGTGACTGGTGCAAACCATCTCTGGCGAAACAGCGAGGCTAGTCTATCATGTCATCCCAGGCAGACACTGGATCCCCTTAGAATGACACCAGAAGCTTAGCCAATTGTTAAAATTGATAATTTTGTCTTTGTATTGTGGTATCATTCTAGGTAAAGGTAGTATGCTACTCAAGGTCAGGGTCATACCAGCTTGGGCTGCATGATCAGAGAGCTCCTGTGTCTTATGTAGTTGAGGGAGGTACGTCTTGGATCATTCACACCAACATGTACAATGACAGCGTCATACTTGTACTTGTTCCGGAGTGACTCAAGTGCCTGTGTTATGTGGCAGATCCTAGCACCCGACAGGCAGCTGACAGTAACCTTCTTCAGCCTGGTGAGTGGAACATCTGTGTGCCTTACTGTAGAGTCTCCTACTACTAGCGTGTTTGGTATGGTGTTTTGCCTTGGGGGCTGTTGTGAGGCACACTGCTGAGGTGAATTGTGTTTTCTGGCTTGTGTTTGGAGGTGCAGGTTACTTGCTTGTTTGCTTTGGAGGGCACTTTTTTCAGATTGGTACCTAGTGCCTCCGACTAGGTTTTTGTGTATTTATATGTATGTTTTGCCGGTGCTTGTTTTGTAGATCAATGTGTGATTGGTGTGATGCTAGTGTCTCTTCTCCTCTTGACTGTTTTAGTCATATGTTGAGAGCGCTTAGCCTCCAGTCTGGCTGTGTATTTGCTTCTCTCAAGTGTTTGTGTCTAGAGGTAAGAGGAGAGGGTTGTCTGTATACTTGAGGCAGTTGTGACTTTGCCTCAGGATGCCCAATTCCACCAGATGAACTGGAGAGTACACATGAAGCTGTCCTCTGGACATGCTTGGTAAAGTAACTTTCACTTGTCTTGCGGACAATCAAGGGTCTTATGCTGTATTATAATAGTGCTGTCTAGGAGATTTGGAAAATGATAGTGTTGTCTAGGAGATTTGGACAAGTGCTGATTTGGGTTGTGCAAGTGCTGCAGTAAGAGCAGTTCATCTGAAGCACTTGAGTTGAGACTTACCTAGTTCTAAGGGAAAATTTGCAGCGCAGACTTTGTGGAACCAGGTATAGTATACCCCAGCTAACTGGCGCTGCTCTGTGCGCAAGACCGCGCAAAAAGAGTTGCAGGGTTTTGAGAGAGAGATCAAGGAGTTTGGAATTGACCCAAAATGGCCAATAAAACTACAGTTTCTAGGCAGTAACCACTCCTACAGGGACAGGCAGGCTGCATAGTGTTAACCACTGCCACTGGTTAACACAGAGACTTCCCTTTAGCCCAAGTAAAGCACTGGCCTCCAAGAAACTTACAAACAGTTCAGAACAGCAACTCTAACTGAACTTTTTTTTTAATTATAGAAAGTGGGAAAATAGCAAGTTTTTGTGTTTTTTTTTTGTTTTTGTTTAAGGATAGCAGAGACACAAGTAGCAAACTAGTCAGAACAGTGCAGTAAATGACCCCAACATGTGTTTGCTAGGTCAGAGGCAGGTAAAATGCAATTTTAAGAAACAATTTTAAATTAAGTGTAACACAAAAAAATGCAATAAACAGGCTCTAGGTATGTTCTAAATACTGTTTGTAACACAGATATCAACTTTTGCAAGCAAGAAAACTCTGAAAAGTAGGCGGCAATGCAGTTTAAGAAATAAATCAGAAGATGATACTTAATCTCAAGTGGCTCCTTTCCTCTCAGCGTTTTCTTCTCTTGGTAGGTGATTCAACAACTGTCAAGCCTGGAAAAATGCCAAAACCATGCGGCTGCAGGGTTTTAAGAAAGTGGCCATATCTTCAGCCAGAAGGATGTCAGAACTATAGGCTTTAATGGCCGACCCCCCCCCCCCATACTACTATCCACAAGGACAGGGTTACACTAAGAACTAACACCTCCTTCATACCTAAGCTGGTCAGCAATTTGTCATTGAATCAATCTATTCACCTACCCACATTCTACCCCTGTCCCACCAATGAAAAGGAGGGGATACTTCACTCCTGGATGTCCACAGACAGTCAAGATTTTGCCTGGACAAAATAAAATCCATTGGAAAATCCAATCAACTTTGTTTCCTTCCATCCCAGTGCCTTGGGCAAGGCAGTATCCAAAGAAACCATTGCCTGTTGGATCAGGAAAGCCATTTACCTCTGTTACTCGCACCATGGCAAACACCCATTGGGGGTAAAATCTCATTCCACCAGGGCAATGGCAGCCTCCAAAGCTTTTTTCAGAGGCCTAGCCACTGCTGTTATGGAAGCGGCGACCTGGTCCACCATTCACACTTGCACCAAACACTACAAGTTAGATGATTTCTCCAGAGCACGAGCAGGATTTGCCAGAGCAGTCCTGCAGGGCTTTGTAGAATCAGCCTCATCTTCCACCCTTCCTTCGTACTAAACTGTGGTACTCTCACAGCAAGAATATTGCAACATAGGAATAGAAGGACAGAGAATTGTTGTGTAAAATCTTACCAAAACTGTAGATGTCCTTTTCCATGTTGCAGTATTTCTTCCCATCCACCAAAACCCCCCATCTCTTTCTGCTAGGCCTTCTATTCTTGCTGGGCTTTCAAGTTCTGAGGTCTGTGCGTGCCGACGTCACATTTAAGGTCCCTGGTTTATGGCCCTATTTGTGACGTCCAACGCAGCTGCAACAGCCAAGCTGAAGCTTTGGTATAGGAGCAGCCATGCATGTCGCCTGAGGTGGGGAAATCCCACGATAAGAATACTGTAACATGGAAGAGAAGGACATCTATGGTTATGGTAAGATTTTACACATCTTTTCTTTCTTTGCCCACAGTCTCATCCTAGAGGGAATCTCTGGCGCCTGATTCAGTTGCTTGAGGGAGACACGACTTAGGCTTGTTATTTCCAAGGGTTCGTGTGGGTCATCGTAAGATTTCCAAGGGTTCGTGTGGGTCATCGTAAGAGAGGGCAACAGCCTCTGATTTTGTAGAGTACCAGCTGGCTTCAGCCCACCGTCTCCAAATCTTCACCAGAAACGCAAGAGAAAACAAAATTTCTCAGCCTCTGTCTTCTCCTGCCGAACAGCCTCCTGATTGGCAGGACTTCACTCAAGGCCTTGTTTAATGCTTTCCTGGGCTTGGGTCACAATCTGCCTTCTACCCCAGGCCCTTACAGCCTCTACCAAGGGACCTGCCCCCGACATCTCCTCGGGAGAAGAGGATTCATTGAAAAGGAATTCCTTACTCTTCCCAAATTGCTTCTCTGGGATATGCATCCACAGTGGATGAGTCTGCCGGCACATCCTCTCCAGGTGAGGATCTCGCCTTTGAGACCATCACAAAAATGCAAGACTTAAAGTGGGACAGTAGTCAAGTCAGTGAGACCCAAAAGAGATACCATGAACTACTGCAATTGGAGTCTTGTAGCTTTTCTGCTGTGCCTCCTGTACACCCTGCCTTTCTGCCTCCTGTACACCCTGCCTTTCTGGATGTATTCATGGCTGCATCTGAAAACCCTGATTAACAGCCCCCAGCACCCAAGTGTCCAGATAGATTCTATAAGGTGCCCAAGGGAGCAACCTTCCACTACAAAGCCCCATCTGCAGACCCGGCAAGGATTACGATGACCACTGACAAAGCCTCTACAAGTTACTTTTTTCAATGGATTCTGCACACTTTCAGTTCTTTGCTTTACCCTTTGGTCTCTCTATGGCCCCAAGAGTATTTACAAAATGTCCGGCCCCAATCATGGCATTTGTCAGAACAAAGGGAATACTTTTCCCCTACCTAGACGACATCCTTATCCAGGCTACATCAAGTTCCATGGGCTTACAACGCCTGTCCTTCACCATCTCCCTCCTAACAGATCTGGGATTTATTATAAATCTCAATCCACCCTGATAACCCTCTCAAGGTTGGGTGTTCCTAGGATGTCTGATTCTGACAAGGGAAATGGCTTGCCTACCACCAGAAAAGATTTTGATGCTTGCATCTTTCTTCAAGGAAATCCTTCCTCTCAAAGCCATCTCATTCAGGGAATTCCTGAGAATACTAGGATTCATGGCCTCTACTATCCCCATGAAGTTCCAGTGGTATCCAAGAACAATTTGGAAGCAATACTTGCATCCTCTAGAGTTCATGATTCTCATTCTTCCATGCCTGACCAGGGAACTGAAGTAGTGGATCTCCCAGATTCAGTCATCCTGGCCTGCCCATACTCCCCCAACCAGTTTCTCTTTACAGATGCACCGGACACAGACTGGGTGCAACCTTAAGAAAATGGCGTGTGAAGAACGCAAGGACCTCCCCCCACTTAGCAGAAAGACCACATCAATATCAAGGAAATGAGGACCTTGATATTGGCCTTGAAAATGTCCACGGGTCACCTTCTACCAGGGACTCTGAGTTGGTACACAGACAATACCACAGTGCTGTGGTATATCAACAAACTGGGGGTTGGGGGAATAATGTCCTACCTTCTGTGCAGAGCAGCACTGCAGACTTGGGAAATCGCCCTGGAGAAACAGATCTTACTCCAAGCAGTATATATCCCTTCTGCAGACAGTGTGCTGGCAGATGCATTAAGCAGGATGATGACCTAGTTTCACAAATGAATGCTAAACAGGGATGTGTTTCTGGACCAGGTCCATCGACTGGGTATTCTGGATGTGCATCTCTTTGCCTCCCTCATGAATGACATCTCCCGACCTTCTGCTCCAAGGCACCAAACTCAGAGGCTTGGAAGGTGGACGCTCTCTCAATCTGGAAGTGAATGAATGCCTATGCATTTCCTCCTTCCCTCTCACACAGAATCCTGCTGATAATTCAGAAGGAACAGCCTCAAATCTTGCAGGTGACTCTCTACTGGCCGAGGTAGGAATGGTTCCCCCTACTATTTCACCTAGCCAAGGACAGTCACCACACTTTACCCCAGCGAATGGACTTGCTCTCATAAGACAAGGGATCACTTGCACCCCCAACTGTCCATGCTGAATCTCACACTGTGGGTGATGGGGCTTTGAATTCCTTCAGACACCTGTACACAGAGGATGTGAATCCAGGTTCTGCAGGAGGCCAGGAAACCAACTACCAGCAAATATTACCTATCTAAATGAGAATTTTTTTTATGGGGTCAGAAAAAGTTTACAACCACTGACTGCAGAGCCTCCAGTGGTCTTTTTTTACTTATTTGACCTTATTGAAGTCTGGACTATCCTGTTCTTTCATTAAAATTCTCCCATCTGCCATCTCAGCATGCCTGCCCTTGGTACCACCTTTAGCATCTAGGTTAAAAGTCAAACTCTCTGAGGGGCACTACATCTGTCCCCCAAGGAAGCCTATTCTGCCTCTTTGGGATGTAAATTTTGTAATAGACTGGGGTCCAGGTTAGTAAATATTGTGAAGAAATAGCCAGGGAATTAATGGCTAGGCTCGTATAGGCCCTAGGGCCGATAACCTAGTACCAACCTATGAACCTAGAAAAATTGACACTACCACCCTTTGAACCGGCCAAAGGCTTCACCCTTCAACACTGCACTTGGAAGACTATACTCTTGGTGGCCATCACCTCAGCCAAAAGGGTCTTGGAACTCCAGGTCCTTATGGCACCCCCCTTCACTGTTCTCCACAAGGACAGGTATGTTTACTTACTAATCCTACCTTCATACTTAAAGTTGTCAGTGAGCTGTCCTTGAATCAGACGGACGATCAGTCTACCAACCTTTTTCCGCTCTCCGCAGAACCAGGGAGAGAGAAGAATACTTCATTATCTAGACTTACGCAGACAGCTCAGGTATTTTTTGGCCAAAACCAAATCCTTCTGGAAGTCTGACAGGCTCTTCATCTCTTACCACCCAAGAACTTGGCCAATCTGTTGTATATCTAAAACCTTTCCCTTTTGTTACACTACCCATGGTAGGTCACTCCCAGCCTTGGGTAAGTGCACACTCCACCAGGGCAGTGTCCTCAGTGCATTCCTTAAAGGACTGGACACAGCTGCTATCCTCGAAGCAGCTAAATAAAATGGTGCTCCTTTCACACATTCACTAGACACTACAAACTGGACATGGTCTCTAGAGGCAGGGCATGATTTGCCAGAGCCATCCTTCATGGGTTTGTGGAAAGGGGTTCTGGTCCGCAACCCCTTTCTTAGGATAGGAACTTTTGCACACTTCCTGGGGTCAAGAATACAGCGGCATATGAATAGGACATAATATTGTGTAAGAACTTACCATAACCTTAGATGTCCTTTTCTTTATGCTGCTGTATAGTTTCCCACCCAGCCTTCCCCCTCGCGCTTGCCTGACTCCTGGAGTGCCCACTCCTTAGTTGCTGTTTCTGGCAGCATTCCATTCTGAAGAAGGTGCTTGCTGACATCTGCTTTATACCCAACTTCAGTTTACGACCGACTTCCGAGAGATGTGTGGGACGTGCACATTCTAGCTGTAGCCCTTAACTTTTGTATAATGGCCGGATGTGCGAGAGTTAACCAGAGGCAAACTCCCTGATGTCATGAATACAGCAGTATATAG
The DNA here is from genome assembly GCF_019279795.1 of Protopterus annectens. Taxonomy (NCBI): domain Eukaryota; kingdom Metazoa; phylum Chordata; order Ceratodontiformes; family Protopteridae; genus Protopterus; species Protopterus annectens. The sequence continues at coordinate 481,899,892 of NC_056727.1, forward strand.
AAAAGAACATCTAAGGTTATGGTAAGTTCTTAAACAGTAATACTTTCTAAAGGGTCTTTTAAAAACAAGTTTGAAGAGTCACTTTCAGGATCCAGAATGGAGGCTAGTTCACCTTCCACTTTCTCTTCCATCAGTAAGAGATAGAAGTCAAAAAAAGAGATTTCATCCAGATGTCCTCCTATTCCATGTTGCAGTATTGTGCATGTATGTTTATCCCTTCAGTCTTGCTTACATATGGCCAGTATTTATAAGCTTTCAGTCCCTCTTTGCATCAGAAGTCAGGCAAGGCGGATAACGTGGGACATAAGTGACTGCATAAACCAGCCCTCAGAACTTTTCAGCTGCCATTTGTATGCCAGGTGTTCTTGCTACCGCTGACGTCTCTATCGTTTTTGCGAAGTATCCCGTTGAACCTTTTTTCAGTCCTTCCGTAATATTGCTTGTTAATGTCATCCAGAAAGGGAAAGTGTCAATGTGGACGCCAGATCCCTCATAAGGGCTCCCATGACGAGTTTTCTTTTTTAGGTAGACTGTCCGATTTGCCAGGTGTTCGTGCCGGAAACGCTGAGTAGCCGGTTGCACGCGTTATACTTGTATCTTGAAAACCAACGCCTGAAGCTTCTTAAACTTAGAATGGAAGGTCCTGCTGACGTCCCCCCAGAACAGCCTAAGAAGGCGGCTAGAACTTTACGGCCTTTGACTTCTGTTGAGCCTCATCCGCAGACTCCCCAGCCCGTAGCCGACATAGGTCTGGTTTCAGGACCAGGTTCCGGATCCACTTATACTGAGGTCGCAGGTACCTCGAAGTACGCAGCACCATCCACAGATGAGAGCATGTCCCCTGAGGCTATACAGGTGCCACTAGCCGACGCTGGAGCGAACCAGTGATTCTTGGGGAGTCGTCAGACCTGCTGCTCCTTTACAGTCCCCAGTTTTAGGAAACCGGCCACCACTCCTTTAAAAAGGGAGAAGAGAAAACGTATTACTCTTCTGAAAGCATGCCTGACTGGCAGGCCTTCAGTCAGAGCCTGTTTAGCGTCTTTGTCATTGAGGCCTACACCTTTTTCCACCTGCACCTCTCCTAAGCCCTAGGCCCATGCATACGGACCAACCTCATAGAGATGAGGTCCTTTCAGACGACTCTGAAGAATCTCTCTACTACAGTTCATGACTTTCTTCTCCTTTGGGATACGGATCACCTGAGGAAGAGTCCCTGGACCCAGATTCCCCATGGAAGGTTTAACATTTTGTGAGACTATTAACAGGATGAAGGAACATTTCAAATGGGATTCCTCAGAAATGTCGGACGTACAGAAGAGGTTTTATGACCTCATTCAAATGGAAATACCTAGCCCATCTGTTGTTCCTCCCAGCCACCTTAGATGCCTTTTCTTTGGGATCCACTAATCCTGACTCTCAGCCTCCTGCTCCAAGCAGACCAGATAGGCTGTACAAAGTAGCTGACACTGCTAAGCACCTGATAAAGTGCTCCGCAGCTGACACCGCTACTATTTCTGTGGCCACTGACAAAGCCACCAAATTATTACCCACAACTATTCTCCCTGCTGACAAGGACCGCAAGACCTTAGAAAATAGAAAGATTTGTACATCTGTTCCATTGGCCTTTAGAGGCACTAACTGTCCGACCCATATGGCTAAGTATAACCTGTCTCTTACAATCTGCCACCAAACATTTGGCAGATATTCCAGATTCCTCTGCCAAAACAGCCATGTCCTGTGTTCTGTCTCTGAAATCTCAAGTCACCAGACGCTCCATTAGGTGCAGCTCTGATGCTGCTGAATCCTGTGCTAGGTCAGCATCCGCTCTACGCAGATCTTCCTGACTGCGCCTGCAACCCGTGCCAGATGATTTTAGGGCCAAGCTCATGGATGCACCCTTGAATAATGCTGCACTTTTGGATCTTAAGTAGCAGACCTCTTTAAATCACTGCATCAAAAGGGCAAAGAGATGCAGGACCTCAAATATCTCCTGGTCTCACCAATTCCCAAGTTCCACTGTAACTATCCTTCCAAAACTGTTTATCAGGGAACAGTCCCGGCCTAATCAGTGCCAGACCTCATACACACCAGAAAACAACCTACTATGTCTAGAGCACCTTCTGCATCTAGCCAGAGGTCTTCCTTTCAGGACAGGGCAGGTAGCATCTGACTACCTGCCACCTTTGCCGCAACTCCCTCCCCTTACTGTGCCCCTGTCTGCCCACCTCTCATGGTCTCCCTCTGTGGACCCAGATCACCAAAGACAAATGGGTCTTGTCTATACTCAGAGGGCTACTGCATGACTTGGCGCTCTCCTCCAATGTGGATGGGCATTCACTGTCCTTCACAACTGCCGCTTTTACAACCAGTACTGCAGACATTACTAGACCAGGGCACTACAGTTTCCCCCCCCCTCTGCAAAAGGAAAAGGTTTTTATTCAAGGCTCTTCTCCGTCCCCAAAAAAGACGGACCATGGAGACTCATCCTGTACCTTTCCTAACTCCTCTTCCTATTGGTACTCACCTTCAAAAATGCTCATCCTCTCCCCCCCCCCCCCGATTACTCCACAGGGATTCATGGCTACTCTGGACATAAAAGATGCCTACCTACACATCCCTATAAAACCCTCCCGTAAGAAATACTTAAGATTCTTGGTGGGCTGTTCTCATTGGCAATTTTCTGCCTTGCCTTTGGTCTTTCCACTGTTCCTAGAGTCTCTACCAAATGTTTGGCTCCAGTGGCAGCTTATGCCCGGACAAAGGTGATAGATATTCCTCTACCTGGATGACATGCTCATCTAGACCCCCAAGCAACAAATACTACAAGATCATCTTCACCTGGTGATCATCTGATTGCAGTCCTTGTGATTCCAGATAAATCTGTCAAAATCCCACATCCAGGCAACTCAGGATATTGTCTTCCTGGGATGCAGGATAAGAACCGACCTCGAGGCTTTCCTGCCACCCCAAAGGTGAGCTCCCTGTCAGATCACCTCATCCAGGTGCTGCAATCAGTTGACTGCAAGGCAGTACCCTATTGGGTTACATGGCAGCCACAATACCCATGCTATGTTTAGCAAGGCTCCACATGAGGAAGCTGCAGTGGTACCTTCACTCAGTCTGGAAACAACACAACTAGTCAATCTTGCTAGCCCTGCAGGCATTCCAATCTTTCATCCTACCAGGGAATCTTCGGATATACACAGACAACACAACCGTACTGTGGTATGTCAACAACCAAGGGGGGGGCGAAGTCCTACCTGCTATGCAGGCTAGCTCTTTTGGTTTGGGAGTTGGCTGCCTCACATGTCATCTCCCTACGAGTGACCTACATCCCCTCCTTTCTCAACAAACAGGCAGATTTGTTGAGCAGAACCAGCACAAACAACCACGAATGGATGCTGCACAGAGAGGTGTTCTTGAACCTGGTGCACAAGTGGGGTATGCCTCAAATACATCTGTTCACCACCTCCATCAACAGGCAACTTCCTGGGTTTTGCACCAGGACACGAACCACAGGCACTGGCAACAGATGCCTTCTCGGTATCCTGGAAGGGGAAATATCTGTATGCATCCCCCCTCCCTCTGATTCAGAAAACCTGGGTCTATATTATAAGATCATTTGAAAATTCGAACATATGGTTGACGTCTTCAAACATCGACCTTATAAAAAGACGAAAAAAAAAGGGCCCTAACTGGTTTAATCAGGGGGGCAGGCCCTCCTACACCCCCCACCTCCCCCAACTTAAATATACCAACTCCAAGACTGCAGTACATTGCAGTAAACAGAAGTCTCCCCTTACGGAGATTTCCATTTACATGCTCGAGATTCTGAGTTTTCGATATTCACGTCTCGACATTGTCTGCTTTCGAGAATAATGTAGACCCAAAAACCCTGCTGAAAATACAGTAGGACAATCCAAAAATCTTGTTGGTGACTCCCTACTGGCCCAGACAGCACTGGTTCCCCTTCATCTGTTCAAGGGCAGTCACCACAAGTTACCCCCCAGGGTGGACCTCTTCACACAAAACAAGGGATCATTAATCCGTCCACAGTGGCAGATGCTCCACCTAACTCTGTGGCTGGTAGGATTCTGCTTCCGTTTAGACACCTTTACAACGAGGACGTGTTCAATGTCCTGCAAGAGGCCAGGAAATGTAATATCAGGAAGTCGTATCTCTCCAAGTGGGAACGATTCACTGGTGTCACAAAAAACAGTTGGATCAGCTTATTGGCAAACATCCCCTAGTGCTGTCCTATTTCTATCCGCTACTGCAGTCAGGACTGGCTTTTACTCCATTAAAGCCCATCTGTGCTATTTCTGCATGCTTAACTTCTTGACCCACCACTTGCGTCATGACTACCTTGCAAACTTTTCCTTAAAGGAGTTCTACACCTTAGGCCTCCAAGGAGACCCAGTCCCCCTACTTGGGACCTCAGCTGTGTGTTAGAGAAGCTTACTCTACTTCCCTGTGAGCCGGCTAATGAGGCCTCCTTAAAGCACTGCACCTGGAAAAAACATCCTGCTGGTGGAGCTTACCTCAGCCAGGAAAGTATCCGAACTACAAGCCCTTATGGCTATACCACCCTTTCTAGTTTTCCACAAAGGCAGGGTTACCTTTAGGACAAATCTGTCCATGCCCAAAGTAGTCAACGACAGGTCCCTAAATCAGGCCATTCAGCTACCTGTTTTTTCCCTAACTCACAGGAAGATGGTGAGAGTGCTGCATTCCTTGGACATCCATAGACAGAAGATTTTACCTGCACAACACCAAGGCTGTGTCAGACCAGTTATTCATATCCTTTCATCCCAGAGCCCTGGCTAAGGGAGTTATCAAGCAGACTGTTTTTTACTTGGATATCAAAAGCCATTATCTTTTGCTACCAGTTTCATCGCAAGAACCTGCAAAGGACAGTAAAAGCTCATTCTACTAGATCAATGTCATTTTCAGAAGCCTTCTTCAAGGGATTGGCACCCCTTCTGTTCTGGAAGCTGCCACTTGGACATCAGTACACACCTTTACCAAACACTACAAGCTTGACTTCATCTCCATGTCCAGAGCAGGTTTTGCCAGGACTGTCCTGAATGGATTCTTGGAATCTGCTTCTAAACCACCACCCTAACTTCAGTTAGCATTGGCACTCGCCCATATGCAGAATACTGCAACATGGGAGTAGGACATAGAAAAGTTGTGTAAAGTCTTACCATAACCATAGATGACCTTCTCTTCCATGTTGCAGTATTCCTTTCCCATCCACCTTCCCTCACCTGCCGCACTTCCTCCCTTTCTGGATGGCAGTGATGTAGCATTGCCTTTACGGGACAGGCTCCGAATGGGGCTACTCTTCTGAGGCTGGTGCGTGCCAATGTCACTTTTATGGGTCACGATCTTCCGCCTTGCCAGACTCTCCATAAAGCGACTGAAAGCTTTTGAATACTGTCCGTATGTATGTGAGACTGAGGGGATAAACTCATATGCAGAATACTGCAACATGGAAGAGAAGGACCTCTGTTACGATAAGACTTTACACAACTTTTCTTTCTGACGGTTTACTTGAACAGTCTTCAAAAGTTCCTAACTCTTCAATGGTTCTGACAGCATCCCTGGAACCGAAGAACCAGGCACCTCAACCTATGGCTCTTTTGGTGCAGTCTTCCGCGCAGAGTTCTTCAGCACCGACCACAACAGTGGTTCCTCCTAAAGCCCAGAAACCAAAGGAGTTGCCCTTAAGTAACTTCCCATGGACCTGGATTTCTCCTTCGGTAGATCCCTTTGCGGAGTGCCTCCCAAGCAACTTCTTGGAGAGTTGTCCTGCCAGTTGTCCCTCCATTTCCTCTGGCCGATCCACCACGAGCATAATGGAGTCTGATATAATGAAGATGGTGGACCAGCTTTGGTCCCTAGTGACATCCCTGCTGGAACAAGTCCATGTACACCCCAGTGCTGCTACTTCCTCCTCACACTCCCACAGACTTTGAAGCCTCTGGTGTTGATAATTCCGTTATCGACTGCTTTGATGCAGATTAGAGCTTTTTCTTCAGCACCAGCTGCTACCTTGAGTGTCTGGTGTGTTGGACCTGGAGGCCTCCCAGGGCCATAGCTTCATTGCGGGTTCATAGGTAGGTACTAGGCTATCGGCCCAAGGGCCTACGTAAGCCTAGCCAACAAGGTTCCCTGGCTTACGCCACCCAAGAAAGTTATTTTCCTGTGCCACTAGAGCAGACACAAGTGATCCCTGTGGTGTATTTCCTATTTCCCATCCACTCAAGATTTTTCTTGAGTGCTAATGAACTTTGCTTGACAGATGCGTAGCCTGTTCCAGAGTGTGGGAAGCCTCTGGGATAAGAATCTATCTCTCCAGCATGTCCTGTTTATTGTGGTGACAAGGTTTAGGTCCCTGGGATTTCTTTAGGTGTAGCATGTCCAACAGCTCTGGGTTTAACAGCTTTTATACGTTACGCAGAGATCACCTCTGAGTAGGTGATATGCTGCAGAGTAAAGCTGGAGTTTTTTGAGGCGGTCAGTGTAGGGCATCTGAGGCCAGTAATCCTCTTTGTGAGGTACTTCTGTGGCCCTTCCAGCTGCTGCAGATGTCTTGAGGTACATTCCAAAATAAGTGTTGTACTCTAATGGGTCTAATGAGTGTCGAATAGAGGGGAACAATGACCACTTTTTTTTCCTGGATGAGAACCCTTTTATGATGTGTGCCACGTAGAAGGACTTCTTGACTACTGTGGCAATCTCTATCAAAGGAGAGGCTACTGTCCACCTGGGTCCCAAGGTCTCATCACTCATTCAGTGTTAAGCAGATTTCTGCCTATGTGGTAGATGTTCTTAATGTTTCACTGTTGCAGGCATTACATTTGGGTAATCCTGCTGGCAGGTTGCCCTCAGCCGGCCTGAATTCCAAAGTCTTGGGTCCTGCGTTGGCTGCTGTCGCCCCTTCCTGACGTCAGGTCTTCAGGGGGTATAAAAGAAGCAGCCGACGCCATTTTCTTGCCGTGCTGTGCCTGAAGCAGAAGCAGTTCGCAAGTGCCAGTCGGCCGACTCCTGAGATTTTCGTGTTTGAGTTTCAGATCCGAAGTCTTTAATAAAGGTAAGTACCCCATTGGGGAAACTTTTTTTCTTGCTCCAGACCAATGTCAGAAAGTTAATTTCTTGTGGAAAGCAAATACCTCATAAGGATTTTCATTCTTACTGTATTCCTTGCCTAGGCCCTGATCACAATGTTACTGGTCTGTTTTGTTAAATTTAACCAACACACTATTAAGTGTCTGTATGATTTTGCTTTAAACTTTTTTGGATGCCGATTTAATTATCCTGATATGTCATTGGATAGCCATCTGACTACCAGAGTTTACAAAAAAATGCAAAGAAAAGGATAGAGAAAAACAACCGAGGCCCAAAACCGACGAAGCTTCTCAAGCCAGGCGCGGGTTCTCAGTGAGGCACTTCCGCAGCCCCTGACGCCTGCTACTTGAGTCGCAGGCCGCTGCAAACTCCCATGTGGAGTCGGCCATGCTGCCGGATATTCAAGGTATTGGAGCCTCGGACGCTAATCCCTCAGATGGGTCCTATGTGGTAGATGTTCTTCGTGTTTTACTGTTACAGTCATTACATTTGGGTAATCCTGCTGGCAGGTTGCCCTCAGCCAACCTGAATTCCAAAGTCTTCAGCAAGTGAAGCAGAAGCTGAGCAGGTACCAGCTTCTGAGGGTGTATTCAGACCTAAACATCTTTACATTAAAACGACTTCAGTTTCAAAGGCAAAGACTAAAGCACCTTTTAAAGCAAGGAAACAAACTCAAGAGCCAAGTGGATAGGCCTCTATGCCCAAAAAACAGATGCTGAAAATGGCCTTAGACTTTATTACCTTGATCAGGGGTCCCCATCCCCCACCTGATAGGAGGCCTAGGCAAGACGCTGACAATCTTCAGATCAGGTTTCTGTTTCTTCTGATTCCTCTTCTGATCAGGAATATTCTCTTCCCCTTAGGATTCTGATGCTGAAGAAATCTATACTTTCAGCATCTCCTTCTGAGGACTATTCTTTAGGGGAAACCTTTCATGCCATGAGGGAGCATTTCCTCTGGGAGAGCCAAGATTTTTCTGAATCTAAAAAGAGGCTCAGGGATTTTCTTTTACTTACCTCAGCACAGGCCTCTAGCCATTCCACCTGTTAGACATTGTAATGTGTTTTTGGAGTCTAGTCTGACCCCTGACTCCTTACCCCAGCTCCTGTTGCGCCTGACCGATATTACAGGGTTCCTGACTAACACAAATTTCCTTTTAAAAACCCTGCTGCTGACCCTGCTGCTGACCCAGAAACTATTTCACAGGGTCCAAAGGGAGTTGAGGTTTCCACTGCAAAAAACCCAACCCCTTCTGACAGATTCAAGGGCACTGGATAGATGGGGAAAAAAGGTTTATTCATCTGCAACTTTGGCATAAACTGTCAATTTCATATGCTTAAGTATCGGCAGCATGTCATGGGATTGCTTAAACAGAAAATGTTTAATTCTGAATGTGCAGAAAACAAGGAAATGCAGGATTTATTGTATGCACCAGAACAAGTTGGAAAACATGCTTTGCAATGTGGTTTTGATTCTTTGGAGGCCTCCTGTAGGGCCGCAGTTACGGGTTCTGTAATTAGGAGGCATGCTTGGTAAAAGGAACAAAATCTGCCAGATCATGTTAGTTAAATTACTAGATGCACCTTTACAGCATGATACTTTGGTGGGGGTGCTGCGGTAGCGTTGTCGCCTCACAGTAAGACGCTGTCCGGTTCGATTCTCAGCTAGAAAGTCATCTGCATGGAGACGTGCGTGAATGGGCGTACTTTCGTTGAAGGTTGTGCGTCAGGGCTGGTAACTCGGCACGTAAAACGCAACTACCAATCATTAGCAGACAAGAGTTCCGCTGTGGCGACCCCTAACCGGGAACAGCCGAAAGGCACACACTTCGTTTGGTGTTAAGGCAGAAGAGGTGTTAAAGAAAATGGAGGACAAAGCTAAATCTATGCAAACTGTCAGATTTTTTACAAGTACAGCCACCTAGGTTTAGTAGACACTGGCCTACAAATAATTGGTCCTTTCCCGTGTCAGACCTCAAAGGGGCAGATCCAGATGCCTTAGGGGCAGATTGCAGGCGCAAGGTCCTTATAGGCCCAAGCAGTTGGGGTGCTTCTACCTCCAAAGCTGGAGAAGTTAGATCACAAACTTACAGAAAACGGTCCCAATGACTTCCCCCTGCCTGCACCAAGCAATTATCTCCTGGCAGCACCCTTAGGGGGCAAATTAGCACTTTTTGTTCAAAATTGGCACATCATAACCCAGGACAAGTGGGTTCTAAACAGTCTCACAAGGCTACAAGTTCCATTTCCATACTCTGCCAAAGGGAAACGGCTGGCCAGATCTGCCAAAACATCAATGGGCAGAGGCACAAAAACAAGTCTCATCGCTCATGGACATGGGGGCCATTCAACAAGTACCAGAGCAAGAGCAGGGACAAGGATTTTACTCAAGACTGTTCTTGGTACCCAGAAAGGACAAAGCCTTGAGGCCGATACTGGACCTATCTATTCTGAACACTTTCCTGGATATTCCAAAATGCAAAATGTTGACTTTGCAGCAGCGTCTGCCCATGCTGGGCAAGAATGCTTGGCTTGTGACTTTAGACCTAAAAGAGGCATACCTGCATGTTCCAATCAATCATGCAGAAGATACCCAAGATTCAAGGCTGGTCCAGTGCATTACCAATTCTCTGCACTGCCCTTTGTCTTGTCTATTGCGCCCATGGTCTTTACAAAGTGCCTGGCACCAGTAATTGCATTCTGCCGACAGAGGAATACAAGTATATCCTTACTTTGAAGACTGTCTCAAGCAGAGAACAAGGGCATTCTTCAACATCTGGCATTTGTGAAAAGACTTCTAACATGCCTCTAGGGTACACAATCAACAAAGAAATCAAAACTAGTACCCTCACAAGAGATAATATTCCTGGGTGCAAGCTTGAATACAACTGCCCAGATGGCTTATCTCACGCCAAAGGCAACTGACTACCTGTTTCAAAATGTTGGCAACAAAGGCCCAGTTATCTGCAAGAAAAATTCTGCAGGCTTTGGGCTTCATGGCATCCTGCATCTTACTAATTGCATATGCAATACTGCATATGAGGAAACTTCAGTGGTATCTGAAAGGTGTTTGGACTCAGCATTGCCACAGCCTGGAAACGGTCATTACTCTAATTCCCTGCCTGCAACAGGAGTTTCGATGGTGGGCAAAGGCTTGTCACCAGAATAAGGGACAGCCATTCACATTACCTCCAGCCAGGCAGACACCAACAATGGATGCATCAGACTATGCCTGGGGAGCCCACGTGGCAGGAAGATGCATTTGGGGCACATGGTCCTCAAACCAAATGCATCTACATATCAATCAAAAAGAGAGGTTAGCTGTTCAAAATGCACTGACAGCCTTCAAGGACCTCCTTCATCCGGGACAACTACTTATAAAGACAGACAACACCACGGTCATGTGGTATATAAACAAGCAGGGGGGCACACATTCTTACCCCCTTTGCAGACTAGCCATGACCTTGTTGGACACAGCTTTGGCTTACCAAGTACATCTGCAGGCACAATTCCTGCCAGGAAAGGAAAATACTCTGGCAGACGAACTAAGCAGAAACCTCATGGATCCCCAAGAGTGGAAGCTGGATCCACAAGTCTTCAGCATAACAAGGAAATGGGGATGCCCGGACATAGATCTATTTGCCTCCCTTCTCAATTACCAACTAAAATGATTCTGCACAAGGCCCTATCTTTCAGCTGGAAAAACTTATCAGTATACGCCTTTCCTCCACTGCCTCTCCTCCTCAAGGTGCTCCTTAAAGGTTAGACAGGAGAAGCCAAGGATGATACTGATTGCCCCAGACTGGCCACGCCAGTACTGGTATCCAATACTTAGAAACTTCTCTATACCCAGCTTGGACCTTGCCTCAAATACCTCGACTACTTTCCCAGCAAAACAATCCGATCATGCACAGCCACCTCAGGACACTAAACTTGGCAGCATGGCGGATAATTTAGTCATACAAAAACACCTCTCAGTAAAGCTGTGATGGATGTCATGCTGGAAGCCAGAAGGCCTAGTACTAGAAAGTCTAATGCTGGAAAATGGAAGAGATTCTATGCCTGGAACCAGGCACAAGGAACTGATGAAGCGGTACCAAATATTCCTCTGATTTTGCAATATTAACTGAGATGCTGGACAAAGGTCTATCTTTTTCATCAATTAAAATTCATGTCTCTGCCATTTCGGCTCATTACAATACAGAGTCCACCACTTTTTTCTCACCCTTTATTAAAGCAGTACCTCAGAGGAGCCAACATTTAAGGCCCCCAAGGAGACTACCAATACCTGCATGGGACCTTAACTGTCTTGGAAAAGCTCACCTTGCCTCCTTTTGAGTCAGCTGCTACTGCTATGAAGTTTCTATCTTGGAAAACAGCTCTGCTGTTAGCAATTACTTCTGCAAGACGAGTTTCAGAGCTAAGGCTCTCATGGCTGTGGAACCTTTCATCATTTTTTCCTCAAGACAGGGTCTTCCTGAGGACAAATACAACATTTATGCCTAAAGTAGTGTCCAGTGTGGCTCTTAAACAAGCCATCCATCTGCCAACCTTTTACCCAAATCCACAGAACAAGGGGGAGAGGAGTCTGCATTCATTGGGCGTTCGCAGACAACTTAGATTCTACTTGAACAGAATCAAAAGCTTTCAGGAAGACACAGCAATTACTAGTGACATGCTGCAGGATCACAAGGAAAGCCTATCTCAAAGCAGACTGTTTCTAAGTGGTTAGGCCACTGCATTAGTTTCTGCTACTTACACCATGGCAAGCCAGTGCCTGAGGGCATTAGGCCTCATTCCACCAGAGCTGCAGCCACCTCAGCAGCCTTTCTCAGGGGAGTACCGACCACAGACGTTTTAGAGGCGGCTACTTGGAGTTCAGTGCACACCATTACAAAGCATTATCTGCCACTTTACTCTAAATCCAGGGCAGACTTTGCCACTGCAGTTCTGCAGGGCCTCATAGCAGCTCCTACTGCTGTCTAGTTCCAGCTTCCCAACCTTAGCTTTTAGACTACCCAAATTTAATGACTGCAACAGTGAAACATGAAGAACATGGTATAGTTGTGTACACTTACCATAAATGTAGATGTTCAAGTGTATTCACTATTGCAGTCCAGGTTACCCACCTGCCTTCCCCCTTTTTTCTTTTGGAGCTTTTCCTTCTCTGATTTATACTACTTATGTGGTGTATTTGCTTTTAGATGAAGGTAAAATTTTTATTGGTGTATTTCTGAATATACATATAAATTTTTTGCTACCCTTTTGGGGGGCACCTGACATCTGGGGCAAGAAACTGAAGAAAATGGCATCTGCTGCTTCTTTTATACCCCTGATGACCTGATGTCAGGGAATGGGTGACAGCAGCCGACGCAGGACCCAAGACTTTGGAATTCAGGCCGGCTGAGGGCAACCTGCCAGCAGGATTACCCAAATGTAATGACTGCAACAGTGAATACACTAACATCTACATTTATGGTAAGTGTACACAACTGTACTTTCATGGGTACAGAGCTTTTACCAAAGGGGATGACACTGCACTTTTTGGCATTGAGCTTGAGGCCATGGCCCTGACACCAGGCATCTGTCTCTGAGAGGCCCTTCTGTAGGAAGTCCACATCATTTGAGGACTTGACTATGGCTTCTAGTTTGCAGTCATCTGCAGACTTTGTTAGCCAGAGGCCTTCTGTGTTCTACTGTACTTCAGAGAAGTATATGCCAAACAAGAGAGGTCCCAGGACAGAACCATGTGGTACTCCACTTGTCACTGCTTTGAGGTCAGGTTTGGAGTCTGCAACTTTTAGTGTGGGTTCTGTCAGTGAGCCAGTTGGCAACCCATCTTGTGATGTAGGGATTTATACCTAGTTTAGTGAGTTTAGCTATAATTCCAGAATGGGGGATGGTGTCGAAAGCCTTGGCGAGGTCAAGATGGGCTTTGTGAACCACCTTACCCTCAACTGCTGCTTTGGTGACTGCCTCAAAGTCTATCAGGTTCAGGAGGCATGATCTGCCTTTCACAAACCCGAACTGGGTGGGATCCAGAGTTTGGAGGTTACCAATGTCTGAGTTCCATGATGCATTCCATGGCCTTGCAGACCAGGCTCGTCAGGCGAGTAGGTCGATAGTTCCCGGGATCAGTGGTGGCTCCCCCTTTGTGGAGTGGGACAACTGTTGCTGTGCGCCATTCATTGGGCACAAAGCCTGATGCAACGCTATTATTGAACATGGTGCTTAAGTGGGGAGCCAGTTCATTCTGAAGTTCATGTAAAAAGCAGCCTGGGATGCTGTTTTTTTTGGAGAGTGCAGCTTTTACCTGTGTAGTTGATTACAGGGACTCTGCATTCTTTCTGTATAGATATGGGCCCTTTAGGGGGTGAGAGGGGGATAAAGTTAGCACTGAACCCATCTGCTAGGATGTTGGCGATATCGGTTGGTTCTGTAATTTTCTTGCCTTTGTGCTGTAACTCGGAGCAGATCTGGGTATTGCCATCGAGATTCTTAACATAGCTATAGAATGCTTTGTGGTTGTCCTTGGAATTGGTGGCAATTTTATTTTCGTAGCTAGCTTAGGAGGATCTTTATAAGGGATCTCAGCTTCTTACTGAGGCTGACCAGTGAACTCCTCCCACTCATGGGATTTTACTTTTTTTTTTTTTTTTTTTCTTCCTTCTGTTGTAGTGTTTGTTTATGGCAGGGGACCACCAGATTGGCTTACTTTTTTTGAAGGGTAGTGGCTTGGTTCTGTTTGGGATAGCACAATCCATGCACTCGTGGAAGTGCTTCGAGTGCATTTGTGTAGGATTCAGCAGTTGTAACTGTATTGTCCATATGCATGGGTGTCATGAAGTTCAGCACTTCTGTTTTAAGAAGGAAGAAGTTGGCTTTGGAGAAATTTTTTACTGTGGTTCTTGGGGTTGGGCGGTGGGGGTGGTTTTGTCTTCAGTTTTTTCAGCACCATCCGTGCCCTTTGGTGCCTCTGCATTTTTGAGCTCAGTCCCAGCTTTTGCCTCTGAGGAGCCTTCCTCAGTGCGAGGTGGGGGACCACTGTTCTGGGCTTCCATCCCTCTGTAGGGGGTGGGGGGCTGCCTTCCAGGCCATGGAGAGGGCGTTTTCCATTGTGAGCAGTCGGTTGTTGCCTACCTAGTCGACATCTAACCTTTCCCCTTGACCGGAGCTTCCTTCAACCTCTTCCTAGGACAGAGGGTACAGAAAGCTCCAGATTTAACACTGGTTGTCCTCTTCGGATACCTCTGACGCACCCCACCAAAGAGGTCCCTGTAAGGAGAGTGTGGAAGAGGAAGCACTTGGCCACCCCTGAGGAGTTGTTCATGGAACTAATTTTGAAGGGGAAGGTTCTCCCTATTCTCCCCCCTGACAATGTTTCCTTCGTGGGCATCCTAGAAGTCCTGAAACAGGGAGGTGGCTGGACTTCATCCAGTCTTTCTCAGAGGAATCAGTATATCTTGTGGTTTTCTGTGCCCAACCCTCCACCTCTTTAACTTCATTGCCTGCTAATGCTCTCAAACTAATCGCTCACCGGGCATGGAAGTTGCCTGATGCTATCGAACAGATCCCTAAGAGACCAGACCGCATATTGTCAGCCCGTCAGGATCTTTCACTCTGGGTGAAGGAAATTCCAGTAGACGCCGTGGTGGTAGCAGCTAGGAAGAAGGAACTTCACAATGAAAGTTCTATCCATCTCCCTAATAAGAAATCTAGGGCATGGGTAGATTTGGGAGTGCATGTACACTTCATAGACCTTTACATTTAGGTCCTTGAATTACATCACACATTTTACCAGATAGCAAAAGGATCTGATAAGAGCTTTTGGATACCCTTTTAGGAGCAGTAGCTGAAGGAGTCCTAGACTAAGCTTTTCAGCTCGCAACCCTAGAGTCGACATCAAACTCATCCATGAGGCTAATTGCACATGCCGAAGGGACGAAGAGCGCTGCGAGTTCAGGCATGGCAGTCAAGGAGACACGCCTATATGCTATTATGTGAGTTTGCAGAGCCATTTAAGTCCTTATTTGTCAGTGCTCCGTTTGACGGAACATCCCTGTTTGGTCCTAAAGTTATTGACTTTTGCCAGATTTGAGAAAGATGAGACCACTCTGCCATAGGCATATGCTTTTCCACTCCACAGCGGCCTTATTCTAGGAACCAGCGGTGTGAGAGTCTATGGTTGAAAAAGTCCGAAGGGCCTTTCCAGGACTCTCATAGCAATGACTCCTCCTGGGGCAGAGGGGGATATAATGATGGAAGATGCCAAGGAAGCGGCAGAGGTGGCCTGCAAAGTCAGGGTTCCAGGGAAAGTTTTTCTGGGAACGCCCATCAGCGCTCCTGAAAGGAGGCCGGATTGCTGTTCTCCGGAGGCAGTCGGAGGGGAGCAATTATCCCTACACGGACATGCCTGGCTAAGGATAAAAGACCTTTGGGTGCAGGGGATTATAACGAGAATTTAAAAGGCTTCCTTTCTAGTTCAACCAAAGCTTACGACCAAAATCCCAGATGTTCGTGTTTCACTGTTGCAGTCCTTACAAAATGGGTTATCCGGCTCCTGGTAGCCCACAGTTGTCCAGAATACCAAAGCCTTGGTATATGACATCTGCTGCCTTCGGCCGTAAACCCAACGTCTGGTATAAAGGAAGAGGCAGCCAACACCATTTCCTCAGTCTTACTGCGGAGCCCGAAACAGAAGCAATTTGCACGAGTGCCGGTCGGCCGATTTCCTTTTGTATTCGGACTACTTCAGTTGAGGACATCCTCAGCTAAGTACCCCATAGGGGACCCCCTTTTCTTGCTTTAATGAATGTCAGAGAAAGTTAATCACTGTCTTGCCTGTGGAAAGCAGATTCCGCACCGTGATTTTCATTTAGTGTATCACTTGCTTAGACCTTGATCACAACGTGCCTAATTGTGATCTCCATGCTTCTTTTAATCCGTGTGCCATATGCCATAGAACTAATTTTATATAAGCACTTTGGAGTTTGGCCTAGGTTCGTCTGTATGGCGTCTTCTGGTCTCCCAACTTCTGATGTTCCTAAGAAGCGCAAGGATAAAGATCGCGACAGGTCTAGCATCAGGCTGGCAGACTGCGTTCCAGTTAAGTTGGTCATCAGCCCAGCAGTTCTCAGTGAGGCGCATTTGCAGCCCCTGCAGTCCGTGGATGTTCAGCCGCAGGCCTCTGCTAAGACCTTTTCAGACTTCTCCATGCCGTAGGCTTCCACTTTGTCTTCTGACCCACCGTCAGTCGCTACCTTCGATGGGTCTGGAGCTAAGCAGGCCCCGGCTTCTGAGGCCTCTCTTCAGCCTGAGACCAGACCCACGGCCTGTGTTCAGACTACCGCTGTGGCTAGACCTCCCGAGTCCCTCCTGCTTTCTAGCAGACCCTTCCAACTGCAAATTTACTCAAAAGCAGGCGTCTGCCACCCCTCGAATTCCTCTGTCACAAATGATTAAAATGGCTAGTTATCTTTTGACTCATATCCGGGACTCTCAATCTTCTAAGAGGGCTAGAGAATTGTCCCCTGAAGTTTCGTCTCCCTCAGGATGTTCATCATGCATACAGCTGCAGTCATAACAGATGGGTTCTCCTGCCATCAGGCGGGTCCTCGGTCGGCCGAATTCCAAAGTCTAGGTCCGGCGTCTGTTGTCGTCGCTTCTTCCCTGACGTCAGTGCGACAGGGGTATAAAGGAACCAGCCGACGCCATTTTCTTCAGTCTTTCTTGCCGCGCGGTGCCCGAAGCAGAAGCAGTTCGCAAGTGCCGGTCGGCCAGCTCCTGAAATTACGAAATTTGGAAACCGAAGTCGTCTTAAAAGCTAAGTACCCCGTTGGGGAAACTTTTCTTGCCTCAGACCGATGTCAAAGTTAATAATTGTATTTCTTGTGGGAAGCAAATACCGCATAAGGATTTCCATTCCCTCTGTATACCTTGTTTAGGCCCAGACCACAACGTCTCGGTCTGTCGCTTTTGTGCTACATTCAACAAATGCACTATTAAGCGTCGGGCGGAGTTCGCCCAGCATTATTTTGGGAAATCATTTAACTATACTATGTCGTCGGATACTCCGACTCAGGTTTTGTCTAAAAAACGCAAAGACAAGGACCGACACACGAGGTCCGCGGCCTCTATTGACACCACGCCAAAGCAGACTACACTTGGTCCGGTTCTCAGTGAGGCGCCTACGCAGCCCCTGACTACCGACGACACTTCTTTGATGGTGTCTCCTGTGCCCGAGGTCGCAGGCTCCTCGGCCCACACCCCGACTACAGATACCGAAGCCACTCTTGGCATTGAAACTCAGAATGTGGACAGGTCCACCTCCACTCAAGGTGTCTTCAGACCTTCCTCTTCTTTCTCCATCAAGGCTTTCACAAAGTCTAAAGCAACCATGCACTCTGAGACAAGCTACAAAGGGCCCATCTCCAGGCCCCATGCCTAAGAAACAGATGCTTAAAATGGCTGAGGATTTAATTACTCTAATCAGAGGTTCTCAGCCCCCACCGGACAAAAGGCCCAGAGTGGAGGAAGATTCCCCCTCCTCTGATCAGGGCTCCATTATTTCAGAGCACTCTGATGAGGAACATTCTTACTCCCCTTTTGAAGACTCTGATGTGGAGGAGTCCATCCCTTCTGTATCCCCCCCTGAGGATTACTCATTTGGGGAAACTTTGCATACCTTAAGGGAACACTTCCACTGGGAAGGCCAGGATTATTCAGATTCCAAGAAAAGGCTCAGGGAATTTCTCTCGTTACCTCAGCATAGGCCTCTGGCTATTCCTCCTGTCTTGGACATCCTAGATGTTTACTCGGAGGCCTGCCTTAACCCGGACTCTCTACCTCCAGCTCAGCCTGACAGGTACTACAGGGTTCCTGACTCACACCAATTTCTTTACAAAAGCCATGCTGCTGACCCAGAAACCATCTCACAGGGCCCCAAGGGAGTTAAGGTCTCCATTGCCAAAAATCCATTGCCTTCAGAGAGATTCCAGATCCTTAGAAAGGTGGGGAAAAAAGGTATATACCTCTGCTACCTTATCCATGAGGGCCTTAAACTGTCAGTTTCATATGCTAAAATACCAACAGTTTTTGTTATCACAATTGAAGAGTAAAATGTCACAACCTGAACAACCAGACCTGAAGGAGTTGCAGGATTTGATGCATAGTGCAGAACAAGTGGGTAAGCATACCTTACAATGTGGTTTTGATGCTCTAGAGGCCTCATGTAGAGCTGCTGTTACAGGATCAGTCATACGTAGGCATGCCTGGCTCAAGAAACAAGCCTTGCCTGATCATGTCAAAGCTAAATTACTAGACACCCCTCTTCAAAAGGATGTACTATTTGGTGCAAATGCTGAGGAGGTATTAAGGAAAATGGAGGAAAAGGCTAAATCAATGCAAACTGTGAAAGAATTTCTACAGGTTCAACCCCCACGTTTTAGTAGAAATTGGCCTTCCAAAAACTGGTCCTTTCATGCCACAGACAGACCCCAAAGAGGCAGATACAGGAGCCCGAGGGGCAGAGGACAATCCCAAGGATCGTATAGAGGCAGACTATGGCAAGCTCCTACACAGAGGTGGTGAGGACAACTCACAATCTTTCAGAAAGCAAACCCAATGACTTTCCCATTTGCATGCCAACCAGGTTTCAAATGGCAGCCCCCTTAGGAGGAAAGCTGGCATTATTCACAAAAAATTGTCATCTTGTCACAAAGGACAAATGGATCCTGGACATTATAAACAGAGGCTACAAATTCCATTTTCACACCCTTCCAAAAATGAGAGGCATGCCAAACCTGCCACATAATCAAAGGGCAGAGGCACAAAAGCAAATTACAGATCTCATAAACATGAAAGCTATTCAAGAGAGGTACCTACGCACGAACAAGGTCAAGGTTTTTATTCCAGGCTATTTCTGGTGTCAAGGAAGGGAAAAGATTGGAGAGCTATTTTGGATCTATCCATCCTAAACCCATTTCTACTCGTACCAAAATTCAAGATGCTCACTCTACAGCAACTTCTTCCCATGCTGGGCAAGGAGTCTTGGCTGGTAACATTGGACCTCAAGGAGGCATACCTGCATGTCCCAATCAGACAGAATTGAAGAAGGTACCTCAGATTTCTTGCAGGTTCAACCCATTATGAATTCTCTGCATTGCCCTTTGGCTTATCTACTGCGCCCAGAGTTTTCACGAAATGCCTGGCATCAGTAATTGCCTACTGCAGACTTCAAGGGATACAAATATACCCCTATTTGGACGACTGCCTGATCCAAGCGGACAGCAAGCACATTCTTCTGAAACATCTGGCTTATGTAATAATGTTGAAATCTCTGGGATACACAGTCAACAAAAAGAAATCAAGGCTAATACCCTCTCGGAAGATAATTTTCCTGGGTGCCAAATTGGATACAAGCACCCAGATGGCCTACCTCACGCCAGAGAAGCAGGGGCAACTAATACAATACTTCAGAACACTAGCAAATTGCACCAGGCTGACTGCAAGGAAAATCCTGCAGGCTCTGGGATTCATGGCATCTTGCATCTTACTAATCCCATGTACAAAGCTGCATATGAGGAAACTACAATGGTACCTGAAAAACATATGGTCTCAACACAGCCACAGTTTGGAAACAATAATACCACTAATTCCATGTCTGCAAAAGGAATTTCTGTGGTGGGCTCAAGCATAACAAACACAGGTCTTCTATTCAGCAAGCCTCAAACAAATCAAGTCATCATAACAGACGCCTCGGACTACGCCTGGGGGGCGCACATGACAGATCGGTGCATTCAGGGCAAATGGTCCCAAAAAGAAAAGCACCTTCACATCAATCAAAAAGAAATGCTAGCAGTAATAAATGCTATTATAGCTTTCAAGGACCTTCTACAACCAGGTCAATTATTGATAACTGACAACACCACAGTTATGTGGTACATAAACAGGGAGGAACACATTCTTACCCCCTATGCAGACTGGCCATGCCACTTTGGAACATGGCAATGGACTTACAAATGGAACTACAAGCACAGTACTTGCCAGGCAAGGAAAACACGCTGGCAGACAACCTAAGCAGGAATGACAGATCCACACGAATGGAAATTGCATCCAAAAGTTTTTACAGAAATAATCCAAGAATGGGGAAGGCCAGACATAGATCTCTTTGCCTCCCACAAGAATCATCAATTGACAAAATTCTGCTCAAGGATCTTCCATACAAAGGCCTGGAGAGTGGACGCTCTTTCCTTCAGTTGGACATCAATGACAGTTTATGCCTTCCCTCCTCTTCCTCTGCTGCCCAAAGTTCTATTAAAGACCAAAGCAGACAGACCAAAGATGATTCTCATTGCTCCGGACTGGCCAAGGCAACACTGTTACCCACTTTTGAGGAGCCTGACGCATTCCCCACTATGGACCCTGCCTCTAATGCCTCTTCTGACTCTGCACAGTTTCAAAACTCTTCACAGCCAGCTAAAAACACTCAATCTAGCCACATGGAAGATTCCTTAGCATCACAACAGGCCCTACTCTCCAAGGAGGTGCAGTATGTCATTTTGGAGGCCAGAAGACCATCAACTAGAAAAGCTTACTCCGCAAAATGGAAACGTTTTTGTCTGGAATGAGAAAAAGCGCTAGGATCCTGGAAAACTGAATTTACCTCAAATACTACAATATTTGGCTGAACTCCTAAGCAGTGGACTTTCTTTCTCCTCCATTAAAATACATGCCTCTGCCATTTCTGCAGAATACAACACTGATACACCTTTATTCTCTCACCCTCTCTTAAGACAGTTCCTCAGAGGGGCTAAGAATTTAAGGCCTCCAAGGAAACAACCAATACCTGCTTGGGATCTTAATTTCATTTTGGAAAAATTGACCTTACCTCCCTTTGAGCCAGCTGCCTCATCAGATTTGCAATATTTGTTCTGGAAAACAGCTTTCCTTCAGTCTATCACCTAAGTTTGTAGAGTTTCAGAACTACAGGCTCTCATGGCTGTCCAGCCTTTTATCATCTTCCACCAGGACAGAGTTTCCTTACGAACCAACCCGTCCTTTATGCCTAAAGTGGTATCCAGGGTAGCTTTAAATCAGGCCATATATTTACCTACTTTTTATCCTAATCCTCAAAACAAAGGGGAGAGATTACTACATTCTTTGGACATCCACAGACAGCTGCGTTATTATTTGGACAGAACAAAGCCTTTCAGAAAATCAGAACAGCTCTTTGTGGCCTATGCAGTAGGAGCTCAAGGGAAGCCAATTTCCAAACAATCTCAAAATGGATAGCCCACTGCATACGCTTTTGCTACTCCTTTCATGGCAAAACTGTTCCTACAGGCATTAGAACTCATTCCACCAGGGCCACAGCCACCTCTGCAGCCTTCCTCAGAGGAGTCCCTACCAAGGATATTTTGGAAGCAGCCACTTGGAGTTCTGTGCATACCTTCTCCAAGCACTACAACCTACCATTATACTCCAAATCTAGAGCAGGCTTTGCCACTGCAGTCTTGCAGGGCATTTTGGCTCCTTCCTAGTTCCAACTAGTGCCTACCACCCCTTAGCTTTGGGATTCTACCCATCTGTTATGACTGCAGCTGTATGCACGATGAACATAGTACAGTTTTGTACCTACCATAAATGTAGATGTTCGAGTGCTAATACAGCTGCAGTCCAGGTTTCCCTCCCTCCTTCCCATCTTGGGACAGGCCCATAGGCTAACACATCCTCATACGACCTGATTGGGGGTTTCATTTATGATGTATTTGCTTGCAACTACTGTATTTTGATTATATAGCACTGCATTATCACACAAATTTATTATTGCCTGCCTTCTGGGGGCACCTGACATTTGGGGCAAGAAAAACTGAAAAAAATGGCGTCTGCTGGTTCCTTTATACCCCTGTCGCACTGACGTCAGGGAAGAAGAGATGACAACCAACGCCGGACCTAGACTTTGGAATTCGGCCGACCGAGGACCTGCCTGACGGCAGCTGTATTAGCACTCTAACATCTACATTTATGGTAGGTACAAAACTATACTTTCTGATGTTTCCATTAGTACTGCTGATGAAGAGGAAGACACTCCACTTTATTCTGGTTTTTGAGGATTCTGATGCAGAACAGTCTGTCCCTTCTGCCTCTCCTCCAGAAGATTTTTCTTTTGGAGATGATCTGAGTACTCTTAGAGAGCATTTCAAGTAGGAGAGTCAGGACTGTTCTCAGTCTAAGAAAAGGATTAGGGAGTTCTTGGATTTACCACAGCTTAAGCCCCTGGCTTTTCACTCTGGTGTTGGAAGTAGTTGATGTTTTCATGGAGAATTCTTTGACTCCTAATTCTGATGTTCGTGTTTCACTGTTGCAGTCATTACTGTTGGGTTATCCTGCTGGCAGGCTACCTGCAGTCGGACAGAATTCCAAAGTCCAGGTCCGGCCTTGGTTGTTGTCGCCTCTTCCTTGACGTCAGTGCGCCAGGGGTATAAAAGATGCAGTCAACGCCATTTTCTTCAGTCTTTCTTGCCGCACGGTGCCCAAAGCAAAAGCAGTTCGTAAGTGCCGGTCGGCAGACTCCTGAGATTTTCAAATCCGAATTTCAGAACCGAATTTCAGAACTGAAGTCTACATTAAAGCCAAGTACCTCGTTGGAGAAACTTTTTTCTTGTTCCAGACCGATGTCTTCTTGTGGGAAGCAAATGCCTCATAAGGATTTTCACTCTTAATGTATTCCTTGCTTAGGCCCTGATCACAACGTTGCTAGCTGTCGGTTTTGTGCTAGATTTAACCAACGCACTATCAAGCGTAGGTTCGATTTTGCATTTCATTACTTTGGCCGAAGATTTAATGATATAATGCCGTCGGACCAGCCGACAACCGGAGTTTACAAAAAACGCAAGGGCAAGGAAAAGGATAGGCATCCGAGGTCCAAAACCGGCGAAGCCTCTGGTAGGCCAGTCGCTGGTTCGCCGGTACTCAGTGAGGCGCATTCGCAGCCCCTGGTGCCCACTACCTCAGAGCCACAGGCCGCTTCCGACTCCCACGTGGAGCTGACTGGGCCTCTGGATACTCAAGGTATTGGACACTAAAATCATTCCCTCAGATGGGTCTGGAGCCGCTGAGCAGGCATCTGCTTCTGAGGGTGTTTTCAGACCTACACAACTATGTTAAGCCATCTTCAGTTTCAAAGACTAAAGCAGCTCTAAAGACAAAGAAACAAGTACAGCATTCTCCTACTCAGACTTCCATGCCTAAAAAACAGATGCTCAAAATGGCCAAAGACCCAATTACTTTGATCAGGGGCTCCCATCCCCCTCCTGATAAGAGGACTAGGCAAAAGACAGGGTATGATTCTTCTGATCAGGTTTCTATTTCCTCTGACTCCCCTTTTGAACAGGATTACTCCATGCTTCCCTATGAGGATTCTGATGCTGAAGAATCCATTCCTTCAGCCTCTCCTGAGGATTATTGTTTTGGGGAAATCCTGCATACCATGAGGGAGCATTTCCACTGGGAGAGGCAAGATTTCTGCTACTTCCTCAGCACTGACCCCTTGCTATTCCACATGTTCGAGACATTGTATATGTATTTTCAGAGTCCGGCCTGTCCCCTGACTCTCTACACCCTGCACCTGCTAAGCCAGACAGATACTACAGGGTCCCAGATTTTCATATATTCCTCTATAAAAGCCCCACTGCTGACCCAGAAACTACATCTCAGGGTCCCAAAGGGGTTAAAGCTTCCACTGCAAAAAAAACCTGTCCCCTCTGATAGGGATTCTAGGGCTCTAGACAGAATGGGGGGGGGGGAAGTCTACACCTCTGCTACCCTGGCTGTAAGGGCTTTAAATTGTCAGTTTCATATGCTTAAATATCAGCAATATTTAATGTCCCTGCTTAAACAAAAATTGTTGACAAACACCATGTTCAGAGAACAAGGAACTGCAGGATTTATTGCATGCAGCTGAACAAGTGGGAAAGCGTACTTTGCAATGTGGTTATGATTCACTGGAGGCCTCTTGCAGGGCCGTTGTTACAGGTTCTGTTATTAGAAGGCATGCTTGGTTAAGGCAACAGAATCTGCCTGATCATGTTAAAGCAAAATTATTAGATGCACCATTATAGCATGATACTTTGTTTGGTACTAAAGCAGAAGAGGTGTTGAAAAAAATGGAGGATAAAATGCAGACAGTCAAGGATTTCTTACAGGTACAGCCACCCAGGTTTAGCAGAAACTGGCCTTCTAAAAGTTTGTCCTTTCCTGTGTCAGGCAGACCACAAAGAAGCAGATACAGGCTTCCCAGAGGCAGATCTCAGCCCCAAGGCTCATACAGGCCTAAACAATGGGGTGCTTCTACCTCCAAAGGCGAAGAGAAATCACAACCTTACAGGAAACGGTCCCAATGACTTTCCTCTACCAGATCCAAGCACTTATCTTTTGGCAGCCCCCTTAAGGGGAAGACTAGTACTTTCTTCATCAAATTGGCAAATGGTTACCCATGACAAATGGGTCCTGAACAGTGTCCCAAGACTACAAGTTCTATTTTCACACCCTACCAAGGTCAAAAGGTATGCCAGACCTGCCACACAATCTATGGGCTGAGGCACAAAAACAAATTACAGCCCTCATGGACATGAGGCCCATTCAGCAAGTACCACTACAAGAGAACAGGCAAGGATTTTACTCCAGACTTTTTCTAGTACCCAGAAAGGACACAACCTGGAGACCAATACTGGACCTGTCAATTTTAAATACATTTCTGGAAGTTTCAAAATTCAAGATGTTGACTCTACAGCAGTTACTGCCCATGCTGGGCAAGAAGGCTTGGCTCGTAACTTTGTACCTAAGAGGCATACCTGCATGTCCCAATCAGACAGTCTTGCAGAAGATACCTCAGATTCATAGCTGGCTCAATGCATTACCAATTCTCTGCACTGCCCTTTGGCTTATCTACTGCACCCAGGGTCTGCACAAAATGCCTGACACCAGTAATTGCGTTTTGCAGACAAAAAGGAATTAAAATATATCCCTACTTGGACGACTGCCTAATTCAAGCAGAGAACAAAGACATCCTTGTGCATCTGGCGTTTGTAAAAAGATTACTAATTGGCCTAGGGTACACAGTAAACAAAAATAAATCAAAACTAGTGCCCTCAAGAGATGATGATATTCCTGGGTGCAAGCTTAAATACAACTGCCCAGATGGCTTATCTCACGCCAGACAAACAAAAGCATCTGACTACTTACTATAAGGAATTGGCAACAAAATCCTGCAGGCCTTGGGTTTCATGGCATCTTGCATTCTACTAATTCCATATGCCAAACTGCATATGAAGAAACTACAATGGTACCTAAGTGTTTGGACTCAGCATTGCCACAGCCTGGAGACAGTAATTGCACTCATTCCCTGCCTGCAACAGGAGTTTCGATGGTGGGCAGAAGCCTGTCACCACAACAAGGGTCTGCCATTCAGTTTTCCCACAGCCAGACAGAAACTGACAACGGATGCATCAGATTATGCCTGGGGGGGCCCATATGGCAGGAAAAGGTATTCGGGGCACATGGCGTGCAAACCAGATGCATTTTCACATCAATCAAAAAGAGATGCTAGCTGTTTAATATGCCCTGACAGCTTTCAAGGACCTGCTTCATCCAGGACAGTTACTGATAAAGACGGACGACACTACGGTCATGTGGTACATAAACAGGGAGGTACACATTCCTACCTCCTCTGCAGACAAGCAATAACATTATGGGACACAGCATTGGCTTTTCAAATTCACCTGCAAGCACAATTCCTGCCAGGAAAAACAAATACTCTGGCAGACCAACTAAGCAGAAACCTCATGGGTCCCCACGAATGGAAACTGGATCCACAAGTCTTCAGCATGATAATAAGGAAATGGGGGATGCCCAGACATAGATCTATTTGCCTCCCCTCACAACTGCCAATTAGAGATTTTGCACAAGGATTTATCACAACCAAGCATGGAAAGTGGACGCCCTATCCTTCAGCTGGAAAAATCTAACCGTATATGCTTTTCCCCCACTGCCTCTCCTTCCCAGGGTACCCCTAAAGGTCAGACAAGAGAAGCCAAAAATGATACTGATTGCACCAGACTGGCCACGCCAGCACTGGTACCACCCAATCCTAAAGAGCTTGTCTCTAGGTCCAGCATGGATATTGCCTCAAACTTCTCATTTGCTGACCCAACAAAACAGATCCTGCACAGCCAACTCAGGACCTTAAATCTAGCAGCATGTCTGATAATGTAGCCATTCAGAACACTCCTCTTTCAAAAGCTGTTATGGATGTTATCTTGGAGGCCAGGAGGCCCAGCACCAGAAAATCTTATGCAGAAAAATGGAAGAGATTCTGTGCTTGGAACCAGGAAAAAGGCATCGACGTGTGTACCAAATATCCCTCAGATTTTAAAATACCTAACTTATGCTGAACAAAGGCCTTTCCTTCTCATCAATTAAGATTCATGCCTCTGCCATTTCAGCCCATTACAATACGGAACCACCTATTTTTTCTCATCCTTTAATAAGGCAGTACCTCAGAGGGGCCAAAAACATTAGGCCTCCAAGGAGAGCACCAGTTATGTCCTGGGACCTCAATTATGTTTTGGAAAAACTCACACTGCCTCCCTTCGAGCCAGCATCAACAGCAAATATAAAATTCTTATCCTGGAAAACAGCTTTGCTCCTAGCAATAGTCTTTGCAAGGTGAGTCTCTGAGTTACAAGCACTCATGGCTCTGGAACCTTCCATCATTTTCTATCCAGACAGGGTTTCTCTGAGGACAAACCCTACATTTATGCCTAAGGTGGTGTCCAGTGTGGCCCTTAACCAAACCATTCACTTGCCATCCTTTTGTCCTAATCCACAGAACAAGGTGAGAAAATTCTGCATTCTTTGGACATAGGCAGTTATGTTTCTACTTGGACAGAACTAAAACCTTCAGAAAGACTGAGCAACTTTGTTTCATATGCTGCAGGATCGCAAGGAAAAGCTATCTCAAAATAGACTATTTCTAAATGGATAGGCCATTGCATCCGTTTCTGCTATTTTCAACATGGCAAATCAGTGCCCAAGGGCATTAGGCCTCATTCCACCAGAGCAGCAGCCACTTCAGCAGCGTTCCTCAGAGGAGTACCAACCAAAGATATCTTAGAGGCTGCAACTTGGAGTTCATTGCACACCTTCACAAAGCACTACCACTTACCTCTATACTCTTAAGTCCAGAGCAGGCTTTGCCACTGCAGTTCTGCAGGGCCTCATAGGCTCTTCTAATCCTATTTAGCCCCAGCCACCCTAGCTCAGCTTTGGGATTCAACCCAAGAGTAATGACTGCAACAGTAAAACACGAACATAGTACAGTTGTGTACCTACCATAAATGTAGATGTTAGTGTATTTACTGTTGCAGTCCAGGTTACCCACCCACTGTCCCCCTCTTCTTTGCTGGGACTTATCTGTACTTCTCTATCCTATACTATCTTTTTGGTGTATTTGCTTGTAGATGAAGAAAATGTTGTTTTTGTGCATGCATTTTTATTGGCATATTTTTCAGCCTACCAATTTGGGGGCACCTGACATCTGGGGCAAGAAAAACTGAAGAAAATGGCGTCTGCTGCATCTTTTATACCCCTGGCACACTGACATCAGGGAAGCGGCGACAGCAACCGACGCCAGACCTAGACTTTGGAATTCTGGCTGACTGCGGGTAGCCTGCCAGCAGGATAACCCAAGAGTAATGTCTGCAACAGTGAATACACTCTAACATCTACATTTATGGTAGGTACACAACTGTACTTTCCTCCTGCTCTCAGGAAACCTGACCGCTATTAGAGTTCCTGTTTCTCATTTTCTTTTTAAGAATCCTGCTGATCCAGAGACTATTTCTCAGGGCCCTAAAGGTGTTAAGGCTACAGCTGCAAAAAAATCCTGTTCCCTCTGATAGAGACTCCAGGGCCTTGGACAGGTGGGGGAAAACATTTATACCTCTGCCACCCTTGCTATTAGGTTTAATTGTAGTTTTCATATGCTTGTTTCGGCAGCATACATTGGAGGCTATTAAGGCTAAAATTGCTAGTGTTCCTTCCCTGGCGGAGAGTAAGGACATTCAAGATTTATTGAGTTCTGCCACTCTTGAGTAAACATTCTTTACACTGGTTTGAGAATTTGGAGGCTTCTTGTAGGGCAGCAGCCACAGGATCTGTTAGGCATGCTTGGCTCAGGGAACAGCCCCTTTCTGAGCTTGTTAAATTTAAGTTATTGGATGAACCTTTGCACCAGGACAATCTTTTTGGTAACAAAGCAGAAGAGGTCTTGAAAAAAATTGGAGGATAAAGCCAAATCTATGCAAACTTAGATTTTCTGCCAGTTCAGCCGCCTTGTTTTAGTAGGCATTACCCTTCTAAGAATTGGACTTTTCCTGATCCCAGTAAACAGGGACGTCCTAGGTTTAGGGTGTTATAGGTCTTCTAGGGGACAGACCTCTACTCCTCTTAAGACTAAACAATGGCATGCTTCCTCTTCAAAATCTAGGAGTTCTAAGCAACCTTCCCAAAGTAAGGGTTCTCTTTGACCCAGCCCTCCCCCTGCCTGCCCCTGCTGGCCCAGGGTTGCCTTTGGGGGGGGGTTGGCCATTTTTCAGTCATTTGGTCCACCATCAGTCGACAAATGGATACTCAAAATAGTATACCAGGTCTACAAGTTTTCTTTTCACACTTTCCCTGTTCACCCAGGATACCCATATATTCCTCCACATCAAACGATAGAAAAGCAAATTTCTTCCTTGCTGAACCTGGAAGCAATAGAGCCAGTTCCTGTACTTCGGATAGGCAAAGGTTTCTACTCAAGACTTTCTGATTCCCAAAAAAAGGGGGCACCTGGCACCCCATTCTAGACTTGTCCATACTGAACACTTCTGGTCATTCCCAATTTTAAAATACTCACTCTTCAGCAGTTGCTACCAATGCTGGCCAAGGATTTTTGCCTGGTGACTTTGGATCTCAAGCTTATCTGCACATACCAATTTGGGAAAGTTGCAGGCAGTACCTTCGTTTCAGAGCTGGAAAGCGACACTACCAATTCTCTGCACTGACGTTTGGCTTATCTACTGCTCCCAGGGTTTTTATAAAATGCCTGGCTCCAGTAATTGCTTTTTGCAGGCATAGAAACATTCAAATTTACAGTTACTTGGACAATTGCATCATTCAAGCAAACTCTCCAGAACAACTTCTAAAGGATTTGGACTTTGTAAGGAACCTTCTCACCTCTTTGGGCTACACACTCAACGAAAGGAAGTAAAGAATGGTACCCACAAGGGAGATTGTATTCCCGGGAGCGAGTCTGAATACAGATGCCCAGATGGTATTCCTCCTTCAAGAGAAACAAATGGAGCTTTCGACTTCAAGGATTTGGCAAGCACGACCCAGCTCTCGGCAAGACAATTCCTGCAAGCCCTGCGATCCATGGCTTCTTGTATTCTGATGATTCCATATGCCAAATTGCATATGAGGAAAATACAATGGTATCTTAACCTTTGGTGTCCACACACAGGATTTAGACTTGATATTTCCTCTGATTCCCTGTCTGCAGAGTTTCTTTGGTGGGTGACAGCTTGTTCACAGAACAAGGGCCTCCCTTTTCAACCACCTCTTGCAAGCATGACTCACCACAGATGCCCTGGACTATGCTTGGGGAGCGCATCTTAGATGGCAGATGCATACGGGGGACTTGGAGCAACCAACAGATTCACCTGCACATAAATCTGAAAGAATTGATAGCACAGCAGGCCTTGCTGGCTTTCAAGCTTGTTCTTTCTCCTGGAGCTCTTCTAGTCAGGACAAACACCACCACAGTCATGTGTTATATCAACAAGCAGGGAGGGACTCGCAAAGCATGATTCTATGGTTCATAGCAAGCCTTCATGGCCCTACATCTGGTAGCTCAGTTTCTTCCAGGCAGACTCCACACCTTGGCAGCTAGGTTGAGCAGGCAGGTCCTGGATCCTCACAAGTGGCCACTGAACAAGGCCACTTATCGCAGCATTCAGCATTTGGGTTCTCCCCAGGTGGTTCTCTTCCGAACAGCCATCTTCCAATCTTTTGCACCAGGGAACATCATGACAAAGCCTCAAGAGTAGATGCTCTGTCCTTCCTCTGGACACAGCTTTCTATTTATGCCTTCCCTCTTCTGCCTCTTTTTCCCAGAGTGCTGTTTAAGATAAGGGAAGAAAAACCAAGGGCCATTATCATAGCTCCAGACTGGCCCAAACAGCATTGGTATCCACTGCTTCGTCGTCTCACCCAGTCTCAGCCTTGGCATCTTACCCTGATACCAGATCTCCTGGTTCAGGAAGAAGGAAAATTTCTGCATCCTCATCTTCAGACTCTGCATTTGTCTACCTGGCTCATAGTATAAATCTATCTTAACAGGTGGTTGAGGTTATTTGTGAGGCTAGGAGGCCTAGCACTAGGAAATCTTAGGCAGATAAATGGAAAAGATTCTGTATTTGGATGTAAGCAGGAGGTGAAGACTCTTCTCAACCATGTCTTCCTCTTATTCTTGATTACCTGGCAGGCGTGCTTTAATTGTGGGCTTTCCTTTTCTTTAATCAAGATTCATGCCTCAGTGATTTCTGCTTATTTTTCCTTTGAACAGTCCATCTTCTCACATCCTTTGAAGCAGTTCCTCCGTGGGGTTAGCAATTTAAAACCTTCCAGAAGGGTACTTACTCCTGCTTGGGATCTTAATTTTGTGCTTGAGAAACTTACTCTGCTTTCTTTTGAACCAGCTGCTTCAGCAAATTTAAGGATGTTCTTCATCTCACATTGCTACAGTCCTTACACTTGGGTAGTCCGCTGTCCTCGGTCGGCCCGAATATCAAAGTATAAGGCTGACGTCTGTCAGGGCGCATTAGACTGACATCAGGACGTCAGGGTACAAATGCGCATGACCGATGTCATATCTTCAGTCTTTTTTGCCGCATGGTCCGATGCAGAAGCAGCGTTGCAAGTGCCGTTCGGCGTTCTGAAATTTTTCGAATTCGGAGTTTCAGACAGAGTCAAAGTTGGCTAAGTACCCCGTGGGGGAATATTTTAGTTTTTTCTTGCCTCAGTGGTTTACCGGATGTCAGAAAAAGTGAATAACTGTATTTCTTGTGGGAAACAGATACCGCATAGAGATTATCATACTTTGTGTATTCCTTGTTTAGGGCCTGAGCACGACGTTGTTGGGTGTCGCTTCTGTGCTAGATTCAATAAGCGCACTATTAAGAGAAGGTTAGATTGTGCCAGGTTAGTCTTCGGGAAGCGGTGCAATTATAATATGCCGTCGGATGCTCCGGCGTCCGCTTCTTCAAGAAGCGCAAGGATAAGGCAGCTAAGCCCAGGTTAGACGAGTCGTCCGCACGGACGCCGGTTCTTTAGAGGTGTCGGTGGAGCCGGTGGTTCCACCGGAGGTTTCTCTGGAGTCCCAGGGGGAAACCTTGTTATTGCAGGATGTGGCCTCTCAGGAGGCAGGTCAGGCTGAAGGGGCTTCTCAGGTTACTGTACTCCCTCCCTTCCTAGGGTGGTTAGGCCTTCTCCTTCTGTTTCCAAGGCTTCTCCCAGAGGCAGGCCAGGTTTAGCTTCAGTTGGTGTCACTCCTAGTTCTTCAGGATCTGTGCCCAAGAAGCATATGCTTAAAATGGCAGAAGATTTGATTACCTTGATTAGAGGTTCTTTGCCCCTCCTGATAAGAGGCCTAGGGTGGAACCTGAGTTGGGGAGTTTTGAGCAGGCTTCAGATGTTTCAGAGTCTTGCTGAAGACTTGCAGGAGTATTCTCCTTATTCTGATTCTGATGTGGATGATTCTACTCCTTCTGCTTCTCCTCCTGAGGATTTTTCATTTTCATTCCATGAGGGAGCATTTTAAGTGGGAAGGTCAGGACTTCTCTGATTCCAGGAAAAGGCTTAGGGAATTTTTGTTTTACCCCAGCATAGGCCTTTG
Source organism: Protopterus annectens (assembly GCF_019279795.1). Lineage (NCBI taxonomy): Eukaryota > Metazoa > Chordata > Ceratodontiformes > Protopteridae > Protopterus > Protopterus annectens. Next base: position 481,932,022 of record NC_056727.1, read on the forward strand.
GCTATACCTCCTGTTCTGGATGTTGTGGAGGATGTGTTTGCAGAGGCTTCTCTTAATCCTGATTCTTTGCCTCCTGCTCCTGTTAAGCCGGATAGGTATTATAGGGTGCCTGAAGCTCATAAGTATCTTTTAAGAGTCCTAGGGCGGACCCAGAAACTGTTAGTCAGGGGCCTAAGGGTGTTAAGGCTTCTGTTGTTAAAAATCCGGTTCCTCCAGATAGAGGCCAGGGCTTTGGATAGATGGGGAAAGAAAGTCTATACTTCTTCCACCCTAGCTATGAGGGCTCTGAATTGCCAGTTTCACATGTTGAAATACCAAAACTATCTACTGTCTCAATTGAAGTCTAAGGTAGATGCTCTGGCGGAAGGTATTGAGTGTAAAGAGTTACAAGATTTGGTACATGTCTCTGAACAAGTGGGTAAGCATTCTTTGCAATGTGGTTTTGATGCTGTACAGGCCTCGTCTAGGGTGGCTGCCACTGGGTCAGTTCTTCGCAGGCACGCCTGGCTGAGGGATCAGAATTTATCTGACCATGTTAAGACAAGGATTTTAGATGCTCCTTTACAATCTGATGTGTTATTTGGTTCACCTGTTGAGGCAGTCTTAAAGAAAATGGAAGACAAGGCTAAGTCTATGCAGACTGTTAAAGATTTTTTGCAGGTTCAGCCTCCGAAGTTTAGCAGAAATTGGCCTACCAAGGGGTGGACGTGTCCTTCTTATGATGCCCAGTCTAGGGGTAGGTCTAGACGTGGTAGGGGCAGAGCTCAGGGCTCTTTCAGGCCTAGAACAGGGAGTTCACCTGCACAGTCTTCGTGTGAGGGCAGGGGTCAGTCCTTTCGTAAACAGACCCAATGACCTACCTTTTCAGCTGCCAGAGCCTTCTCGTCTGGCAGCACCTTTGGGAGGAAGGTTGGCACTTTTCAAGGAAAATTGGAGTTTAATTACCCAAGACAGATGGGTATTGGATATCATACACCAAGGTTACAGGTTTTATTTCCATACCTTGCCTCCTTTCAAAGGCATGCCAGACGTTCCTCCTCAGCAAAGAATAGAGGCTCACAAACAGATTTCTCTGCTGCTCCAAATAGGAGCCATACAACCCGTCCCTCTGTCAGAAGTGGGCCTAGGATTTTATTCTCGCCTGTTCCTAGTACCAAAGAAGGGGAACACGTGGAGACCAATTTTGGATTTATCTATCCTCAACACTTATCTGGACATTCCCAAGTTCAAAATGTTGACGTTACAACAGCTTTTACCTCTACTGGGCAAAGATCACTGGATGGTGACTCTGGATCTCAAGGAGGCTTACCTTCATGTTCCTATCAGGCTAAGTTGCAGGAAGTATCTACGTTTTCGGGCTGGGACTTCTCATTATCAGTTCTCTGCATTGCCCTTTGGCTTATCTACTGCGCCCAGAGTGTTCACAAAGGTTCTGGCTCCAGTGATAGCTTTCTTCAGGCTAAGAGGACTACAGATCTATCCTTATTTGGACGATTGCCTGATTCTGGCTCAAGGAAAGGACTAACTTCTTCATCTACACTATGTGATAGCAGTGCTAAGATGCCTGGGGTATTCTGTGAACGAAATAAAGTCCAGTCTAGTACCCTCTCAGGACATGTGCTTTCTGGGTGTGAGACTGAATACAGCATCCCAGATGGCCTTTTTGACCCCGGACAAACAAAAGAATCTTTCTTTACTTCCATCAATTGTCTCATCAGTCCAGGCTGACTGCAAGGACAGTCCTTCAAGCCTTGGGGTTCATGGCATCTTGTATTCTGGTGCTTCCCAATGCCAAACTGCATATGAGGAAGCTACAATGGTATCTCAAAATGTATGGACACAGCACTGCCAAGATATGGACACTGTCATTCAGATAATACCTTGCATTCAAAAGGAATTTTTGTGGTGGGCTCAGGAATGTCACCTAAACAAGGGACTCTCTGTGACCCGACCAGAGGCGAGTCAAATTCTAACGACAGATGCCTCAGACAAAGCTTGGGGAGCTCATCTAAATGGAAAGTGGATACAAGACACGTGGCCTGCCAGACTTCTACATCTACATATCAACCTGAAGGAGATGTTAGCAGTCCAATTTGCATTAATGGCTTTCAAGGATTTACTTCTTCCAGGGCAGGTGTTGATTCTAACAGACAACACAACTGTCATGTGGTACATCAACAAGCAAGGGGGAACACCTTCTTATCCTCTATGCAGACAAGCAATGATTTTGTGGGAGACTGCTCTCAGTTTACAGCTAAATCTTCAGGCAAGGTTTCTGCCCGGAGCACAGAACTCCTTAGCAGATGTGTTGAGCAGACAAATTATGGATCCCCACGAGTGGAAATTGGATCCTCATGTATTTCAGAAATTGACAGTGTCATGGGGAACTCCAGACATAGATCTGTTCGCTTCTCCACTAAACTACCAGCTGCCAAAGTTTTGCACAAAAAGGTTTCATTTCACAGCTTGGAAAGTGGATGCTCTTTCATTCAATTGGAGCAATCTTCATGTGTATGCCTTTCCACCTCTGCCTCTCCTCCCAAAGGTACTTCTGAAGGTCAGACAGGACAAGCCAAAGATGATTTTAATAGCTCCAGATTGGCCTCGACAGCATTGGTACCCACTACTGAGAAGTCTGGTACGGGAGCCTCCATGGCCTTTACCTTCGATTCCACACCTGCTGACTCAGGAGAACAGTCATTTATTCAATGTCAAACTTCATTCTCTTCACCTGACAGCCTGGCATATTCTGTTTTAAACCCTGGAGGGTTTCAGCTTCCACAGCCAGTTTTGAATGTTATTTTGGAAGCCAGAAGGCCTAGTACAAGGAAAGTGTACGCAGATAAATGGAAGAGATTTTTATTTTGGAGTGCAGCAAAAGCATTTGATGTTTCTAAGCCTAATTTGAGTGTGGCTCTTCAATATCTTACTGAGTTACTGGACAAAGGTTTGTCCTTATCTTCTATTAAGATTCATGCTGCAGCAATTTCTGCTCACTACGATTGTGACCCACCATTGTTTTCTCATCCTTTGTTTAAGCAATTCCTTAGAGGGGCAAAGAATATAAGACCCCCACGGAGAGCTCCTACTCCTGCTTGGGATCTCAATTTTGTGTTGGAGAAACTCACTCTACAACCTTTTGAGCCTGCAGCTACTGCTGAGTTGAAATATTTATCATGGAAGACTGCTTTTTTGTTAGCCATTACCTCTGCGAGAAGGGTTTCTGAATTACAGGCCCTTATGGCAGTTGAGCCTTTCTTAATTTTCCATAAGGATAGGGTATCTTTGCGTACTAATCCTTCCTTTATGCCTAAAGTGGTTTCTAGTGTGTCTTTATACCAAGCTATTCATTTGCCTACCTTTTATGCAAACCCCCAAAATAAAGGGGAAAAGATTTTGCACACTTTGGATATACACAGGCAGTTGCGATATTATTTGAGCAGAACTAAAGGGTTCAGGCAGTCTCAGCAGTTATTTGTTTCTTTTGCTTTGAGTTCTCAGGGCAAGCCTGTGTCTAAACAAACTATTTCTAAGTGGATTGGGTTTTGCATTGCTTTCTGTTATTCCCATCATGGCAAGGAGGTTCCAGCTGGGATTAGGCCTCATTCCACTAGGGCTACTGCCACTTCAACAGCTTTTTTAAGGGGGGTGGCAACTAAGGATATCTTGGAGGCAGCTACTTGGAGTTCTGTGCATACTTTCTCTAAACATTATCACCTTCCACTTTACTCTGAATCTAGGGCTTGTTTTGCCACTGCTATTTTACAGGGCATTTTGGCAGCTCCTGCTTCTCTATAGTTGTGCCATCCTCCCTTACCTCTGCTTTGGGATTCTACCCAAGTGTAAGGACTGCAGCAATGTGAGATGAAGAACATAGTACAGATGTTCTTCATCTCACATTGCTGCAGTCCTTACACTTGGGTAGTCCGCTGTCCTCGGTCGGCCCGAATATCAAAGTATAAGGCTGACGTCGGTCAGGGCGCATTTGACTGACATCAGGACGTCAGGGTACAAATGCGCATGACCGACGTCATATCCTCAGTCTTTTTTGCCGCATGGTCCAATGCAGAAGCAGCATTGCAAGTGCCGGTTGGCGTTCTGAGATTTTTCGATTTAGAAGTTTCAGACCGAGTTCAAAGTTGGCTAAGTACCCCGTTGGGGAATATTTTAGTTTTTTCTTGCCTTTGTCATTTACCGGATGTCAGAAAAAGTCAATTGCATTTCTTGAGAAACAGATACCGCATAGAGATTATCATACTTTGTGTATTCCTTGCTTAGGGCCTGAGCACGACGTTGTTGGCTGTCGCTCTTGTGCTAGATTTAACAAACGCACTATAACGAGAAGGTTGGATTGTGCAAGGTTAGTCTTTGGGAAGCGGTGCAACTATAAAATGCCGTCGGATGCTCCGACGCCCGCTTCTTCGAAGAAGCGCAAGGACAAGGCAGTTAAGCCTAGGCTAGAAGAACCGTCTGTACCGGACGCCGGTTCTTTAGAGGTGTCGGTGGAGCCGGTGGCTCCACCGGAGGTTTCTTTGTGTTCCCAGGGTGAGACCTTATTATTGCAAGATGTGGCCTCTCAGGAGACAAGTCAGGCTGAGGGGGCTTCTCAGGTTACTATACTCCCCTCCCTTCCTAAGGTGGCTAGGCCCTCTCCTTCTGTTTCAAAGGCTTCTCCCAGGGGCAGGCCAGGTTTAGCTTCAGTTGGTGTTACCCCTAGCTCTTCAGGTACTGTGCCCAAGAAGCATATGCTTAAAATGGCAGAAGATTTGATTACTTTGATTAGGGGTTCTATGCCCCCTCCTGATAAGAGACCTAGGGTGGAGCCTGAGCTGGGGGGTTTTGAGCAGGCTTCAGATGTTTCAGAGTCTTCGGCTGAAGACTTGCAGGAGTACTCTCCTTATTCTGATTCTGATGTTGATGATTCTACTCCTTCTGCTACTCCTCCTGAGGATTTTTCTTTTTCAGAAACTCTTCATTCCATGAGGGAGCATTTTAAGTGGGAAGGTCAGGACTTCTCTGATTCCAGGAAAAGGCTTAGGGAATTTCTGTTTTTACCCCAGCATAGGCCTTCGGCTATACCTCCTGTTTTGGATGTTGTGGAAGATATTTTTACAGAGGCTTCTCTTAATCCTGATTCTTTGCCTCCTGCTCCTGTTAAGCCGGATAGGTATTACAGGGTGCCTGAAGCTCATAAGTATCTTTTTAAGAGTCCTAGGGCAGACCCTGAAACTGTTAGCCAGGGGCCTAAAGGTGTTAAGGCTTCTGTTGTTAAAAATCCAGTTCCTGCAGACAAGGAGGCTAGGGCCTTGGATAGATGGGGAAAGAAAGTCTATACTTCTTCCACTCTTGCTATGAGGGCTCTGAATTGCCAGTTTCACATGTTGAAATACCAAAACTACCTCCTTTCACAATTGAAGTCTAAGGTTGATGCTCTGGCTGTAGGTATTGATTGTAAAGAGTTGCAAGATTTAGTGCATGTTTCTGAACAGGTGGGTAAGCATTCTTTGCAATGTGGTTTTGATGCTGTACAGGCCTCGTCTAGGGTGGCTGCCACTGGGTCAGTTCTTCGCAGGCACGCCTGGCTGAGGGATCAGAATTTGTCTGAACATGTTAAAACAAGGATTTTAGATGCTCCTTTACAATCTGACGTGTTGTTTGGTCCTCCTGTTGAGACAGTTTTAAAGAAAATGGAAGACAAGGCTAAGTCTATGCAGACTGTTAAAGATCTTTTGCAGGTTCAGCCTCCAAAGTTCAGTAGAAGTTGGCCTACTGAAGGGTGGACGTATCCTTCTTATGATTCCCAGTCTAGGGGTAGATCTAGGCGTGGTAGGGCAGAGCTCAGGGCTCTTTCAGGCCTAGAACAGGGAGTTCTCCTGCACAGGCTTCGGTGAGGGCAGGGGTCAGTCCTTTCGTAAGCAGACCCAATGACCTACCTTTTCAGCTGCCAGAGCCTGCTCGTCTGGCAGCACCTTTGGGAGGAAGGTTGGCACTTTTCAAAGAAAATTGGAGTTTAATTACCCAGGACAGATGGGTATTGGATATCATACGCCACGGCTACAGGTTTTATTTCCATACCTTGCCTCCTTTCAAAGGCATGCCAGACGTTCCTTCTCAACAAAGAATAGAGGCTCACAAACAGGTTTCTCTGTTGCTCCAACTAGGGGCCATCCAGCCGGTCCCTCTGCCAGAAGTGGGCCTAGGATTTTATTCTCGCCTGTTCCTAGTGCCAAAGAAGGGGAACACGTGGAGACCAATTTTGGATTTATCTATCCTCAACACTTATCTGGACATTCCCAAGTTCAAAATGTTGACGTTGCAGCAGCTTTTACCTCTGCTGGGCAAAGATCATTGGATGGTAACTTTGGATCTCAAGGAGGCTTACCTTCATGTTCCTATCAGACTAAGTTGCAGAAAGTATCTGCGTTTTCGAGCTGGGACTTCTCACTATCAGTTCTCTGCATTGCCCTTTGGCTTATCTACTGCGCCCAGAGTGTTCACGAAAGTTCTGGCTCCAGTGATAGCTTTCTTCAGACTAAAAGGAATACAGATCTATCCTTATTTGGACGACTGCCTAATTCTGGCTCAAGGAAGGGAAGAGCTTCTTCATCATTTGGAATATGTGATAGCAGTGCTAAGATGCCTAGGGTATTCTGTGAACGAAATAAAGTCCAGTCTAGTACCCTCTCAAGACATGTGCTTTCTGGGTGTGAGACTGAATACAGCATAACAGATGGCCTTTTTAACCCCGGACAAACAAAAGAGTCTATCCCTTTACTTCCATCAACTATCTCATCAGTCCGGGCTGACTGCAAGGACAGTCCTTCAAGCCTTAGGGTTCATGGCATCTTGTATTCTGGTGCTTCCCAATGCCAAACTGCATATGAGGAAGCTACAATGGTATCTCAAAAATGTATGGACACAGCACTGCCAGGATCTGGACACTGTCATTCAAATAATACCTTGCATTCAAAAGGAATTTTTGTGGTGGGCTCAGGAATGTCACCTAAACGAGGGACTCTCTGTGACCCGGCCAGAGGCGAGTCAGATTTTAACGACAGATGCCTCAGGCAAAGCTTGGGTAGCTCATCTAAATGGAAAGTGGATACAAAACAAGTGGCCTGTCAGACTACAACATCTACATATCAACATGAAGGAGATGTTAGCAGTCCAGTTTGCATTAATAGCTTTCAAGGAATTACTTCTTCCAGGGCAGGTGTTGATTCTAACAGACAACACAACTGTCATGTGGTACATCAACAAGCAAGGGGGAATGCATTCTTATCCTCTATGCAGGCAAGCAATGATTTTGTGGGAGACTGCTCTCAGTTTACAGCTCAATCTTCAGGCAAGGTTTCTGCCAGGAGCACAGAACTCCTTAGCAGATGTGTTGAGCAGACGAATTATGGATCCCCACGAGTGGAAATTGGATCCTCATGTATTTCAGAAATTGACAGTGTCATGGGGAACTCCAGACATAGATCTGTTCGCTTCTCCACTAAACCATCAGCTGCCAAGGTTTTGCACAAAAAGGTTTCATCCCACAGCTTGGAGAGTGGATGCTCTTTCTTTCAATTGGAGCAATCTCCATGTGTATGCCTTTCCACCTCTGCCTCTCCTCCCAAAGGTACTTCTAAAGGTCAGACAGGACAAGCCAAGGATGATTTTAATAGCTCGGATTGGCCTCGACAGCACTGGTACCCATTACTGAGAAGTCTGATCGGAAGCCTCCATGGCCTTTGCCTTGATTCCACACCTGTTGTCGCAGGAGGACAGCCATTTGCTAAATGTCAAGCTTCACTCTCTGCACCTAACAGCCTGGCATATTCTGTTTTGAACCATAGTGGGCCTCCACTTCCTCAGCAAGTTTTGAATGTTATTTTGGAAGCTAGAAGGCCTAGTACAAGGAAAGTGTCACGAGACAAATGGAAGAGATTTTTATTTTGGAGTGCAGCAAAAGATTTTGATGTTTCTGAGCCTAATTTGTGTGGCTCTTCAATATCTTACTGAGTTACTAGACAAAGGTTTGTCTTTCTCTTCTATTAAAGTTCATGTTGCAGCAATTTCAGCTCACTATGATTGCGACCCACCATTGTTTTCTCATCCTTTGTTCAAGCAATTTCTTAGAGGGGCAAAGAATATAAGACCCCCACGAAGAGCTCCTACTCCTGCTTGGGATCTCAATTGTGTTGGAGAAACTCACTCTACAACCTTTTGAGCCTGCAGCTACTGCTGAGTTGAAATATTTATCATGGAAGACTGCCTTTTTGTTGGCCATTACCTCTGCAAGAAGGGTTTCTGAATTACAGGCCCTTATGGCGGTTGAGCCTTTCTTGATTTTCCATAAGGATAGGGTATCATTACGTACTAATCCTTCCTTTATGCCTAAGGTGGTTTCTAGTGTGGCTTTAAACCAAACTATTCATTTGCCTACTTTTTATGCAAATCCCCAAAATAAAGGGGAAAAGATTTTGCACACTTTAGATGTTCACAGGCAGTTGCGTTATTATTTGGACAGAACTAAAGGGTTCAGGCAGTCTCAGCAGTTGTTTGTTTCTTTTGCTTTAAGTTCTCAGGGCAAGCCTGTGTCAAAACAAACTATTTCTAAGTGGATTGGGTTTTGCATTGCTTTCTGTTATTCCCATCATGGCAAGGAGATTCCAGCCGGGATTAGGCCTCATTCCACTAGGGCTACTGCCACTTCAACAGCTTTTTTGATGGGAGTGGCAACCAAGGATATTTTGGAGGCAGCTACTTGGAGTTCGGTGCATACTTTCTCTAGGCATTATCACCTGCCACTTTACTCTAAGTCCAGGGCTGGTTTTGCCACTGCTGTTTTGCAGGGCATTTTGGCAGCTCCTGCTTCCTTGTAGTTAGCCATCCTCCCTTACCTCTGCTTTGGGATTCTACCCAAGTGTAAGGACTGCAGCAATGTGAGATGAAGAACATAGTACAGTTTTGTACCTACCATAAATGTAGATGTTCGAAGATCCACATTGCTGCAGTCCATACTCCTCCTTCCCCTCTGTAGTTAGAGGTGGTTGTGTGGGTTGGGTTGTACATATTGTGTATATTGTCTATATTGTACATATAGTTAGTGCAAGGTTGGTTGGTTGTTGTCTTTTGGTTTTGACCTTTATTTTTAGGGTCTTCTGACATCTGGGGCAAGAAAAGACTGAGGATATGACGTCGGTCATGCGCATTTGTACCCTGACGTCCTGATGTCAGTCAAATGCGCCCTGACCGACGTCAGCCTTATACTTTGATATTAGGGCCGACCGAGGACAGCGGACTACCCAATTGTAAGGACTGCAGCAATGTGGATCTTCGAACATCTACATTTATGGTAGGTACAAAACTGTACTTTTTGTACCTACCAGAAATGTAGATGTTCGAAGATCCACATTGCTGCAGTCCAATTTACCCTCCCTCCTTCCCCTCTGTAGTTAGAGGCGGTTGTTTGGGTTGGATTGTAAATATTGTGTATATTGTACATATTATTACTACTAGGGTGGTTGTTTGTTTGTTGGTTTGTTGTCTTTGGGTTTTGACTTTTCTTGTTAGGGTCTTCTGACATCTGGGGCAAGAAAAGACTGAGGATATGACGTCAGTCATGCGCATTTGTACCCTGACGTCCTGATGTCAGTCTAATGCGCCCTGACCGACGTCAGCCTTATACTTTGATATTCGGGCCGACCGAGGACAGCGGACTACCCAAGTGTAAGGACTGCAGCAATGTGGATCTTCGAACATCTACATTTATGGTAGGTACAAAACTGTACTTTTCTTTCCTGGAAAACTGCTTTTCTTGTGGCCATTACTTCAGCTAGAAGAGTTTCTGAGCTGCAGGCCTTAATGGTAGTAGAGCCTTTTATCTTCCATGCGGATAGGGTTTTTCTTCGAAACAATCCTTCCTTTATGCCGAAGGTGGTTTCTAGCTTGACTCTTAATCAGTCTATCCACCTGCCTACCTTCTTTCTTAAACATCAGAATAGAGGAGAGAGAGTTCTGCACTCGCTTAGTGTGCATAGACAGCTTCAATTTTATCTGGACAGGACTAAAAACCTTTCGGAAGTCTGACCAGTTGGGTAGTTTTGCATCTGGAGCTCCAGGCAAAGCTATTTCTAAACTGACAATTTCTAAGTGGATTTCACATTATATTCACTATTGTTACTTGCATGGCAAGGTTCCTCCACAGAGTATCAGGACCCATTCTACTAGAGCAACTTCCAGCTCGGCAGCTTTTTTGAGAGATGTACCCGCTAAGGATATCCTGGAAGCAGCTACTTGGACTTCTGTTGACACTTTCACAAAGCATTACAATTTACCTTTGTTTTCTAAATCCAGGGCTGGTTTTGCCACTGCATTGTTGCAGGGCATCCTTACCAACCTTTAAATAGTGGGTATTGCTCTTTTTTTCTTTGGGCTTTAGGAATCGACCCATTTTGTAAGGACCTCAACAGTGAAACACTAACTTAGTACAGTTGTACACTTACATAAATGTAGATGTTAGTGTATTCACTGTTGCAGTCCTGGTTCCCCCCACTCCACCCCCCTTTTTTCTTAAGGGACAGACTGTTTATTTTGTGGATGGTATTTCCAGGGATTTTCTTTTCTGGTCTAGCCTTCTTGGGGGCTCCTGACAGTTATGGCAAGAAAAACTGAGGAAATGGTGTCTGCTGCCTTCCTTTATACCCGACTGGTTTACAGCCGAAGGCAGCCGATGTCATGTACCAAGGCTTTGGTATCCTGGCCGACCTGGCCAGATTTTGTAAGGAATACAACAGTGAATGCACTTTAACATCTACATTTATGATAAGTGTACAGAACTGGTTCCATCTTCCACCCAGTCAGAGAAGCAGCAGTCTTCGAAGCTCAAAAACAACTCGACAAGTCATCCAAACGGTACCTCCAAGACCAATTAAGGTCCAGAATTTACTCTAGGTTGTTTTTAGTGCCAAAGAAGAGGGACTGGAGACCAATCTTGGATCTCAGCAGGCTGAACAAATCAGTTCGGCAAACCAAATTTTGGATGATCACAGTTCAGTCTATCCTTCTCGTTTTGGGGAAAGACACTTGGATGTGCTCTCTAGATCTTCAGGACATGTTACCACTTAAATGGACGAACAGTCCCGACTGTATTTGTGCTTCTGGCTGGGAGCCTGTCACTATCAATTCAGAGCACTGCCCTTTGGTCTTACCACAACCCCCAGGGTGTTCATTGCAGTGGTGGCAGCTCATCTTGGACTGCAGGGACTGTGTTTCCATGACTAGATGACTGTCTCCTAACTGCTCCCACCAGGCATCTTCTCGGAGCCTTGAGATTATGCTGTCAAGCTCTTTTCCCATTTAGGCATTACTGTAAATGACGAAAAGTCCAAGTTGGAGCCACATCAACAGAGTTGAGCAGTGATGAACATGAGCATCTCATCCCTATCCTTAGACTACAAAGAATAAAAGGCCAAGTCAGCCAAATTGTTCATGAAGTACCAGCAAGGCTTCTCTTACAAGCCCTAGGGTCTATGGCAGCTTCTATTACTCTAATTTCATTAGCCAGATATAAGCGAATCCTTCAGTGACTTCTAGCTTCTGTGGTTGATATACCTGCCAGTGTCTCATTTGATCATTATTACCAACCAATGTAAGCAGGGTGTATAATGGTGGCTTCACTGAGATTTTAATGGGGCACCCCTTTGTCCTCTCTCTGCCCCAGGCCATAGTGACCAAGTAAGCATCCCAGTTTGGGGGGGGGCATTATGTGGGAAGACCGTCCAAGGCACTTGGTCCCCTCTGGAGGTCAGTTTGCATATCAGTACCCTAGAGATATGAGGGTAGTGCTGTTTGCGTTGCAAGCATTTCACTTCATCCTCCCTCGAGGATGACTGCAATCCAAACAGAAAAACATGGCAGTGGTCTGGTACATCAACAAACAAGGGGGAACCAGGTTCTGTCCCCTCTGTTGGGAAGCTCTGAGTTTGGCAATAGGTGATTTTATCCAACCGCTTTCTCATTGGAACGCCCATTCTGGGGAGCTCCAATGTGATAGCGGACAGATTGAACAGATGTATTCTAATGCCTCACGAGTGGTCTCTCAATCCAGCAGTGGTGGAAAAGATATTCAGTGGGGCTTGTACATGCTGCTGTTATACCAAAGTTAAAATGCTATTATGAAGGTACATGCGACAGCCCACATGTGCATGTCTGCCATAAACAGACGTCTGGTATAAAACAGATGGCACACCCCTACCTCAGAACTTTTCTGCTGCCTGACTGCCAGCACCAGTCACTCACTTTGGAAAGCTGCCTTTGTGGTTCGCTAGTGCTTTAGATTAGTACCCCATAGGAGCATTTTGTTATCTAAACTGCTACTTTCTTTTCTGAGTTTGTCAGGAAGGGCAAGTGTCAGTGTGGAAGGCAGATGCCACATAAAGACACTGGCTCTGTTTATTCTCTTTAGCCCAGAACACTATCATATGTCTTGTGATATTTGCAAGGCCTTTATCCCTAAAACTTTTAAAAGCAGTCTTGCATCCCTTAGGCTGTACTTGGAAGACCAAAATTTTGGGTGCCTAGTGCGGGCTATGGACCTGACGTCAAGACCTTCAGAAGAGCTGTAATCCAAGAAGGCCAAGAAACCTCGATCCGACCATGCAGCTGTTCCTTCTATTTGGGCATGCCTTTCGAGGCCGATGAAGGCCCAGAGGCTGCATCTAAAACTACTGAATCTCCTTTAACTGGTACCTTGGGAGAATTTATCAAGGAGTCTGTTAGCATGTCCCAGAGGGACTTGCAGGTGTCCGAACTCGTCACTAGGGGGAACCACAGCTTATTTTTGAAGGCCCATGTGGGGTTACTCAGGTAGTGGTTCAAGACGTTTTTTCAGACATTGTGGAATGTTGGCTGTCTGGCCCTCCTACTCCATATGTTGGCGGCCCCTAAGAAAAACACTCATTTCTTCTGGCCGGCAGCCTGTGGGCCCCCCTGACTGGCAAGCCTTTACTTAAGGCTTCTTTAATGCCTTTCATAGGTTCATACTAGGCTATCTGCCCTAGGGCATTTATAAGCCTAGCCAGAATGTGTTTGGCTTTTGCCACCCATTTTAAATTTATTTTGCTATGTCCTTTTTCGAGGTTAGTATACTGTGCCTCTGTCCAACAGTGACACAGAAGTGATACCCGGGGTAAACCTACGATCTCCCATCCACTCATCAAGATTCCTCTTGAAGAGAGTCAATGAGGGACTCTGCCTAACCTGGACTGGGATTTTATTCCAGAGTGAAGGGAGCCTCTGGGTTATGAATCTGTCCCTCCAGCATGTCCTATTAATTTCAGTGCTGAGGTTCAAGTCTCTCGAGCACGTAGCTCTATGGGATTTGGATTTTCTGAGGTGCAGCATGTCCATTAATTCCGGGTTGGACATGGCTTTATACATCAGGCACAGATCGCCTCTGAACAGGCGGTATGCCACTGAGTAGAGCTGGAGTTTCTTTAACCGGGCAGCATATGGCATCTGTTTGAGCCCTTTGATCCTCTTGGTGAGGTACTTTTGGGGTCTTTCCAGTTGCTGCAGGTGTCTGGTAAGGTACATCCCAAAAGGGGCATTGTACTCCATTATGGGCCTGATGAGGGATGAGTAAAGAGGCACAATGACCTCCCCTGATCTAGATGTGAATCCCTTCATGATTAGGTGGGCTATATAAAATGTTTTTCTAATCACTTTGGCCACGTGGTTGTCAAATGAGAGATTGCTATCAACTTGGGTCCCCAGGTCCCTAATTACTTCTGTACTTAATGGATTACCACCTATGTGGTAATTTGTAGGCACTTTGTTTTTGCCTAAGGGGATGACTATACACTTTTTGGCATTTAGCTTGGGGCCATGGCTCTGGCACCAGTTGTCTGTTTCTATGAGGCCCTTTTGGAGGATGCTTGTGTCGGCTGGAGAGTCGATTATGGCACCCAGTTTGCAGTCATCTGCGAACTTGGTCAGCCACAGTCCTTCCATGTTGGCCTGTACCTCCGAGAAATATATACCGAACAAGAGAGGTCCCAGGACTGAGCCTTGTGGGACACCACTTGTAACTGGTTTGAAGTCTGACATGGCTCCAGCAATTCTAACCATGTGGTTTCTGTCCTTGAGCCAGTTTGCAATCCATCTAGTGACATAGGGGTTTATATTTAAGCTGGTGAGCTTATCTATAATGCCAGAGTGGGGTATTGTATCTAAATCTTTTGCGAGGTCCAGGTAGGCTGTGGACCACCTTCCTCTCATCAATGGCCTTGGTGACTGTTTCAGAGAAATCAACCAGGTTTAAGAGGCAGGAATCTGCCCTTAACAAAGCCGAACTGGGTAGGATCCAGTGTTTGTAGGTCTCCAATATCTTTATTTATGAGGTCCATGATGATCCTTTCCATAGCCTTGCAGACCAAGCTAGTCAGGCTTATGGGGCGATAGTTTCCAGGATCCGTTGAGGCACCACCTTTATGGAGAGGGACCACTGTTGCTGTACGCCACTCTTTGGGCACATATCCTGTAGTAAGGCTGAGATTGAACAGTAGTTTTATGTTTGGGTTTAGCTGCTCTTGGAGTTAATGTAGGACGCAGCCCCGGGACACCATCTGGTCCCATTGATGCTGTGTTTTTTGCTTTGGAGAGGGCGGCTCTTACCTGAGCATCTGAGATGTCAGGGGGGGGTAGCACTCTGCTGGGATAGATATTTGCCCTTTTGGTGGGGAGAAGTTTGTGCTGAACCTGTCAGCTAGGATGTTGGCAATGTCTGTGGGTTCGGTGTATTTTTTGTCATTTTGGACTAATTCTGAGCATATCTGGGAATTACCACCCAGGTTCCTAACATAACTAAAGAAAGCCTTGTGATTGTCCGTAGTGTCCTGTGCAATTTTTCTCTCGAAGCTGGCCTTAGACAATTTTGTGTGCCCGTAGTTTTTTGCTAATACTGATCAGTGATGCCTTCCCTTTTTGGGATTTTGCTCTATCATTTAGTAGCTTCCTCCTTCTATTGTATAGTTTATGGCTGGGGTCCACCAGACAGGACGTCTGCCTTTGGAGGATTGGGTCTTGGTTTTATTTGGGATCGCATGATCCATGCATTCCTGAAGGTGTTCATAGAATGCGTTTATAAAGGATTCTGCGGTCTGGGCCGTATTTTCCACAGGCCCGGGGGCTTTGAAGGATTCCACCTCGGTTTTGAGGAGTGTGAAATTTGCTTTAGAGAAGTTTTTCACTGTGGTTTTCTGGGCAGGGGGTGGGGTCGGGATGTGAATATCCAGTGAGATTAGTTTATAGTCTGATCTTACCAGTGAGGGATACACTTCTGGTCTGGAGCATAGAGTCCCCATGTTGGTGATCAGGTCCAGTATGTTTTCCCCTCTTGGAGTGGTAACAAGTTGTTCCATAGCATTTGAATTTATAAATTCTAGGAACCTTTGGGCTAGGGTGTTGGAGCTAGAGTAATGCTCCCAGTCTATGTTTGGGTAGTTGAAGTCACCCAATATAATGGTGTTTGGAGAGACCTTCATATTTTCCAGTGTTCTCAGGAAGGCCGAGTGGGGTTCCTGGGTTTGGGAGGGTGGTCTGTAGCAGGCTATAAATTGGAAGGCAGTTTTACCCACTGTTAGTTGCACATGGATAGTCTCTGATGCTTCGTGCTTTGCCACCAACCTGGAGGTGTGGGTATCTTTGAATATCGATACTCCCCTTCCTTTTGTGGTTCGGTACAAGTTTTGGGGCCGAAAAGCATGGTATGAGGTTATGGCCTTACTCCAACCTCCAGCTCCTGTACAGGCCCTACCCCACTCCAATCCTGGGAAAATGCCTATGGAAGAAGTCTCCTTTAAGGAGGAAGACTTCTCTGGAGAGGAGTCATTAACTTGCTCCTTACAGATTGCTTCTTCTGTGGGGTATGCTTCCCCAGAGGAGTAGTCTAAATGGCACAGATTCTCTTGTGGAGGACATTACATTTGGGGAGACCCTTGTGCAGATGAAGGGTTTTTTTCAACTGGGACTGCTGTCAGGTCTCTTGAGACATAGAAGAGGTGTTGTAACCTCTTGCAAATGGAGTCTCATAAACCCTCTGCCATTCCTCTTGTCCCACCTGCTTTTTTGGATGCCTTTTCTGATGCTTCCAAGTCCCCATACTCCCAACCTCTAGCCTGTAAATGCACTGATGGTATCCTCAGGCACTCTGTAGAATCTAAGTTCCTTTTTAAGGCTCTCTTGGCTGACCACTCTACCATTTCTGTAGCTGCAGATAAAGCCTCCAAGCTGTTACCCTCCACTTCTTTGATTCCCTCTGATAAGGAGAGTAAAATTATGGAGAGGTTGGGTAAAATTTATACACCTACCACTGTAGCTTTCAGAGCCATGAATTACAAACCCATATGGCTAAATATTCCCTGGCTCTTAAGGTAGATGCTGTGATACTAGTTTAAACGAACAGATAACCCTAACAAGGCCAAAATATCTACTATCCTTAAATCCTGCAGCCAGGTTACTAGGCCCTCTATTAAATGTAGTTGTAATGCTGTGGAGGCCTCAGCCAGAGCAGCAGCATCAGGGTTTGTCTTAAGGAGGTATACATGGCTTAGGTTGCAGCCTCTGCGGGGTGATATTAAAGCCAAGCAAGGCCTTATTTGGCTCTGCAGCTGCAGAGGTCTTTAAAGGCCTTCAGGAAAAAGGGAAGGGGCTACAAGATGTTGGGCACATTTTTCTCTTGTTCCCTGCTTTCAGAGAAATTGTCCAGCTAGGATTACCCTTTTGAGAGGCCTCCAGGTATCACATTCCCAAGGGGAAAAAAGATACTAGGAAGCAAGCACCCACAAGATCCTCTCCTTTCACGCATTCTCAAAAGCAGCACTTTCAGGCAAAACTTGATAGCCTGTGACTACCAGGCCCTAAACCCTGTACCCCCCTCTTTGCTTATCCCAGTTTCTCCCAGCTTGAAAACAGAACTCAGGACTCTTTGGTCCTTACCATTATCGAACAAGGCTATTTCATGGTATGGGTGTCCAGGCCAGCCTTCAGAGGTGTCCTACATCCCCTTTGGGACCAGTTGACCCCCCTCCTCATCCTGCATTCCTTGCTCTTCCAGGGTACCATCCAAGAGGTGCCTCCAAATCACAGGGGAAAAGGGTTCTACTCCAGGATGTTTAGTCCCCAAGAAAGAAGGCCCCTGGAGGCCTATCTTAGATTTATCTCATCTAAACACCTTTCGCAAGGTCCCCCAACATTTCATATGCTGACTCTTCCTACATGTCTTTCCCTGATTCTCCTTCAGGCCTACATGGTGTCATTGGACATAAAAGATGCCTGTCTTCACATTCCTATCTATCCACATTGCAGGAAATTCCTACAGTTTTCTGTAGATTCTTCTCATTTTCAGTTCTGTGCTTTGCCATTAGGTGTTTCAACGGCCCCCAGAGTTTTCACAACATGTTTGTCCCCAGTCATAGCCTTTTGCAGAATGCAGGGTATTCAAATATTCCCTTATCTGGACAACCACCTCATCCAAGCTTCATCCCCAAAGTTGATGCAGGAGCACTTGAACTACACCATGCCCCTTCTGAATGGTCTGGGGTTTATCATAAACCTTCAGAAACCTACTTGCACCTTTTCCCTGGACTGTGTCTTCCTGGGCTGCAGAAATCTCACGGTCCAAATGATGCCCTGCCTAACTCCAGAAAGTCTTCTCACCAGTTACTTTCAGGAGCGAATTCCACTACAGTTTCTGCTAGTGTTCCTACTACAACTGGAATTCATTTCTTCCACTATCCCCATGGTACCCTTGGCAAGGCTGCACATGAAATTTCAGTGGTTCCTGAGGACAGACTGGAAACAATACCTTCACCCTTTGGAGTTTGTGGTTTCACTCTTGCCCTGCTTAACAAAAGAACTAAAGTGGGGCATTTTACAGGTGACAAAAAATCCAGGCCTTCCCCTCCAGCCTCTTGCCCCCAATCAAGATCTGTACACAGATGCGTCAGACAATAGGCTGGGTGCAACTTCAGGGAATTGGAGGGTGAGATGTCTGGACCCCCCCCCAGTCATGGGAGAATGAGCTTTGATCCTTGCTGTAAAAATGTTCAAGCTCAGAATCTTACAGAGAGTGCTGACAGTTCACAGGCAACAACTCTGTCCTGTGGTACATAAACAGGGTCGGACAAAGTCCTACATCCTTTGCAGATTGGCTCTGTATGTCTGGGAGATTGCTTAGTCAAATTTCTCTACAAGCTGTTCACATACCATCAATTTAGAATGTAATGACAGATTCAATAAGCAGGTCCATCACTCAATCCCACGCGTGGATGTTAAACAGGGTTGTGTTTCTTGGACCTGGTCCAGCGATGGGGTTCTCCACAGTTGGATCCGTTTGCCTCTCCCATGAACAGACAGCTCCCCAAATATTGTACCAGGATTCACTGTCCTGGGACATAAAAAGGTGGATGCTTTTTCCTTTTCCTGGAAGGGGATGTTTGTGTGTACACCCCCCTTCCTTATTATTCAGAAAGTTCTCTTGAAAGTTCAGAAAGAACAACCAAAAATCTTGCTGGTGACCCCCTTTTGGCCAAGACAGTATTGGGTTCCCCCTTCATCACTTAGCCAAGAGCAGTTACCACAAGCTGCCCCTCAGAATGGGCCTACTCACACAGGACATGGGAACTCTAGTACACCCTCGTGTCCACCCTAAACCTAACTCTGTGGGTGATGGGGCTTTGATTCTCTTTAAACACCTTACACTGAGGACATGCTACAAGTTTGGCAGAAGGCCAGAAAACCCACTACCAGAAAATCCCATCTATCCAAATGGAAGAGGTTTTCTGTCTGGTTTCTAAAAAAAAAAATAACTTGCAACAGTCTGTAGAGCCGACAATGGCCCTGTCTTACCTGTGTGAACTAATGAAAAGTGGCTTGTCATTCTTCCGTCAAGGCACATTATCTGCCATCGCAGCATGTTTGCCTTGGATGACTCCTTTGGCGTCCGGGTTGGAAGTTGTTGCTGAAAGGAGTAATACACATGAGACCACCAACCAGTTCCTCCCCATGGGATCTCAACTTTGTGTTGGAAAAGTTTACTTTGGCTCCTTTTGAGACAGCTAAGGCCTCTTCTTTACAGCATTGCACGTGGAAAACTATTCTCCTGGTGGCTATTACCTCAGCCAGAAGGGTTTCTGAACTGCAAGTCCTCATGGCATCTCCTTTCACAGTTTTCCATCGGGAAAGGGTATCCCTACGTACCAACCCATCTTTCATGCCCAGAGTAGTGAATGAGCTTTCACTGAGTCAGGCCACCAGTCTCCTACCTTCTTCCCATCTCCACACTCATCCAGTGAAAGGATCTTTCACACTGTGCGCAGACAGCTCAGATACTACTTGGCAAAGACCAAATCCATCCGCAAGTCTCAGATTTTTCCCGTCACCAAAGAGCCCTGGGACATCCTGTTTCTAAGCAAACTTTTTCCTCCTGAATTTCAAAAGCCATTTCCTACTTTCCCACCCCAAATGGGAAGCATATTCCTTCTGTAGTTAAGGCACATTCTACTAGAGCAGTCTTTTCTTCTGGGGCCTTTTGTAAAGGTTTGGATACAGCTTCCATTTTGGTGGCAGCTACATGGTCATCCGTTCACACTTTTAACAAACTACAAATTAGATATTGCCTCCAGGTCCAGAGCAGGATTTGTCAGGGCTATTCTGCATGGGTTTATGGAAAATATCTGTGCTCCTCCTCCCAGTCCCTCTTGTGCATGAGCTTTGGCATTCTCCCTCATGTTATGGATATTCCAGCATATGAATAGGACATAGAATAGTTGTGTAAAATCTTACCATAACTGTAGATGTCCTTCTCTTCTATATGCTGCAGTATAGTTTCCCCCTACCTTCCCCTGATACTTGCCTCTGGATACTACCTTCAGGCTGGTGCTTGGTGGCATTCACTTCTGAGGTAGGTGCATGCTGATGTCCACTTTATACCAGACGTCCATGTTTGGCCAATGTACACTGTGATGTGGGCCACTGCACATACCTTCACAGTAGCATTTTAACTTTGGTATAACAGTCAGACGCGAGTCAACCAGATGTTATGGATACTGTAGCATTTAGAAGAGGGACATCTATGTTTACGGTAAGATTTTTGCACAACTATTCATGTTCGTGTTTCACTGTTTCAGTCATCACATTTGGGTTATCTGCTTGCAGTAGTCCTCAGTCGTCCTGATTAACAGTCTTGGGTCCTGCGTCTGTTGCGGTCTCTTCCGTGACGTCTGGTCGTCGCGGGTATAAAACATGCAGCCGACACCATTACATCAGTCTTTCTTGACGTGTGGTGCCCGAAGCAGAAGCAGTTCGCAAGTGCTGGTCGGCCCACTCCTGACATTTTCGTTTTCGAGTTTCAGAACTGAAGTCTTAGTTACCCCGTTGGGGAAACTATTTCTTGCTCTAAACTGATGTCAGTAAAAGTAAATAATTGCATATCTTGTGGAAAGCAAATACCTCAAAGGTTTTCATTCATACGGCATTCATTGCCTAGGCCCTGACCATGATGTTCCTCGCTGTCAGTTTTGCGCCTTATTTAAACCACGAACTATCCGTCTGTATATTTTTGCCCCAAAATATTTTGGTGCTCAGTTCAATTATCCTGATGTCTTTGGTAAGCCATCCGACTACAGGCATTCCGAAAAAATGCAGATAGGCCGCTTAAGTCCAAAGCTGCTGACGACTTTTCAAAGCCAGTCGCTAGTTCACCAGTACTCAGTGAGGTGCTTTCGCAGCCCCCGATACCCACTACTTCAGATTCGCAGGCCCCTACTGAGACCCATTCGGAGTCAGGTATGCTGCGAGATGCTTCAACTGTGGAACCCGCTGATGTCTCTACCTTGGATGGGTCCGGAGCCGCTGTTCAGGCACCGGCTTTTGAGGGTGTATTCAGGCCTACTGACATGCGTATTAAACAGAAGCCATCATCTTCAAGGCCTAAAACTCTAACCATGCCTAGAAAACTGACTGCCAGACTGCATGGTCAGGCCTCTATTCCTAAAAAATGAATAAGAATGGCTGAAGGACCTTATTACTTTAATTAGGGGAAGCCAACCTTCCCCCTCTAAGAGCCCTAGGACTGAGTTTGCTTATGATTCTTCTGACCAGGATTCTGAATTTTGTTTTCTCTGGTGACCAGAATTTACCCTTATCTACCTATGAGGATTCTGATGCTGAGGACTCTATTCCCTCTGCTTCTCCCCCAGAGGATTTCTCTTTTGGTGAAACCTTACATACCCTCAGGGAGCATTTTTGTTGGGAAAGTCAGGATTTCTTCCTAAAAAGAGGTTTAGGGATTTCTTACTCCTGCCTCAGCATATAGCCATACCTCCTGTACTAGACATTGTTGATGCCTTTTCGGAGTCTTGCTTGGCCCCTGACTCTCTACCTCTTGCTCCCAGAAAACCTGATGGGTATTACAGGGTCCCTGACTCTCAAGTTCCTTTTTAAAAATCCTACTGCAAATCCTGAGACCATTTCACAGGGACCCAAGGGCATTAAAGCTACTACTGCCGAAAATTATTCCCCCTCTTATAGAGACTCCAGGGCGTTTAATAGATGGGATAAGAAGGTATACACTTCTGCAACTTTGGCAGTTAGGGCCTTAAACTGCCAGTTTCATATGTTAAAGCATCAGCAGGATATTATTGGATTGCTTAAACAGAAAATGATGTAGATTCCTGATAGTGTTGAAAATAAGGATTTACTGCGTTCAGCAACGAGTTGGAAAACATACTTTGCAATGTGGTGTTGATTCACTAGAGGCATCTTGCAGGGATGCTGTCACTGGGTCTGTGCTGAGAAGGGATGCATGGCTTAAGGAGCAATTCTTGCCAGATCATGTTAAAGCAAAATTACTGGATGCTCCCTTAAATCAGGGCCGCCTGTTTGGCAACAAGGCAGAAGTAGTTCTTGAAAAGATGGAGGAAAAAGCTAAATCTATGCAAACTGTTAGATTTCTTACAAGTACAATTTCTAAGGTTTAGTAGGCATTGGCCTTCCATGAATTTCACCTTTCCTGCCTCTTCCAGGCCTTCAGTCCAAACCCAGATCCAGCAGAGCACCCAGGCTTCAGTCCCAAGGAATGCACAGGAGTAAGCAGTGGTGGGCCTCCACTTCCAAACCTGGGAGTAATAAAACTCCCCCCCTATGGTAAACTGTCTCAGTGACTTTTAAAACTTCCAAGCACTTCTCAACTAACAGCCCCCTTGGGGGAAAGATTGGTCTTCATGCAAAGAAGTGGGAACTTGTTACCCAGGCTAAATGGGTTTTAAATAGTGTCCCAAGGATACAGATTTCACTTCCACACGTTACCAACACCAAGCTGGTGGCCAGATCTACCCCCAAATCAGTGGGCAGAAGCCCAAAAGCAAGTACTTTCTCTCTTAAGCATAGGGGCTTTTCAGTTGGTACAAGAGGAAAAAGGGCAAGGTTTCTACTCGAGACTTTTCCTGTTCCCCTGAAAAGACAATTCATGGTGTCGTATCCTGGACCTGTCTACCCTAAACACCTTTTTGGTGATTCCAAAATTAAAGATGCTTGCTCTCTCCACCAGTTGCTTCATATGCTAGGCAAATATGCCTGGTTGGCAACACTAGATTTAAAGGAAGCATACCTGCACATCCCAATCAGGGAATCTTGCAGAAGATACCTACGCTTCAAAGCAGGCTACATGCGCACCATCAGTTCTCTGCACTGCACTTTGTGAATACCCTGGGCGCAGCAGATAAGCCAAAGTGCCTAGCTCCAGTCGTAGCATTTTCCAGGCAAAGAAATATTCAAATGTACCCATATCTGGACGATTGTCTAATTCAGGCAGAAAGCCAGGACATACTTTTGAATCATCTGGCCTTTGTACAAAGAGTGCCAACTTGTCTGGGGTACACCATAAATGAAAAAAAATCACATCTGGTACCCTGTCAACAAATTATATTCCTGGGAGCAAGCTTGAATACAACTTCCCAGATGGTTTTCCTCATGCCAGAGAAACAAATTCATTTGACAACCTACTTCAAACATGTGGCCACAAAAACCCTGTTATCTGCA
The DNA here is from genome assembly GCF_019279795.1 of Protopterus annectens. Taxonomy (NCBI): domain Eukaryota; kingdom Metazoa; phylum Chordata; order Ceratodontiformes; family Protopteridae; genus Protopterus; species Protopterus annectens. The sequence goes on from NC_056727.1 coordinate 481,955,110, forward strand.
AGGCAAATACTACAAGCCTTGGGTTTCATGGCCGCCTGCAGAACAACTCCACTAACCAACTTGTACAAAACACCAAGAATTCCAAGTACCAAACACAGGTTTATTGACTAAAAGATGTTGAGTGCTTTCTACCCTATCCTTAGGGATGTCCTCTGAGGAAGTCCCTAAGGGAAGAAAGTGCTCAACGTCTTTTAGTCAATAAACCTGTTTGGTAATTGGAATACCTGGCGTTTTGTTCATGGCCTCCTGCATTCTTCTAATTCCATATGCAAGACTGCATATGAGGAAACTACAATGGTATCTAAAAAGCCTATGGTGTCAACATTCTCAGGATCTAGAAGCAATGATCCCTATCGTACCTTGCCTATGCCTAGAGTTCTTTATGTTGGGCAGAGGCCTGTCACCAAAACAAGGGACTACCATTCCCACTACCCCCTGCTGCCCAAATCCTAACAGACGCATCAGACTATGCATGGGGGGCTCGCTTGGCAGGGAAGTGCATTCAGGGGAAATGGAACTGAAGTCAAATGCACCTGCATATCAATCAAAAAGAAATGTTAGCGGTACAGAATGCTCTGACAGCCTTCAAGGACCACGTTCTTCCAGGACAGTTAATAGCAAAGATGGACAACACTACTGTTATGTGGTACATAAACAAGCGGGGGGGTACACATTCTTACCCCTCTGCAGACTAGTCATGGCATTGTGGAACGCAGCCTTGAGCTACAAAGTGCATCTACAAGCTCAATTCTTGCCAGGAAAACTAAATACACTGGCAGACGGACTAAGCAGAAACCTCATGGGCCCACACGAGTGGAAACTGGAACCAAGGATTTTCAACATGTTGAGCAAATGGGGGGAGCCCAGATACAGACCGGTTTGCCTTCCCCCAGAACTACCAGTTGGGCAAATTTTGCACAAGGACTCCCCACAAACAAGCTTGGAAAGTGGATGCTCTGTCCTTCAGCTGGAAAAACCTATCAGTTTATGCATTTCCTCCTCTGCCTCTGCTCTCCAAAGTACTACTAAAGATCAGACAAGACAGACCAAGGACGATTCTGATTGCACCAGACTGACCACGCCAACACTGGTACCCCCTTTTACGCAATGTCACTGTGGGCTCCATGGCACCTACCTCAGATCCCCTACCCTGTTGTCACGGCAGGAGAACCTGATTTTGCATCCTCCGTTTCAAACACTGAACCTAGCAGCCTGGCTAATTAATCTCTCCTTTACCATCCCTCAGCGAACCAGTGATGGATATCATTTTGAGGCAAGGAGACCTAGTACTAGAAAATATTAAGCTGAAAAATGGAAGAGTCTGTGCTTGTAACCAATCTCAAGGGACGAGCACAGCAGTGCCCAATTTACCTCAGATTTTACAATGCTTAACTGAGGGGCTTCACAAGGGACTTTCTCCTCCAAAATTCACGGCTGAGCCATTTCAGCTCATTGTAACACAGAACCTCCCCTCTTCTCTCATCCACTGCTCAAGAAGTTTCTCAGAAGGGCCATAAATTTAAGACCACCCAGGAGAGTCAACTCTGGCTTGGGACTTTAACTTTGTATTGGAGAAACTCACTCTTCCTCCTTTCGAGCCAGCTGCTACTGCAGATTTTAAAATTCCTTTCTTGGAAAACAGCTTTCTTTTTAGCACGCACTTCAGCAAGAAGGGTATCTGAATTACAGGCCCTTATAGCAGTCGAGTCTGTTATCTTTCATGCGGACAAGGGTGTCCCTCAGGACCTATCTTTCCTTCATGCCCCAAGGTGGTATCCAGTGTGGCCTTCAATCAGTCCATTCATTTGCCAGCCTTCTTTCCTAATCCATAGAACAAAGATGAACGGATACTGCACTCCTTAGATGTGCACAGACAACCTAGATTCTACATGGACAGGACTAAACCTCAAAGGAAATCTGAACAGCTGCTTGTGGCATTTGCTGCAGGGGCAGAGGGGAAGGCTGTTTCAAACCAAACCATTTCTAAATGGATTGGCCATTGCATTAATTTCTGCTATCAACACGATGAAAAACTTCTCCCACAGGGAATCGGACCCCACTCAACCAGGGCTGCATCTTACCTCTACAGCCTTTGAGGCATCCCCACCAGGGACATCCTAGAAGCTGCTACCTGGAGTTCTGTACATATTTTCACCAAGCATTACTATCTGCCAACTTTTCTCTAAATCCAGAGCGGGCTTTGCCACTGCAGTCTTGCAAGGCCTTATTGCTGGTCCTAATGCTATCTAAATTCCTCCTCCCATCCTTAGCTTTGGGAATCTCCCCAAATGTGATGACTGCAACAGTGAAACACAAAGAACATAGTACAGTTGTGTTCATTTACCATAAATGTAGATGTTAGTGTATTCACTATTGCAGTCCTGGTTACCCTCCTTCCAGCCCCCTTACTACTTTTGGCTATACCTCTACTCTCCTTTACTATGCTTAAAAGCGTTTTGGTGTATTTGCTTTTTTGTTGGAGGTATAACCTTGTATATTTTGATTTAATTGCTTCCCATTAGGGGGGCAATTGACATCTGGGGCAAGAAACTGATGTAATGGCATCTGCTGCATGTTTTATACCCCTGACGACCTGACGTCATGGAGGAAGACTGCAACTGACGCAGGACTCGAGACTTTGTTAATCAGGCCAACTGAGGGCTACTGCAAGCAGATAACCCAAATGTGATGACTGCAACAGTGAATACACTCTAACATCTACATTTATGCTAAGTGTACACAACTGTACTTTTTTCTTCCCCAGCTTTACTAGCAAAGGAGAAAATTTCCATTTGTTAGATGTACATTGACAACTCTGCTTCTGTTTATACTGGATGAAGGAGTTCAGAAAATCAGATCAGTTGATCTTCGCGTTTCACTGTTGCAGTCATTACATTTGGGTAGTCTGCTGGCAGGTTCCCCTCAGTCGGCCTGATTAACAAAGTCTTGGGTCCTGTGTTGTTGTTGTCCCATCCATGATGTCAGGTCGTCGGGTGTAAAACATGGACGACACCATTACATCAGTCTTTCTTGCCACGCAGTGCCCGAAGCAGAATCAGTTCCCAAGTGCAGGTCAGCCGACTCCTGAAATTTTTGTTTGAGTTTCAGAACCAAAGTATTCAACTAAAAAGCTAAGTACCTCGTTGGGGAAACTTTTTTCTTGCTCCTTACTGATGTCAGTAAAAGTTAATAATTGTATTACTTGTGGGAAGCAAATACCTCATAAGGATTTTCACTTGTACTGTATTCCTTGCCTAGGCCCTGACCGCGACGTCCCTTGCTGTCGGTTCTGTGCTTTAATCAACTCACTATCAGTCTGTACATTTTTGCTTCAAAATATTTTGGATCACTGTTTAATTATCCAGAAATGACATCTGTTAGCAATCAGACTACCGGAATACCTACAAAAATGCAAAGAAAGAGAGGAATTTGAGGTCCAAAACTGCCGACGCTTCTCCTAAGCCAGTCACCAGTTAGCCGGTACTGAGTGAGGTGCTTTCACAGCCCCTGGTACCCGCTACTTGTGATTCGCAGGCCTCTCCGGAGACCCATTTGGAGTCCGGTATGCTGTGAGATGCTTCACGTATGGAAACCGTGGCTGTCTCTACCTTGGATGGGTCTGGAGCCGCTGTGCAGGCACCGGCTTCTGAGGGTGTATTCAGGCCTACAGATTTGTATAATAAACAGATGCCATCTTCAATTTTAAGGACAAAATCTTGATCTAGGTCTATAAAACCGATGCCTAGGCCACATGTGGAGGCCCTATGCCTAAAAAACGAATTATCATAATGGCTGAAGATTTAATTACTCTTATCAGGGGTCGCCAACCACCACTTTCAGAGGCCTAGGGCTGAACTTTGCTATGAATCTTCTGAACACAGGATTCTATTTCTTCTGATTCTAATGAACATGAATTGTCTATACCTACTTATGAGGACTCTGCAGAAGATTCCATTCCTTCTGCTTCTCCCCCTGAGGATTTTTCATTTGGGGAAACTTTACATACCTTAAGGAAACATTTCCACTGGGAAAGTCTGGATTTTTCTGAATCCAAAAAGAGGCTTAGGCCTTTCGCTATACATCCTGTACTAGACGTGTTTCAGAATCCAGTTTGGCCCCTGATTCTCTGCCTCTGGCCTCTTGTAAACCATTCAGATACTACAGGGTTCCGGATTCCCACAAATTTCTTTTCAAAAATCCTGTTGCGGACCCTGAAACCACTTCTCAGGGGTCAAAGGGCATTAAGGCTTCTGCTAAAAATCCTACCCCTTCTGATAGACTCTAGGACGCTGGATAGATGGGGGAAAAAAGGTTTTTACTTGAGCAACCTTGGCAATTAGGGCCTTAAACTGTCTATTTCATATGCTAAAATGTCAGCAGCATATCATGGGACTGCTTAAACAGAAAATGTTGATTTCTGGCTGTGTGGAAAATAGATTTACAGGATTTTTTGCATTCAGCTGAACAAGTTGGGAAACATGCTTTGCAATGTGGTTTTGATTCTTTAGAGGCCTCTTGCACGGCTGCTGTTACTGGGTCTGTGCTTAGAAGGCATTCTTGGCTTAAGGAGCAATCTCTGCCTGATCATGTTAAAGCAAAATTGTTGGATGCTCCCTTGCAGCAGGACCGTCTGACAATAAGGCTGAAGTTCTAAAAAAGATGGAAGATGAGGCTAAATCTATGCAGACTGTGAAAGATTTCTTACAAGTGCAACCTCCAAGATTTAGTAGGCATTGGCCTACTAAGAACTGGCCCTTTCCAGTTCGTTCCATAGCCCTCAAGCCAGACCCAGACATTCCAAAAGCACTAAGTTTCAGTCCCAAGGGACTTTCAGAACTAAGCAATGGGGTGCCTCCTCTTCCAAATCTGGAAACAAGACACCTCCCTATGGTAAACAGCCTCAATGACTTTCCTTTACAATTACCAAGCACTTACCCTTTAGCCGTCCTTTGGGGGGGAACTGGCAACTTATAACCCAGGACAAATGGGTTTTAACTAGTGTCCCAGGGATACAGATTTCATTTCCACACATTGCCAACTCCAAGCAGATGGCCAGACCTGCCCCCAAATCAGTGGGCAGAGGCTCAGAAACAAGTACTTTCCCTTTTAAACATGGGGGCTATTCAACTAGTACCAGAAGGGGAAAAGGGACAAGGTTTCTATTCCAGACTTTTCCTGGTACCCAGAAAAGACAAGTCATGGTGGCCAATTCTAGACTTGTCTACTCTAAATACTTTCCTGGATTTTCTAAAATTCAAGATGCTGAACTCATCACCAGTTACTTCCTATACTAGGCAAAGATGCCTGGCTGGCAACTCTAGATCTAAGAGGCATACCTGCATATCCCAATCAGGGAATCTTGCAGAAGATACCTCAGCTTCAAAGCAGGCTTTTTGCATTATCAGATGTTCTTTGCGTTTCACTGTTGCAGTCATTACATTTTGGTAATCTGCTAGCATCTTGCCCTCAGTTGGCCTGAATAACAGTCTTGGGTCCTGCATCGGTTGCTGTCCCCTCCTCCATGACGGGGGTATAAAACATGCAGCCGACACCATTTTAGTCAGTGTTTCTTGCTGCGCAGTGCCCGAAGCAGTTCGCAAGTGCCAGTCAGCCCACTCCCCTTTCAGAACGGAAGTCTTCAAACTAAAGCCAAGTACCCCGTTAAGGAAACTTTCTTGCTCCTTACCGATGTCAATAAAAGTTAATTGTATTACTTGTGGGAAGCAAATACCTCATAAGGATTTTCATTTGTACTGTATTCCTTGCCTAGGCCCTGATCACAACATGCCTTGCTGTCGGTTTTGTGCTAAATTTAACCAACACACTCAGTGTCGGTATATTTTTGCTTCTAAATATTTTGGTTCAAGATTTAACTATTCTGAAATGTGGTCTCAGACTACCGGAGCTCTCAAAAAATGCAAGGAAAAAGACAGACCGAGGTCCAAAACAGACTAAGCTTCTCCTAAGCCACTCGCTTAGTGACTCAGTGAGGTGCTTTTGCAGCCCCTGATGCCTGCTACTTTTGAATCGCAGGCCTTTACCAAGACCCATTCGGAGTCTGGTATGCTGCGAGATTCTGCAAGTATTGAACCCACGGGTGTCTCCCTTGGATGGGTCCTGAGCCGCTGAGCAGGCATCTGCTTCTGAGGGTGTTTTCAGGCCTCTAAATTTGTATATTAAATTGAAGCCATCATCAAAAACAAGGCGAAAACTAACTACCGTGTCTAAACGGACGCATGAGCCACGTGCTTAGGCCACTATGCCTAAAAAACAAATTATCAAAATGGCTGACTATTTAATTACCTTGATCAGGAGTTCCCAACCCCCCCTGCTAAGAGGCCTAGGCAAGGTGCTGATTATAAATCTTAAGATCAGGTTTCCATTTCTTCTGATTCCTCTTCTGATCAGGAATTTTTTACTCCACCTTATGAGGACTGATGCAGAGGAATCCATCCCTTCTGCTTCTCCTGAGGATCTCTTTTGGAGAGACTTTGCGTACTTAAAGGGAACATTTTCACTCCGAGTCAGTACTTCTCAGAATCTAAAAAGAGGCTTAGGGATTTTCTTCAGCATAGGCCTTTGGCAATACCTCCTGTGTTAGACATTGTTGATGTGTTCTCTGAATCAAGCATGGCTCCTGATTTCCTGCCTCTGGCTCCTAGTAAGCCAGACAGATATTACAGGGTTCTTGACTCCTACAAATTTGTTTCAAAATCCTGCTGCTGACCCTGAAACAATTTCTCAGGGTCCCAAGGGTGTTGAGGCTTCTACTGCCAAAAATCCTACCCCTTCTGATAGAAATTCCAGGGCGCTGGATAGATGGGGAAAGATGGTTTATACGTCTGCAACCTTGGCAATCGGGGCTTTAAACTGACAGTTTCATATGCTTAAATATCAACAGCATGTTATGGGCTTAATGAAACAGAAAATGATTTTGATTTCTGATTGTGGAAAATAGTTACAGGATTTATTGCATTCAGCAGAACAGGTTGAAAAGCATACTTTGCAATGTGGTTTTGATTCCTTCGAGGCCTTTTGCAGGGCTGCTGTAACTGAATCTGTGGTAAGGCATGCCTGGCTCAAGGAGCAAGATCTGCCTGATCATGTTAAAGCTAAATTGTTGGATGCCCCTTTACAGCAGGACAGTCTGTTTGGTAATAAGGCAGAAGAGGTTTTAAAGAAAATGGAAGACAACGCTAAATCCATACTGTAAAAGATTTCTTGCAAGTGCAACCATCCAGGTTCAGTAGACAATGGCCTACTAAGAATCTGTCCTTTCCTGTGTCCAACAGAGCTGCTCAGGGCAAACCCAGATGCTCCAAAGGCTCCAGATATCAATCACAAGAATCTTACAGGTCAAAGCAATGGGGTTCCTTCACCTCCAAATCAGGAGGTAAAGCACAACCCTAGAGTAAAAAGTCTCAGTGACTTTTCCTCTGCCATCTCCAAGCACATATCTTTTGGTAGCCCCCTTGGGGGGATAACTAGCACTTCATGTTTAAAATTGACATTTAATTACCCAGGACAAGTGGGTATTAAACATAGTATCCCAAGGGTACATATTTCATTTCCACATTACCAATTCCAAGCGGATGGCCAGATGTGCCACCAAACCAGTGGGCAGAGTCCCAGAAACAAGTCATGTCCCTCATGGATATGGGAGCTATTCAACCAGTGCCAGAAAAGGAAAAAGGACAAGGATTTTATTCTACTTTTCCTGGTACCCAGAAAAGACAAACCATGGCGTCCAATAGTGGACTTATCAATTCTAAACACGTTCCTGGGCATTCCAACATTCAAAATGCTGACTTGACAACAGCTACTGCCTATGCTAGGCAAGAATGCCTAGTTGGTAACTCTAGAGTTGAGGCATACCTGCATATCCCAATAAGGGAATCTTGCAGAAGGTATCTCCGCTTCAAAGCAGACTTTTTGCATTACCAATTCTCTGCCCTGACCTTTGGCTTATCTTCTGCGCCCAGGGTCTTTACAAAGTGCCTGGCACCAGTAATTGCATTTTGCAGGCAAAGAAACATTTAAATTTATCCTAACCTGGATGATTGTCTCATTCAGGCAGAGGACAAAGACACACCAACATCTGGCGTTTGTAAAAAGGCTTTTAGCATGCCCTAGGGTACACCATAAACAAATCACAGCTGGGTACCCTCTCAAATTACATTCCTGGGTGCAAGCTTGAATACAACTGCCCAGATGGCTTACTTCACACCAGACAAATTCAGTTGACATACTTCAAACAAGTGGCAACAAAACACAGTTTTCTGCAAGACATTCTGCAGGCTTTGGGGTTCTAGGCATCCTGCATTCTACTAATTCCATATGTGAGACTGCATATGAGGAAACTTCAGTGGCATCTAAAAAGCTTATGGAGTCAACATCGTCACAGCCTGGAAACTGTGATTCCTCTCATTCCCTGCCTGCAACAGGAGTTTCTTTGGTGGGCAGAGGCATGTCACCAAAACAAAGGACAGTCATTCACTATACTCCCTGCCACCCAAACTCTGCATACGCATTAGACTATGCTTGGGGGACTCATCTGGCAGGGAGATGCTTTCAGGGCAAATGAAGCCCAAACCAAATGCATCTCCATATCAACCAGAAAGAAATGCTAGATGTTCAGAATGCTCTGACAGCCTTCAAGGACTTGCTTCATCCAGGACAACAACTAATATAGATGGACAACACTGCAGTTATGTAGTACATAAGCAGGGGGGGGTACCCATTCCTACCCCCTTTGCAGACTAGTCATGGCCTTGTGGAACACAGCCTCGACTTACCAAATACATCTTCAAGCTCAATTCCTGCCAGGAAAGCAAAATACTTTGTCAGACGATCTAAGCAGAAATCTTATGGACCCGCACAAATGGAAACTGGATCCACAAATCTTCAGCATGTTAACACAAAAATGGGGAACCCCAGACATAGTTTTGGGGAGAGGCAAATAGATCTATCAGTTGGACAAATTCTGCACAAGAACTCCTCGCAAAAAAGCATGAAAAGTGGATGCTCTATCCTTTAGCTGGAAAAAAGCATGAAAAGTGGATGCTCTATCCATCAGCTGGAAAAAAAACTATCTGTCTGCCTTTCCCCATCTGCTTCTACTCTCCAAGGTCTTGCTAAAAGTCACAGAAAAAAAACAAAATTTTTTCTAATTGCTCCTGACTGGCCTCACCAACACTGGTACCCGCTTCTAAGGAATGTCACACCTCACTTTATGGTACTTGCCTCAAACACCTCACCTATTGTCTCAGCAGAACTGTCAAAATGTTCGTGTTTTACTGTTGCAGTCATTACTGTTGGGTTATCCTGCTAGCAGGCTACCCGTAGTCGGCCCGATTCCAGAGTCTAGGTCCGGCGTCGGTTGCTGTCGCCTCTTCCCTGACGTCAGTGCGCCAGGGGTATAAAAGAAGCAGCCAACGTCATTTTCCTTAATCTTTCTTGCCGCGCGGTGCCCGAAGCATAAGCAGTTCGCAAGTGCCGGTCGGCCGACTCCTGAGATTTTCAAATCAGAATTTCAGATCCAAAGTCTTCATTAAAGCAAAGTACCCCATTGGGGAAACTTTTTTCTTGCTCCAGACCGATGTCAGGAAAAGTTAACAATTGTATTTCTTGTGGAAAGTAAATACCTCATAAGGATTTTCGCTCTTACTGTATTCCTTGCCTAGGCCCTGATCACAACATTGCTAGTTGTCTGTTTTGTGCTAGATTTAACCAATGCACTATCAAGCGTCTGTTTGATTTTGCTTTCCATTACTTTGGTTGAAGATTTAACTATATAATGCAGTCAGATCAGCCGACAACCGCAGTTTACAAAAAACGCAAGGGCAAGGAAAAGGATAGGCATCCGAGGTCCAAACACGACGAAGCCTCTTCTAGGCCAGTCGTTGGTTCGCCGGTTCTCAGTGAAGCACTTTCGCAGCCCCTGGCGCCCGCTACCTCAGCCACAGGCCACTTCGACTCCCACTTTGAGTCGACTGGGCCTCTGGATACTCAAGGTATTGGATCCTCGGAAATCAATCCCTCAGATGGGTCTGGAGCTGCTGAGCAGGCATCTGCTTCTGAGGGTGTTTTCAGACCTACACAGCTATAAATTAAGCCATCCTCAGCTTCAAAGACTAAAGCATCATTTAAAGACAAAGAAACAAGTACAGCATTCTCCTACTCAGACCACCATGCCTAAGAAACAAATGTTCAAAATGGCCAAAACTAATTACTTTGATCAGGGGTATCCATCCCCCTCCTGATAAGAGGCCTAGGCAAGAGACAGAGTACTATTCTTCTGATCAGGTTGACATTTCTTCTGATTCCTCTTTTGAACAAGATTACTCCATGCTCCCCTATGAGGATTCTGATGTTGAAGAATCCATTCCTTCAGCCTCTCCTCCTGAGGATTATTCTTTTGGGGAAACCTTGCACATCATGAGAGAACATTTCCACTGGGAGAGCCAAGATTATTCTGAATCTAAGAAAAGGCTCAGATTTTCTGCTTTTTCCCCAGCACAGATCCCTAGCTATTTCACTTGTGCTAGACATTGTGGACTATTCAGAGTCCAGCCTGTGCCCTGACTCTCTTCCCCCCTGCACCTGCTAAGCCAGACTGATACTACAGGGTTCCTGATTCTCATAAATTCCTGATAAAAACCCCACTGCTGACCCAGAAACTATATCTCAAGGCCCCAAGGGGGGTTAAAGCTTCCACTGCAAAAAAACCTGTCCCCTCTGATAGGGATTCAAGGGCTCTAGACAGATGGGGTAAGAAAGTCTACACTAGTTACCCTGGCTATAAGAGCCTTAAATTGTCAGTTTCAAATGCTTAAATATCAGCATATTTAATGTCATAGCTTAAACAGAAAATGTTGACAAATACTGAATGTTCAGAAAACAAAGAATTACAGGATTTATTGCATGCAGCTGTACAAGTGGGAAAGCACACTTTGCAATGTGATTGATTCACTGGAGGCCTCTTGCAGGACTGCTGTTTCAGGTTCTGTTATTGGAAGGCATGGTTAAAGGAACAAAATCTGCCTGATCATGTTAAAGCAAAATGATTAGATGCACCATTACAGCATGATACTTTGGTACTAAAGCAGTAGTAGTATTGAAAAAAATGGAGGATAAAGCAAAATCCATGCAGACAGTCAAGGATTTCTTACAGGTACAACTACCCAGATTTAGCAGAAACTGGCCTTCAAAAAATTGGTCCTTTCCACTGTCAGACCACAAAGAGGCAAATACAGGCATCCCAGAGGCAGAGGTCAGCCCCAAGGTTCATACAGACCTAAACAATGGGGGTGCTACTACCTCCAAGAGCGGAGAAGACAAATCACAGCCTTACAGGGAACAGTCCCAATGACTTTCCTCTACCAAATCCAAGCACTTCACTATTGGCAGCCCCCTTAGGGGGAAAACTAGCACTTTTTTCTTCAGATTGGCAAAGGATTACCCAAGACAAATGGGTACTGAACATAGTGTCCCAAGGCTACAGGTTCCATTTCCACACTCTACCAAGGTCAAAAGGTATGCCAGACATGCACACAATGGGCAGAGGCACAAAAAGCAAATTACAGCCCTCATGGACATGAGGGCCATTCAGCAAGTACCGCGACAGGGGCAAGGATTTTACTCCAGACTCTTTCTAATACCCAGAAATTACAAAACCTGGAGACCAATACTGGACCTGTCTATACTAAAGACATTTCTGGAAGTCCCAAAAGTCAAGATGTTGACTGCAGCAGCTACTGGCCATGCTGGGCAACAAGGCTTGGCTCGTAACCTTGGATCTAAAAGAAGCATACTGCATGTCCCAATCAGACAATCTTGCAGAAGATACCTCAGTTTCATAGCTGGCTCAATGCATTACCAATTCTCTGCACTGCCCTTTGGCTCATCTACTGCGCCCAGGGTCTTCACAAAATGCCTGGCACCAGTAATTGCGTTTTGCAGACAGAGGAATTCAAATATATCCCTACTTGGAAGACTGCCTAATTCAAGCAGAGAACAAAGACATTCTTCTAAAGCATCTGGCATTTGTAGAGAGATTATTAATTGGCCTAGGGTACACAGTAAACGGAAAGAAATCAAATCTACTAGTGCCGTCTCAAGAGATAATATTCCTGAGTGCAAGCTTAAACACTACTACCCAGTTGGCTTATCTCACGCCAGACAAACAAAAGCATCTGACTACTAACTTCAAGACATTGGCAGCAAAACCCCACTTATCTGCAAGGAAAATCCAGCAGGCCTTGGGTTTCATGGCATCCTGCATCCTACTAATTCCATATGCCAAACTGCATATGAGGAAACTACAATGGTATCTAATAAGTGTTTGGACTCAACATTGCCACAGCCTGGACACAGTAATTGCACTCATTCCCTGCCTGCAACAGGAGTTTTGATGGTGGGCAAAAGCCTCTCACCACAACAAGGGTCTTCCATTCAGGTTGCCAACAGCCAGACACTAACAACGGATGCATCCGACTATGCCTGGTGCGGGCACATATGGCAGGAAAATGCATTTAGGGCACATGGCCTGCAAACCAAATGCATCTTCATATCAATCAAAAAGAGATGCTAGCTGTTCAAAATGCCCTGACAGCTTTCAAGGACCTGCTTCATCCAGGACAACTACTGATAGACAGACAACACTACAGTCATGTGGTACATAAACAAGCAGGGAGGTACACATTCCTACCTCCTTTGCAGACAAGCAATGACCTTATGGGACACAGCTTTGGCTTTTCAATTTCACCCGCAAGCACAATTCCTGCCAGGAAAAACAAGTACTCTGGCAGACTAAGCGGAAACCTCATGGATCCCCATGAATGAAAGCTGGATCCACAAGTCTTCAACATGATAAACAAATGGGGATGCCCAGACATCTATTTGCCTCCCCTCACAACTGCCAATTGCAAAAATATTGCACAAGGATATATCACAAACAAGCATGGAAAGTGGACGCCCTATCCTTCAGCTGGAAAAATCTAACAGTATATGCTTTCCCCCCTTTGCCTCTTCCCAGGGTACTCCTAAAGGTCAGATAACCGACGCCAAACATACTAATTGCATCAGACTGGCCACGCCAGCACTGGTACCCAATTCTGAAGAGCTTGTCTCAAGGTCCAGCATGGATATTGCCTCAAATCTCTCAATTGCTGACCCAACAAAATACTCTGCACAGCCAACTCAGGACCTTAAATCTGGCAGCATGACAGATAAAGTAACCATTCAGAACACTCCACTTACAAAAGCTGTTATGGACGTCATCTTGGAGGGCAGAAGGCCCTGTACCAGAAAATCTTATGCAGAAAAATGGGAGAGATTCTCTGCTTGGAACAAGGCATAGACACATGGCAAATAATCCTCAGATTTTACAATGCCTAACTGAGATGCTAAACAAAGGCCTTTCCTTCTCATCTGTTAAGATTCATGCCTCTGCCATTTCAGCCCATTATAATGTGGAACCACCTATCTTTTCTCATCCTTTACTCAAGCAGTACCTCAGAGGAACCAAAAACATTAGGCCTCCTAGGAGAGCACCAGTTCCGGCCTGGGACCTCAGTTATGTTTTGGAAAAACTCACATTGCCTCCCTTCGAGCCAGCATCAACAGCAAATATAAAATTCTTATCCAGGAAAACAGCTCTGCTCCTGGCAATAACCTCTGCAAGACTAGTCTCAGAGCTACAAGCACTCATGGCTGTGGAACTTTTCATCATTTTCCATCCAGACAGGGTTTCTCTGAGGACAAAACCCTACATTTATGCCTAAGGTGGTGTCCAGTGTGGCCCTTAACCAAACAATTCACTTGCCAACTTCTTATCCTAATCCACAGAACAAGGGTGAGAAAATTCTGCATTCTTTGGACATACACAGGCAGCTGAGATTCTACTTGGACAGAACTAAAGTTTTCAGAAAAACTGAGCAACTTTTGGTGTCATATGCTGCAAGTTCACCGGGAAAGGCCAACTCAAAACAGACTATTTCTAAATGGATAGGCCATTGCATCCATTTCTATTTACAACATTGCAAATCAGTGCCTAAGGACATTAGGCCTTATTCCACAAGAGCAGCAGCCACTTCTGCAGCCTTCCTCAGAGGAGTACCAACCAAAGATATCTTGGAGACTGCAACTTGGAGTTCAGTGCACACTTTCACAAAGCACTACCATTTACTTCTCTGTTCTAAGTCCAAGGCAGGCTTTGCCACTGCAGTTCTGCAGGTCTTCATAGCTTCTACAAATCCTATTTAGACTAGCCACCCTACCTCAGCTTTGGGATTCAACCCAACAGTAATGACTGCAACAGTGAAGCACGAACATAGTACAGTTGTGTACCTAACATAAATGTAGATGTTGGTGTATTCACTGTTACAGTCCAGGTTACCCACCCACCATCCCCCCTTTCCTTTGTGGAACTTATCTTCACTTCTCTATCCCATACTACCTTTTTTGGTGCATTTGCTTGTAGATGGACATGTTAATGTTAAGTTGTCAATCTCTCCATTCTTGCTGAATGGGTTCAGAGCCGAACCTTGGCACCGACTCTGCCTAATACTAAAGCTTGAGAGCTATTTTTACCGGCTCGAGGCTATGCTAGGTGTCCTATACCCAGATCTCGTTTGCCGCTTCAGCTACGAGGTTGCGTTTTCACCGGCTCCAGGTTGTATTTAAGATTTTTTTATATTTATAGTTAGTTTTTGATGGATATTTTTCCCTTAGATTTTTTTCTAGTAGTGTTAGTCTCTCTACTAGTCTTCCCTCCCTTTATTAATAGTTTTCCTTACTCTTTTCCACCTTTAAGGTGGTTAGGCCTTTAACCCCTCCTTTATAATAAGTTTGTACAGGTTCCATTCAGTAGTGTGTGTGGAATTTTGTTTTGTTTTATTGTAGTAACTTTGAGTGTCTTTTCAAGTGTGTGTTGCGTCTGGTATACTTGTCTAGACTTTTTTGTCCCGTTCCTGTCTAAGGATGCCAAGATATCGGGATTCAAGAAGTGTGACTCGTGCGGTCAGAAGATGTCTTGACAGTTGTTCACACTTTGTGTATTGTTTGGGCCCTCTGCACCTACAGGACTCTTGTTCAATCTGTCATGCCTTTAGCCCAAGAGTCCTGCAGGAATGCAGAAATAAGCTCATCCTAAGGGGCTTATTAAAGCCTGAAGGTTCTCCTGCCAAGCCTCTGTCAGGAAAACCCTTCTAAGCCCGCCAAACTGTCTGCTTCATGTCCGGAGCCGGCACTGAGCGGACCTTCTGCCTCTGTTCCGTCGAACCGATGCATCAAGGCCTCAGTCTGCTCCGACCTTGGTGTCAGAGCAGTCTCCAAGCCGAAAGCGTTCCTGATCTTCATTGGAGTCGGTCAGGTCGGCTCTGAAGTCCCCTTTGCTAGCGGAGCCATAGGTCTCATTCCTCCTAGATCTTCCAGGCTTTCGGACCACGACCTCGAGACAGTAGTCAGGCTTTTGAAGTTGCAGGCGCTCGCCCAGTTATTGCATAGCCCGTCTCAACAGACAGCGGCTTCCCCAACACCTGCTCCAGTTCCTCCTCCGACTATTCCTTCGAGCTTGGAGCCGGAGGCTGTCTGGGTTGGTACTGTGGGGGCGTCGGAACCGATTCCACCCTTACCTGCTCCGATCCCTTCATTGGCTCCGTCCTTGGAGGGATCCGGGTGCCGGGACTCCCTCGTCTGTTCCGAGGGGGCGAGTGGCATCGGACCCTTGTCTGACCCCGTTCTCCCTCTCTGAGCATCGGCGCAGGTGAGTTTGGCCCAGACATCTGCCTCGGAGCCATCCCTCTCGGTGCTGGGAGGAGCTCTCATCTCTTCGGAGCTGGGTCCCTCTTCTCTGCCTGATAGGGGTGCCTTTTGAGGTCATGAGGAGCGTGCTGGCTCCTATACCGGCGCCACGGCCGGCCCCATTGGCCCCTTTCTCCATGGTGCCTGCTTCAGCTTCTGCCTCCCCTCCCGAACCCAAGTATGGAGAACCAATGCTCCAGGTCGCCCCATTGGGTGTATCCTCTTCTGAGGCCTCCCCTGATCCTGCGGGGGAGCCCCCTCGGAAGAGGACATGCAAGAGGAAGCATGTGGACTCCCCGGAGTCAGTGACATCTGACACCGACCTGGATGATTAGGAAGGGTCCCCAAGGGTCCCCCTCTGAGGTGGTCTCATTTTCTGACATCCTAGAGATCCTTAAACAGAGGGGGAACTGGTCTGCCCTCAACCCTTCTGAGGATGAGTCTGTGTACCTGGACGCGTTCGGTTCTCACCCTTCCACCTTCTGGGTGTCACCGCCTTTCGACCCATTCATGGAGGTGGCTCGGAAGGCGTGGACGGCTCCGGATACTATTGAATTTAACTCCCCGGAGGCCCACAATTTATTACAGCCCCTTCGGACAAGCAGTTTCTCACTAAGGGCGTCCCCGTTGATGCCATGGTAGTGGCAGTGGCCACTAATGATTTGGCTGACCCTTCAGTTCCTGTCCATCCTCCTAATAAGGATCCTAGGACTATGGATAGGTACGGCAAGCGGATGTTTTCTTCAGTGACTTTTGCCATGCATTCGATGAATTATTTGTGCCATTTCACCCGTCTTCAGAGAGACCTTCTCAAAGAACTAGGTGATACCATACAGGACCCATCAGCTGCAGGGTCTCGGGAAAAGATAAACTCCCAGTTAGGGACCCTGAACTGTATTGTAAACTCCTCCATGCGGCTCATTTCCTATGCCGCCGATGGAGCGAGTAGGGCTGCAGGCACGGGCGTTGCTCTGAGCCACGCCTGGATGTGGCTTTGCAACTTTGCCGACCCCTTCAAGGCGTCCTTCACTAACACACCCCCTTTGATGGTTCTGCCTTGTTTGGACCTCAAGTGAAGGATACATTGACCAGGTGCGAGCAGGAAGGCAAGACTCTCTGCCGTAGGAGTCCGTTTTTCTACCCCTTCTAGACCATACCCTAAGGGTCAGAAACGTGGGAAAATGTGTTTCTGCAAACCTCGGGGAGTACTGCCCGACGCATCTGAGTCTCCCTCCAGAGGCAGAGGAGGGAATAATAGATGCCGCCCAAGGGGTGGGGGGGTCCGCAGAATCAGGGTAGCAGAGAATCTTTCTCTGACAAACCCTTTCAGCACCCCTGAGGAGCTGCCCAGCTGTCCACCTTCGGAGGTAGTCGGGGGGAAAACTATCACTGTACCCAGAAGCCTGGCATTCCCTCAGGCAAGACAAATGGGTACGGTCGATCATATCAGAGGGTTACAGAATTCCCATTATTCATACCTCACAACAGCCAAAAGGGCCCCTTCCAGACTTTCCCGGTCTGAGGGATCTAGCAGCACTAGAAATTTCAAAGCTGCTAAGAAAAAGGGCCATCCAGCCAGTCCCAGCAGACCAACAAGGATCCGGAATCTACTCAAAGTTTTTTGGTACCAAAAAAGACAGGGGACTGGAGACCCATTTTGGATCTCGGCAAGCTGAATAAGTCTGTTCAAAGAATGAAGTTCTGGATGGTCACGCTACAGTCCATTCTGCCCTTTCTGGGTCAGGACAATTGGATGTGCTCTATAGACCTTCAGGATGCGTACTACCATATCAAGATGAACAGGCGCTCCAGAAGGTTTCACCGATTCCGGCTGGGAGCCAGTCACTACCAATTCAGAGCCCTGCCCTTCGGCCTCACCACAGCCCCCAGGGTGTTTACCAAATGCATGGCAGTGGTTGCGGCTCACCTGAGACTACAAGGATTCCAGGTGTTTCCATATTTAGACGACTGGCTCCTTACTGCCACCACCAGGCACCAACTACTCCAATCCAGAGATTACGTTGTACAAACGTGCAACGCGCTAGGTATCTCTCTAAATTTCGAAAAGTCTGCATTGTCGCCTTGTCAGTCTATTACCTTCATAGGCGCCATTTAAAACGCAGTGGAGCTCTCAGCAAAACTACCTACACAGAGTTTCAGACATCCGCAACCATTTTCAGGTCCTATTACAGGAAAGCAAAGTCAAAGCCAGATTTGTACTAAAAACATTTGGTCTCATGGCAGCAGCCATCACTTTACTCCCCCTAGCGTGTTTTCATATGCGGATCCTGCAGTGGATTCCATTTTCCTAGTGGTCCTTTCAGCAGCTTCCCATGTCACACACCATTCTAATCACTCAGTCATGCAAAAGACACCTTTCTTGGTGGACGGTCTCCCCTCAGGTACTCCAGGGCAGGCCTGTGACAACGGATGCCTCCCTGATCGGGTGGGGGGGGGGGCATTTTTAGGGCAGGACAGTCCAGGGCACATGGCAACCCTTCGAATGCCACTTGCACATAAATGTCTTGGAAATGAGAGCGGTACTTTTAGCGTTGCAGGCCCTTCAGGACCCTCTACCCACCGTGATGATTGCAATTCAAACAGACAATATGTCTGTAGTGTGGTACATCAACAAGCAGGGCGGAACCAGATCCTACCCCCTATGTCGAGAAGCACTCAGACTTTGGCAATGGGCGATCTCTTCTCAATGGTTTCTGGTAGCAACGCATATTGCCATGAAGTCCAACGTCGTAGCGGACAGACTGAGCTGAGCCATTCTCATGCCTCACGAGTGGTGTCTCAACCAGATAGTAGCAGAAAGAATTTTCAGAAGGTGGGGTCAGCCTTGCTGCGACCTTTTTGCAACACCTCTAAACAGCAAGTGCCCAGACTTCTTCACCCTCTTCCCTCTCCCAGGTCTACCCCCCAGAGACGCTCTAGTTCACGATTGGCCCCGGGGTCTTCTGTATGCATTCCCCCCCTTTCCCTTGATTACTCAATCCAGAAAGCGACTGCCTTGAGAGCCAGGATCCTCATTGCCCCTTACTGGCTTCGCCAAATTTGGTTTCCATTCCTGCAACGCCATCTACTCGAGCAACCCTGGCATCTGGACCCAGTGCCAGATCTTCTGACCCATCAATCGGGTCGGCTGCGGCAGTCCCTTCGATCGCTCAACCTCACAGCTTGGTTGCTCCACTTCCAACCCTAGCCAGGCTTCCCCTTATCTCTCAACCAGTTTGCGATATCATCCTCGCTTCTCACAAGTCTACTACCAGAAAGACGTATGCTAGCAAATGGGAAGCGTTTCTCTGGGCAGGGGAAAAACAAGTGGACCCCTTTACGGCTCCTGTCCAGACAGTTCTAGAGTTTCTAGCAGAACTCTTTTGATTGGGCTCCTCCTCAGCTACCATCAGAGTTCAACTGGCAGTTATTGCAAATTTCCACGTTGGCTTGTCAGAGACCAGCATCATGTCCCACAAACTTTGCAAAGCCTTTTTAAAAGGAGCCCTTTTACTTAGGCCCCCGGTAAAGGACCCTCCCCCCACTGTGGGACTTTAAATTTGGTACTGTCTTCTTTAATTCTTCCTCCCTTTGAGCCGGTGGCC
>NC_056727.1:481984518-481992018 GCF_019279795.1 Protopterus annectens
AGGTGTATAACTCTGCCACTTTAACCATGAGGGCATTAAACTGTCAGTTCCATATGTTAAAGTATCAACCGTTTTTATTATCTGAGTTGAAAAGCAGAATGACAACCTGAGCAACCAGATTTAAGAGTTGCAGGATTTGTTGCATAGTGCAGAGCAAGTGGGTAAACATACCTTACAATGTGGTTTTGATGCTTTAGAGGCCTCATGTAGAGCTGCTGTTACAGGGTCTGTCAGACGTAGACATGCTTGGCTCAAAGAACAAGCCTTACCAGATCATGTCAAAGCTAAATTACTGGATGCACCTCTTCAAAAAGATGTATTGTTTGGTGTTAAAGCTGAGGAGGTACTAAAGAAAATGGAGGAAAAGGAGAGATCAATGCAAACAGTGAAAGATTTCCTGCAGGTACAACCTCCACGTTTCAGCAGAAACTGGCCTTCAAAAAATTGGTCCTTTCCAGCCACGGACAGACCTCGGAGGCAGATACAGGCGCTCGCGAGGTAGAGGGCAATCTCAAGGATCATTCAGAGGCAGGCAATGGCAAGCACCAACCCCAAGAGGTGGAGAAGATAGATCAGTCATTCAGAAAGCAGACGCAATGACTTTCCCCTTTACCTGCCAAGCAAAGCTTTAATAGCAGCACCTTTAGGTGGAAAACTGGCATTCTCAAAAAATTGGCATATTCTCACAAAAGACAAATGGATCCTGGACATTATAGACAGAGGCTACAGATTCCACGTTCGCACCCTTCCAAAAATGTGAGGCATGCCAAACCTGCCACAAAATCAAAGGGCAGAGGCACAAACAAATTTCAGCTCATGGACATGAAAGCTATTCAAGAGGTGCCTGCAAAAGAACATGGTCAAAGGTTTTATTCCAGACTATTTCTGGTAGCAAGGAAGGACAAAGATTGGAGACCTATTTTAGATCTATCCATCCTAAACACATATTTACAGGTACCAAAATTCAACATGCTCACATTACAGCAACTTCTTCCCATGCTGGGCAAGGAGTCTTGGCTGGTAACATTGGACCTCAAGGAGGCATACCTGCATGTCCCTGTCAGACAAGATTGCAGAAGATACCTCAGATTTCTTGCAGTTTCAACCCACTTTCAATTCTCTGCATTGCCCTTTGGCTTATCTACTGCGCCCAGAGTGTTTACGAAATGCCTGGCATCAGTAATTGCCTTCTGCAGAATTCAAGGAATACAAATATACCCATATCTGGACGACTGCCTGATCCAAGCAGACAGCAAGGACATACTTTTGAAACACCTGGCGTTTGTAATAAGACTGTTTAACTTTCTGGGCTACACAGTCAACAAAAAGAAATCAAAACTAATACCTTCTCAAACAATAATTTTCCTGGGTGCCAGCTTGAATACAACCACCCAGATGGCCTACCTCATGCCAGACAAGCAAGGGCAACTATTTCAATACTTCAGCAAAATGGCTGACTGCAAGGAAAGTCCTGCAGGCTCTGGGATTCATGGCATCTTGCATTCTGCTGATTCCATGTGCAAAGCTGCATATGAGGAAACTTCAATGGTACCTAAAAAATGTATGGTCTCAACACAGCCACAGTTTGGAAACGATTATACCACTCATTCCATGTCTTCAAAAGGAATTTCTGTGGTGGGCTCAAGCATGCCAAAGAAACAAAGGTCTCCCTTTCTGCATACCCCAAGCAAATCAAATCACAACAGACGCCTCGGACTACGCCTGGGGCCACACATGACAGATCAGTGCATTCAGGGAAAATGGTCCCAAAAAGAGCAACACCTACACATCAACCAAAAGGAAATGCTAGCAGTGCTAAATGCTATTATGGCTTTGAAAGACCTACTGCATCCAGGGCAGCTATTGATAAGGACAGAACACCACAGTGATGTGGTACATAAACAGGGGGGAACTCATTCATACCCCCTGTGCAGACTAGCCATGACACTTTGGAACACAGCTCTGGAATTGCAAATCCAATTTCAGGCACAATTCCTGCCAGGGAAGGAAAACACACTGGCAGATAGCCTAAGCAGAAATATGACAGATCCACACTAATGGAAGTTACATCCACAAGTTTTCGCAAAGATAACTCTGGCATGTGGACAGCCAGACATAGATCTCTTTGCTACCCACAGAAATTACCAACTGAAAAAATTTTGCTCAAGGACCTATTATCTGCAGGCCTGGAAAGTGGACGCACTTTCCTTCAATTGGACAACATTGACAGTCTATGCCTTTCCGCCTCTCCCTCTGCTGCCCAAAGTTTTACTAAAAGCCAGAGCAGAGAGGCCGAAAATGATTCTCATTGCTCCAGACTGGCCAAGACAACACTGGTATCCACTCCTGAAGAGCCTGATGCATTCCCCACCATGTATCCTACCTCTAGTGCCTCGTCTTGTCCCAGCACAACTTAAACTATTCACAGCCAGCTCAAAACCCTAAATCTAGCCGCATGGAGAATCCCTTGATTTCACAACAGACCCTCCTCTCCAAGGAGGTGCAGGATGTCATCTTGGAGGCCAGAAGACCTTCCACTAGAAAAGCCTACTCCGCCAAATGGAAGCGGTTTTGTGCCTGGAATCAGAAAAAGGGCCAGAATCCTTGAGTAATAAACACACCTCAAATATTACAGTACCTAGCTGAGATGTTAAACAGTGGACTTTGCTTCTCTTCCATCAAAATCCATGCTTCAGCCATTTCTGCACAATACAACACAGATCCTCCTTTATTCTCTCATCCTCTCAAGACAGTTCCTCAGAGGGGCTAAGAATATAAAACCCCCAAGGAAACCACCAGTCCCTGCTTGGGACCGCAACTTCATATTGGAAAAAGTGACCCTTCCTCCATTTTTGCCAGCTGCTTCAACAAAACATCACCTCAGCACGCAGGGTTGCGTAACTACAGGCCCTCATGGCTGTGCAACCTTGCATCATTTTCCATCAGGACAGAGTTTCTTTACGAACCAATCCTACCTTTATGCCAAAGGTAGTATCCAGTGTAGCCTTGAATCAGACTATCCACTTACCTACCTTTTACCCTAACCCACAAAACAAAGGGGAAACACTACTGCATTCCTTGGACATTCACAGACAACTACGTTATTTGGATAGGACAAAGCCATTCAGGAATTCCGAGCAACTCTGTCCTATGCTACAGGTGCTCAAGGAAAGGCTACAATCTCAAAATGGATAGCCCATTGCATACGCTTTTGTTACTCATAGCTGTGCCATCTAGCATCAGGTCCCATTCCACAAGGGCCACAGCTACCTCTGCAGCTTTCCTCAGTGGGGTTCCTACCAAGGACATTTTGTAAGCAGCCACTTTGAGTTCAGTTCACACTTTCTCCAAACACCATCACCTTCCACTTTACTCAAATTCTAGAGCGGGATTTGCCACAGCTGTCTTGCAGGGCATCCTTGCTTCTCCTAGTTCCACTTAGTGCCTGCCACCCCTACTTAGCTTTGGGATTCTACCCTTCTGTTATGACTGCAGCTGTATGCATGATGAACATAGTACAGTTTTGTACCTACCATAAATGTAGATGTTAGAGTGCTCATACAGCTGCAGTCCAGGTTTCCCCCCCTCCATCCCCTCTTAGGACAGTCCTTATGACAAACAGCTTCTCATACAACCTATTTGGGGTATTCTTTTATGGTGTATTTGCTTGCAACTACTGTTTTTTGATTATTCTGTATTGCATGATTACATAAGTTTGTTTTGCCTTCCTTCTGGGGGCACCTGACATCTGGGGCAAGAAAAACGGAAAGTTGGCGTCGGCTGGCTCTTTTATACCCCTGCCACGCTGACGTCAGGGAAGAAGCGACGACAACCGACGCCGGACTTCGACTTTGGATTTCGGCCGACTGCAGCTGTATGAGCACTCTAACATCTACATTTATGGTAGGTACAAAACTGTACTTTCCATCCTTCCATCCATAGCTTTGGGATTCTACTCAAATGTAATGACTGCAACAGTGAAACACTAAGAACATAGTACAGTTGTGTACACTTACCATAAATGTAGATGTTTGAGTGAATTCACTGTTGCAGTCTGGATTACCCACCCGCCAGCCCCCTGTCTATACCTTTTCTTTCCTTCACTATGCTCAAAAGCCTTTGTGGTGTATTTGCTTTTAGTTGTAGGTAAATTTTGTGTTCTAAAGTGCATTTATATATTTATGGTTTTATATACATATTTGTGCTCCACATTTGGTGGGCACCTGATATCTGGAGCAAGAAAAACTGATTTAAAATGGCGTTGGCTGCATGTTTTATACCCCTGACGACCTGACATCATGGAAGAGGAGACTGCAACTGATGCAGGACCCAAGACTGTTCAGGCCAAATTGGTGCAACCGGCCTGCAGATTACCCAAATGTAATGACTGCAACAGTGAAATACACTTGAACATCTACATTAGTGGTAAGAGTACACAACTGTACTTTCTCTGCACTGCCCTTTGGCTTATCTACTGCGCCCAGAGTTTTTACAAAGTGCCTGGCTCCAGTAATTGCATTTTGCAGGCAAAGAAATATTCAAATATATCCATACCTGGACAATTGTCTAATTCAGGCAGAAAACAAGCCCATTCTTCTAAAACATCTGGCGTTTGTAAAAAGGGTTCAAGTTTTGTTTAGGGTACACCATAAACAAAAAGAAATCACAATTAGTACCCTCTCAAAAAATATTCCTGGGTGCAAGCTTGAATAAAACTTCCCAGATGGCTTACCTTACGCCAGAAAAGCAAATTCAGTTGATGACTTATTTCAAGCACGTGGCCACAAAAACTGTTATGGCCACAAAAACCCTGTTATCAGCAAGACAAATACTGCAAGCCTTGGGGTTCATGGCCTCCTGCATTCTTCTAATTCCATATGCAAGGCTGCATATGAGGAAACTTCAGTGGTACTTAAGATATGGACTCAACATTCTCACAGCTTGGAAACAATGATTCCTGTCATACCTTGCCTGCAACTAGAGTTCCTATGGTGGGCAGAGGCCTGCCACCAAAACAAGGGACTGCCATTCACGTGACCCCCTGCCGCCCAAACCCTAACTACAGACTCATCAGACTATGCATGGGGGGGTCTCATCTGGCAGGGAAGTGCATTCAGGGCAAATGGAGCTCGAATGAAATGCACCTTCACAGCAAAAAGAAATGCTAGCTGTACAGAAAGTACTGACAGCCTTCAAGGACTGCCTTCATCCAGGGCAACTAATGGTAAAGACGGACACCATCACAGTTATGTGGTACATAAACAAGCAGGAGGTACACATTCCTACCACCTCTGCAGACAAGCCATGGCATTGTGGAACACAGCCTTGAGCTGTCAAGTACAACTACAAGCCCAATTCCTGCTAGGAAAGCTGAATATTTTGGCAGACTAAGCAGAAATCTCATGGACCCACACGAATGGAAACTGGAACCACGGATTTTCAACATGACGCGCAAATGGGGGAGCCCAGACCTAGATCTCTCTGCCTCCACTTAGGACTATCAGTTGGGCAAATTTTGCACAAAACTCCTCACAAAAAAAAAAGCCTGGGAATTGGATGCTCTGACCTTCAGCTGGGAAAACCTATCAGTTTATGCTTTTCCCCCTCTGCTTTTGCTCTACAAAATTCTACTAAAAATCAAACAAGATAAACCAGATGATCTTGCTTGCTCCAGACTGGCCTTGCCAACACTGGTACCCACTCCTATGCAGTCTGTCACAAGTTTCTCCATGGCACCTGCCTCAGACACCTTCCTTACTGTCATAGCAGAACAACCAATTTCTGCACCCTTTGCTCCAAACATTGAATCTTGCAGCTTGGCTAATCAATTAAATTCCCCCTTGGCATCCATCAGCAAACCTGTAATGGATGCCATTCTTGAGGCGAGAAGACCTAGCACCAGGAAAATTTTATGCTGACAAATGGAAAAGATTCTGTGCCTGGAATCGGTCTCAAGGGATGACCACAACAGCAGTGTCCAGTTTACCTCTGATTTTGCAATACTTAACTGAGATGATTCACAAAGGCCTGTCTTTTTTTTTTCTTCCATAAAAATCCATGCCTCTGCCATTTCAGCTCATTACAACACAGACCCCCCCCTCTTCTCTCATCCTCTGTTAAAGCAGTTAAAGCAGTATCTGAGGGGCCAAAAACTTGAGGCCGCCCAGAACTGCTCCAACCCCTGCCTGGGACCTTAAGTTACCATTGGAGAAACTCGCTCTACCTCCTTTCGAACCAGCTGCTACTGCAGACTTAAAACTTATTTCATGGAAAACGGCCTTCCTTTTAGTAATCACTTTGGCTAGAACGATTTCTGAATTACAGGTCCTTATAGCAGTGGAGCCTTTCATCATCTTTCATGCGGACAGGATGTCACTCAGGACCAACCCATCCTTCATGCCCAAGGTGGTATCCAGTGTGGCTCTTAATCAGTCCATTCATTTGCCAACTTTTTTTCCCAATCCACAGAACAAGGGGGAGCGAATTCTGTATTCATTGGATGTACACAGACAACTTAGATTTTACTTGGACAGGACTAAATCTCGAAGAAAATCTGAACTGCTGGTAGCATTTGCTGCAGTGGCAGAGGGAAAGGCCATTTCAAAGCAAACAGTTTCCAAATGGATAAGCCATTGTATTAATTTCTGCAAGAAGTACCATGGAAAACCTGTCCCCCAGGGGATCAGATCCCATTCCACCAGGGCTGCATCTACTACAGCCTTTCTCAGAGGTTTTCCTACCAGGGGTACTCTAGAAGCTGCTACCTGGAGTTCAGGTCATACTTTCACCAAGCATTATCATTTACCAATTTTCTCAAAATCCAGAGCTGGCTTAGCCACTGCTGGTTTGCAGGGCCTTATAGCCGGTCCTAATGCTGTACAAATCCATCCGCCCAACCATAGCTTTGGGAATCTACCCAAATGTAATGACTGCAACAGTGAAACACTAAGAGCATAGTACGGTTGTGTACACTTGAACATAAATGTAGATATTAGTGTATTCACTGTTGCAGTCCTGTTTACCCTCCCTCCAGCCCCCTGTTTTTTCCTCTTACTATGCGTCTACTTTTTTTTTACTACACTTGAAAGCCTTTTTGGTGTATTTGCTTTTGTTTGGAGGTATTTTTTTTGTTTTAAATTTATATATATATTTTGCTCCCCATTTGGGGGGCACCTGACATCTGGGGCAAGAAAGTGATGTAATGGCCTCTGCTGCATGTTTTATACCCCTGACGTCATGGAAGAATGGACAGCAGCCGACGCACGACCCAAGACTGTTAATCGGGCTGACTCAGGGCAACCTGCCAGCAGATTACCCAAATGTAATGAGTGCAACAAGTGAATACACTCTAACATCTATGTTTATGATAAGTGTACACAACTGTACTTTACCTTTTCTTCAGTGGCAAAAGGGAAACCAGTGACCAGCATTACCCTAGCTAAGTGGATTAAGGACTGTACTAGCTTTGTTTACAATAAAAGCAAATTGTTTTATAAACCT
>NC_056727.1:482019518-482254518 GCF_019279795.1 Protopterus annectens
CCAACACAGCTGGCTGGAATTTTGTGACAAATTGTCATTTGTGTATTAAATTGACTTGTATTGATGCTTATGTTTAGAAATGTAATTGTAAAGTTGCTTGTGTTGAAATGTATCAACAGTGCTTCCTGTTGGAAATCAAAAAAATGTACGGTCATTATTGTAACTGAATTAAAATGCATGTGTAAACACAAGATACTGACAGAGCAGAGGGTAATCACAATCCAGCTGCAGCTAGCTTTAAAATGTATCTAAAATTAAATGACTTTGCGTTAAGCCATAAAGATATTATCCCACAGTTTTGAATGGAGCCAGAGACTCAATGAATGTGGTTAGAGTAGTTGGTAGCTCCTGTAGGAAGAAAGGACATGTTATATGTTTTTTTGACTTCCAGGAAATCTGAGCAAAGCTCTGTATATGGTAACACACAGATGCTAAAAGCCTGTCCGCTTCTATTGTTGGTGAGTGTTGGAAACTGTAAGCTAACAAGGTGTGATGTCATGCCTTAATCAACTCAAAGAATATTTAGATACATCGAGAAGTTTCTCAGACTGAGCTTTCTATACTGACAAGGACAACTCACCCACACATTACCTTGCCTTGGTCTATTCAGTAACTTAACTAGGAAATAGTAATTATAGATTAGTCAAGAAAATATGGTGATATTAGAAATATTTTTCTATAACTTCGAAACTGTTTTTATATTCCCTGTGACTGAAGCTGTTTACTGTACATAGATAATTAGTATTTTCTTATTTTATTATTAAATGTGTTTAAACATTTCATTATGGCTGGTCTTTTTTAGAAAATATTAAAACTCAGTATTTGAATTTATTTGGTGATGAATCTGGCCACTCCTGAAAGCCTGGCTCTTTGGTCAATATTACCTTTTGTTTTAATATTGATTTCACTCTGTATAGTTAGGTACCCTTGCAAGAGCCTTAGATGGCTGGCTTTTGTAGTGCTGGGTGGCAGTGATAACTGTCTTAATTTGGGCAGAAGGGGGCTTAGCTAGTTAACCTTTATCAGCCTTTCCCAGATGTGTGTGGGTGTGTGCAAATCAAATCTCAGTTTGTGTGTGTCAGTTAGTTGGAGCAGGGGCATGTAGCACTGGTTCCACAGAGTGAGTGGTGGAGAACTTTGCTTTGACACTTGGCTGAAGTTGATTGTGCATCTGTACCAGTGCGTAGTCTTACTGGGGATCTGGAGGGAGACTGACACCCAGACCCCCAGGCTGTGCGCGCCCTGTGTGCTGTAAATGGAACTTGTGCTTGATGGAGAGGTCTGAATCTACAATACTGTCCATTTGTATTCCAAGTGAAAGTCCGTTTGCAGTGTCAGTGGTGAGGATTCAGGCTCCTTGATTACTGTCCTAGCATGGGTGAAGTCACATATTGGTGGCAGTGGTGGGAATCACAGGGACAAAGAGCCCTGTGTAATAATTTTGGAATGGCAGGGGTGGGATCCACTAAGTTATTGTCAAGAGAATAGATTAAAGGTGTTGGGATAAATTTCTGACCTGTTTAGTTCTGAACCAAGCTCTTAGAGCAGATGTCAAAAAAAGTCCAGAAAATAAAGCATATCCTGTCTATCCCCTTAGCTAAATTCCCCTTATAGAAGCAGGTTGGTGGATCCATCCCCTATTCCCCACAGTAGACAGTAAGGACTTGGTGATGCTGTAGAGACCATATTGATAGCTGTTGCCACTGGCTTTGTTTGGTAGGAAGGCATGCTTTGTTGAGCTTGTACCCCTTACCAAAGAATATCAAGATATAACTCTTGAGTTATGTACTCAACTTTCAAGTTTATGAGAAAATGGAAAAAAAGGAGTAAGATCATTTTGGGGGGGGGGGGGTGAATCATTTGATGTTGTGGTCCTGTCTCGCCTACATTCCTTACTCATGGGTTCGGAGCCGAGATTCGGCTCTGACTCAGCCATATTTCTCTAGCAGGAAGTCTCTAATTGGCTGGGCTAACCCGGTATCCCAAGATGCACCTCGCCCCAGATCTCGTTTGCTGCTCGTAGAGTTAGGACGTGGTCTCGCTTGGCTGTGGCTAAGTACCCTTTCAAGTACTTTTTCTAAGTATTTTAGCAGTCTGTTTTACAGAAGCTATTTTAATAGCTAGTTTCTCCTTGTCTAAGTTTCATTGTGAGTGTTAGTGAGATTGGCTGTTTGTGGTATCCCTTTGTTTGGCGGGCTAGGCCCGTTTAAGATAGAGGACCTAGTCCTCTCCTATGTTTTTTCTGGTGTTAAAACTGTAGTTGGATTTGTTCTTGTCTTTCTCAGGTACTCCAAGGAACGTTTGATTTAGAGTTCCTTTTTTTCCGTCCCCTTACACCCTGGCTAGAGCCTCTGGCGCCCCCTATCCTTGGATGGCGGAACCCAAAGGTCTGGGGATACCCCCTTGAGTGGTCCCCTACTTTTTGAGGGCCCCTCAGTCTGTGCCTGAGGAGCCCCCTAGTAAGAAGTTGTGCAAGAGGAAGCACATAGACTCCCAGGACGAATCCCTCACTTCAGATACTGACTTTGAGTCTGAGGGGTCCCCCAAGTCGTCCTCCGATGTCTTTCTCAGACATCCTGGAGATTTTGAGGCAGAGAGGCGACTGGCCGTTCAAGACCCCCCTCTGAGGAGGAGTCTGTATTCCTCAAGGTCTTTGGAGCTCAACCCTCCGCCTCCTGGGTGTCTCCACCCTTCTAACTTCTGGACTTGATTTGTCGAAGGGTGTGGGAGAACCCTGATTCTGTGGAACCGGTGCCCAGACATCCAAACAAGTTTGTCAGCTCCCCCAGGCAAAGAGTTCCATACCAAAGAGGTTTCGGTAGATGCCTTGGTGGTGGCAGCAGCCACTCAGCAGGAAGTTGCAGAGGCTTCTTCAGTCCATCCCCTTAAGGAGTCCAGGAGTATGGACCGGTATGGGAAGCGTACCCTGTCTTCGGCCTTTACCTTATGGTCGATGAATTACTTCTGTCATTTCACTCTGCTCCGAAGAGATCTCCTGAAGGAGCTAGGAGATACTCTGACGGGTAACATGCCTGAGGCGGTAGCGCAGACTGTTAACGCCCAGTTGTCTACCCTAGGTTCCATTGTCAACTCGTCTGAGGCTCATGTCTTATGCAGCCAAAGGGCCGAGTAGGGCAGCTAGGTCAGGCGTAGCTCTTTGAAGGCAAGCCTGGATGCGCTTGTGTCGTTTCGCGGAGGCCTTTAAGTCTTCCTTCACTCACTTTGATGGGTCCTCTCTTCGGACCCAAAGTTAATACACCCTCACCAGATGCGAACAGGAGGGAAAGACCCTATCTGCCGTAGGGGCCTGTTTTTCTCTCCCTTCTAGGCCTTATCCCAAGGCTCAGAGAGGAGGGAAAATGTGGTTCAAAAAGTCTGAGGCCCTTTCCCACAGCTCAAGGTGAGTCCCCCTCTAGGGGGGGGATTATTCCGGACGACGCCATCCTAGAGGCAGAGGAGGCCCCTGCAACTCTGGAGACCGTGATTCCTTTCGCGGTTCTTCCTTCCAGCATTCCTGAGGCTTTGCCCAACTGTGCTATTCCGGAGCCAGTCGGGGGCTGAATTTCGTTGCATCCGGAAGCCTGGGAAAGCATCACCCAGGATTGTTGGGTGCTTCGAATAGTTACCGGAGGTTACATGTTTCCCTTTGCGTCTACCCCCCCCCCCCCAGTAAGAAGGATTGCGGACGTCCCACCCAGTCAATGGGATCAAGCAGCACTAGAAGTGGCAAAGCTGCTAGAAAAGTCATCCAACCAGTCCCCTCAGACCATGTCGGATCAGGAACTTACTCGCGACTCTTTTTGGTGCCGAAAAGTACAGGGGACCTGAGACCCACTCTGGATCTCAGTCGACTGAATCACTACGTTCTGACTGGTCACACTTCAGTCCATTTTTCCACTGCTTGAGAAAGGAGTATGGATGTGCTCAATCGATCTCAAGGATGCCTACTACCACATCAAAATGGAGAAGGCATCCAGGAGTCATTTACACTTCCGGTTAGGAGCCAGTCACTTCCAGTTTCGTGCCCTGCCCTTTGGTCTCACCACAGCCCCCAGGGTGATTACCAAGTGTTTGGCAGTGGTGACAGCTCACCTGAGACGTCTAGGATTCCAGGTGCTTCCGTATCCGGACTGGCTTCTCGCTGCCCCCACCAGGCATCTGCTCGTTGAAGCCAGGGAGACTACCATCTCACTTTGTCAACGTCTAGGAATTACTTTGAACTGGGAAAAGTCTGCCTTGCAGCCCTCACAGCATGTTTTTATAGGTGCAGAGCTAGACTCTATTCAAATGCATGCCTTTCTGCCACAGGACAGGATAAGAGTGTTGCAGTCTCGGATCCATGCACTGTTGCCCCTCAGAAAAGTTCAGGCCAGGTTAGTTCTTCAGCTCATGGGATCCATGGCCTCCACCATCATGCTGGTACCTCTGGCCAGGTTACACATGCGGATCCTACAGTGGCTCCTGTCGGTTCAGTGGTCCTTTCAGAAGCTTCCTCTTTCTCACCTGATATTTCTCACGGAACGATGCAAACAGGACCTCCTCTGGTGGCAGTGCTCCAATCTTGACAGAGGAAAGCTTGATTCCTATGTCTCCAGTGGCCGTGGTGACCACAGAGGCCTCCCAGATGGGGTGGTGGGGGGGGGGGCATTGTCTAGGCAGGACTGTCCAAGGCATCTGGCAAGATCACTAGGTACACTGCACATCAATGTTCTGTAGATGAGAGCGGTGTTTCTGGCGTTGCGAGCACTCCAAGACTCTCTACCTCGGGGAACGATTACAATTCACTCTGAGAACATGTCTGTAGTGTGGTACTTGAACAAGCAGGGGGGAACCAAATCTTATCCCCTCTGCAGAGAGGCCATGCGACTGTGGCATTGGGCAGTGTCTTCCCAACGGTTTTTGGTGGCAACGCACATTCCGGGGAAGTCCAGCGTGATAGCAGACAGGCTAAGCAGAGCTATTCTGATACCTCACGAGTGGTCCCTGAACAACCGAGTGGCGTTTCAGATCTTCAAAAGGTGGGGTCAGCCTTGCGATCTCTTCGCCAGCTCCTTCAATGCAAAATGCAGCGAGTACTTCACTCTGATCCCCCCACAGGGGGAGTCACCCAGGGACGCTCTATCTCACGATTGGCCCCCCGGTTTGGTCTACGCTTTCCCTCCGTTTCCTCTGTTACCAAGAGTGATACAGAAAGCCATATCCTTGGGAAGCAGGATGATCCTTATTGCTCCACACTGGCCTCGACAAGTATGGTTCCCTTTTCTTCAACGGTACGCACTGGAAGGTCTGTGGACTCTGGACCCAGTGCCGGACCACCTGATACACATGTCAGGACAACTTCATCCATCCCTGCGAACTCTCAGGTTGACAGCCTGGCTGTTCCACTTCCATCGCTAGTCAGACGACATTCCTTTTCACCTGAAGTGGTGCACATCGTCTTCTCATAAGTCTTCCACCAGGAAGATTTATTCCAGCAAATGGAGGAGATTCTCTGTTTGGGCTCAGGCCCAAGCTTTGGACCCCTAAACAGCCCCAATTCCGTCGGTCTTAGATTTTTTAGCCATGTTCCGTCAGGGCTCCGCACCCACTACCATTATAGTACAGTTGGCTGCAATTTCCAATTTTCACACCTTACGAGCCCTCTCTTATGGGCCACAAACTCTGTAAGGCCTTTCTAAAAACGACGCTTGTTTACTTCGTCCCCCTGTTTCAGAACCTGTACTGCCATGGGACCTGAACCTTGTGCTGCTACAAGCTTTGACATCACCACCCTTTGAACCGGCTGCCACTTGTGACTTAAAGTTCTTATCTTGGAAGACTGCTTTTCTGATGGCCATTACATCGGCCAGGAGGCTATCAGAACTTCAAGCTTTGTCCATTAAACCTCCGTATTTGATCTTTCATAAGGACAGAGTTTCTCTGAGGCTTAACCCTTCCTTCCTTCCAAAGGTGTCATTCACTGTCAATCTCCATCAATCTATTGAGCTACCAGTGTTCTTTCCGAACTTTTCCAATAAAGCAGAGTTCAGGTTTCATCAGTTAGATGTGCACAGACAACTGAGATTTTATTTACATAAGACTAAGTATGTTGGGAAATCTGATCAACTGCTTGTGTCCTTTTCAGAAAACAGGGCAGGTTGTCCTATTTCCAAGTGCACAATTTCTAAATGGATTAAAGATTGTATTTCATTCATCTACTCGTCAGCAGGCATAACTTTACCCTTTCCTGACCAGGCTCATTCCACCAGGGCTATGTCTACATCAGTAGCTTTCCATGCTAGGCTTTCCTTGGATCATATTTGTGCTGCGGCCACTTGGGCTTCTCCCAACACTTTTATTACTCATTACAAGCTGGATGTGGCTTCTAGGGGCTGGGCTTCCTTTGTTTCCACGGTTCTCAGGAGTATCTTCCTATGAGCCTCCCAGGATAGGGGTGCTGGGGAAGCTGTCCCATGAGTAAGGCATGTAGGCGAGGTAGGACCACAACATCAGTTAGTTATGTACTCACCGTAACGATCTATGTGGTCCAGCTCACCTACATTCCTACGTACCCTCCCACCTGATCCCTTCCTAGAGGATTTAGAGGAATATTAGCTCTCTGGACCCTTCAAGGTCAGTGATTTTTTTCCCTCATCTGGCTGGAATTTCTTCCAGTGTGATTGAGCATGGGTTATGATTGGTATGATTGCAAACAAGATCTGGGGCTAGGGCAAGGTGCATTTTGGGATACCGGGTTAGCCCAGCCAATTAGAGACTTCGTGCTAGAGAAATTTGGCTGAGTCGGAGCAGATTCTCTGCTCCGAACCAGTGAGTAAGGAATGTAGGCGAGATGGACCACACCTCGATCGTTATGGTGAGTATATAACTAACTTTCATTTCGTGCCAAGATATGACTGGAGGTTTTCCCTTAATCTGTAAACGTAGCAAGGGGGACAAAAAGCTCAGTTGAAAAAGGATAATTTTATTTATTGCATTTGTTTACAGGGAAAGTCCACTGCATCTGAGCCCATTTTCAGTGGAGGCTCGGGGAGAAAAGCTCCAACAAAAACAGATACAGAAAAAATATTAATTGGTGCAGAAGTAGAAATAGTGGTACAGATAGTAAATACAGTAACATACAGAATATATACGCGGTGGTACAGCGGTAGTGTGAGGCGCTCCTGTTCGATTCTCGGTTTGGCATGGGAGAGCTTTCTGTGTGGAGTCTGCATGTCCTCCCCGCGGTTGGGTAGCATTCGAAAGACATGTGTGCGTAAATGGGCGTACCTTCATTGAAGGTTGGGCGTCGAGCTGGCACCGCAGCGTTTCGTAAAAATCTTATGCCATTCATTAGCGGACCAGAGTTCCACTGTGGTGACCCCTTACCGGGAAAAAGCCGAAAGACTAACAAAATTTATACATAAAAGCAGGCATCTAGTCTGATTGTTCTTTCGGCTTTTCCCGGTTAGGGGTCGCCACAGTGGAACTCCGGTCCATTAATGATTGGCAGTAGATTTTTATGGTGCTGGTGCCAGCTGGACGCCCAACCTTAAACGAAGGCATGCCCATTCACACACCTTTTGAATGCCATGCGACTGCGGGGAGGTCATGCCAACTCCACACAAGGCGCTCCAGCTGAGAATCTAACGAGAACCTCTTGCTGTGAGGTGAAAAATCTACCACTGCACCACCACTGCTTAGGAATTTAGTTTGATTACAGTAATATATACGGAAAATATACATTAAAGAATTTAGTGAATTCAGAGGTATAAACTGATACATTAATCAGTATTATTGTACCAGTATCAACAAGTGAAGATAAAAGTAAAAAACAAATATGGAGAAAGTATCGGCCACTAGTAACAAAACACATAGCTTAGTAATACAAGGAGAGTGAAGAGGTTAGGTTTTAGAGCAGAAACAGTAAAGAACAGGAATAATAAAGGGAAACCTGGTGGATGAGCACTAGGCCCCATTGTCAGCAGATAGTGACTCTTGACCCCTTTCCTCACCTAGTTCCTCCCTTCACCTACATTTTATAAGATAAACATGTTCTGCTTGTGTTGAAGATAATTCGAGAAGGTTACAAATTTTAGCAGGCCAGCCAGCTGTGTCTTTGTATCATTCCTCAGATTTAAAAAGAACAGCAGGAACTTTTTTTCATTATGTCAGATCTCTCTCTTATCAGAGAGAGATTCTTTGCTCATCAGGGCAAGGGGTTTTGCTTAATACTGTTCTTTGTTCTCAAGAAGGAAGATATTTGTACTTCCGAGATGGCTGCACACTAAGTAACAGCTTGATCTTCGTGTTTCACTGTTGCTGTCATTACATTTGGGTAATCCTGCTGGCAGGTTTCCGTCAGTCGGCCTGAAGTCCAAAGTCTTGGGTCCTGCATCTGCCGCTGTCACCCCTTCCCTGACGTCAGGTCGTCAGGGGTATAAAAGAAGCAGTCAATGCCATTTTCTTCAGTCTTTCTTGCCGTGCGGTGCCCGAAGCAGAAGCAGTTTGCAAGTGCCGGTTGGCCGACTCCTGAGATTTTCGTGTTCGAGTTTCAGACCCAAAGTCTTCAATAAAGCGGAGTACCTCGTTGGGGAAACTTTTTTCTTGCTCCAGACTGATGTCAGAAAAAGTTAATTGTATTTCTTGTGGAAAGCAAACACCTCATAAGGATTTTCATTCTTACTGTATTCCTTGCCTAGGCCCTGTTCACAACATTTCTGGTTATCTGTTTTGTGCTAGATTTAACCAACGCACTATTAAGCGTCAGTATGATTTTGCTTTAAACTACTTTGGACGCCAGTTTAATTATCCAGAAATGTCGTCTGATAGCCATCAGACTACCAGAGTTCATAAAAAACGCAAAGAAAAGGAGAGAGATAAACAACCACGGTCCAAAACCGACGACTATACTTTTCCTAAGCCAGTCGCCGGCTCAGTGAGGCGCTTTCGCAGGCTCTGACGCCCGCTAATTTAGTGTCGCAGGCCGCAACCGACTCCGACGTGGAGTCTGCTATGCTGCTGGAAACTCAAGGTATTAGAGCTTCGGGCACTATTCCCTCAGATGGGTCCGGAGCTGCTGAGCAGGCACTGGCTTCTGAGGGTGTATTCAGACCTAAACATCTTTACATTAAACTGACTTCAGCTTCAAAGGCAAAGACTAAAGTGCCTTATAAAGCACCTTATAAAGCAAAGATACAAACTCAAGAGCCATGTGGACAGGCTTCTATGCCCAAAAAACAGATGCTCAAAATGGCCGAAGACTTGATTACCTTGATCAGGGGTTCCCTTCCCCCTCCAGATAAGAGGCCTAGGCAAGAAACTGACCATCTTCATAAGAGGAATCAGAAGAAACAGAAACCTGATCTAATCAGGAATATTCTCTTCCCCCCTATGAGGATTCTGATGCTAAAGAATCTATTCCTCAGCTTCTCCTCCAGAGGACTATTCTTTTGGGGAAGCCTTGCATACCATGAGGGAGCATTTCTACTGGGAGAGCAAAGATTTTTCAGAATCTAAAAAGAGGCTCAGGGATTTCATTTTACTAACTCAACACAGGCCTCTGGCCATTCCACCTGTTAGACATTGTAGATGTGTTTTCAGAGTCTAGTCTACCCAGACTCCTTACCTCCAGCTCCTGTTAAGCTTGACAGATATTACAGGGTTCCTGACTAATTCCTTTTTAA
Source organism: Protopterus annectens (assembly GCF_019279795.1). Lineage (NCBI taxonomy): Eukaryota > Metazoa > Chordata > Ceratodontiformes > Protopteridae > Protopterus > Protopterus annectens. Next base: position 482,029,181 of record NC_056727.1, read on the forward strand.
AAACCCTGCTGCAGACCCAGAAACTATTTTACAGGGTCCCAAAGGGGTTAAGGCTTCCGCTGCAAAAATCCCTACCCCTCTCTGACAGGGATTCTAGGGCACTGGATAGATGGGGAGAAAAGTTTTTCACATCTGCTACCTTTGCTATAAGGGCCTTGAACTGTCGAGTTTCATATGCTCAAATAGCAGCAGCATGTCATGGAATTGCTTAAACAGAAAATGTTAAACTCTGAATGTGCAGAAAACAATGAAATACAGGATTTATTGCATGCAGCTGAACAAGTTGGAAAGCATACTTTGCAATGTGGTTCTGATTCTTTGGAGGCCTCCTGCAGGGCCACAATTACGGGTTCAGTAATTGGAAGGCATGCTTGGTTAAAGGAACAAAATCTGCCTGATCATGTTAAAGTAAAATTGTTAGATGCACCTTTACAGCTTGATACTTTGTTTGGTGTTGAGGCAGAAGAGATGTTAAAAAAATGGAGGACAAAGCTAAATCTATGCAAACTGTCAGTTTTTACAAGTACAGCCACCTAGGTTTAGAAGACACTGGCCTACAAAGAATTTGTCCTTTCCTGTCAGACAGACCTCAAAGGGGCAGATCCAGACACCTTAGAGGCAGATCCCAAGCGCAAGGTTCATACAGGTCAAACCAGTGGGGTGCTTCTACCTCCAAAGTTGGAGAAGACAAATCACAACCATGCCGAAAACAGTCCCAATGACTTCCTCCTGCTGGCACCAAGCACTTGTGTCCTGGCAGCACCCTTAGGGGGGAAATTGCCACTTTTTTCACAAAATTGGCACATTATAACCCAGGACCAAAGGGTTTTAAATAGTGTCACAAGGCTTCCATACCCTGCCAAAGGCAAACGGCTGGCCAGATCTCCCGAAAAAAATCAGTGGGCAGAGGTGCGAAAACAAGTTTCATCCCTCATGGACAATGGGGGCCATTCAACAAGTACCAGAGCAAGAGCAGGGACAAGGATTTTTACTCAAGACTGTTCTTGGTACCCAGAAAGGACAAGGCCTGGAGACCAATATTGGACCTATCTATTTTGAGCACATTCCTGGATATGCCAAAATTCAAAATGTTGACTTTGCAGCAGCTTCTGCCCATGCTAGGCAAGAATGCTTGGCTTGTGATTAGACCTGAAAGAGGCAAATCTGCATGTCCCAATCAGACAGTCATGCAGAAGATACCTCAGATTCAAGGCTGGCTCAATGCATTACCAATTCTCTGCACTGCCCTTTGGCTCATCTACTGCGCCCAGGGTCTTTACAAAGTGCCTGGCACCAGTAATTGCATTCTGCAGACAGAGGAATACAAATATATCCTTACTTGGACTGTCTAATTCAAGCAGAGAACAAGGACGTACTTCTACAGCATCTGGTGTTTGTGAAAAGACTTCTAACATGCCTAGGGTACACAGTCAACGAAATGAAATCAAGACTAGTACCCTCTCAAGCGGTAATATTCCTGGGTGCAAGCTTAAATACAACTGCCCAGATTGCTTATCTCACGCCAGACAAAGGCAACTGACTACCTATTTCAAGATGTTGACAACAAAGGACCAGTTATCTGCAAGAAAAATTCTGCAGGCTTTGGGCTTCATGGCATCTGGCATCCTACTAATTCCATAAGCAAGACTGCATATGAGGAAACTTCAATGGTACCTAAAAAGTGTTTGGACTCAACATTGCAACAGCCTGGAAACAATTACTTTCATTCCCTGCCTGCAACAGGAGTTTTGATGGGCGAAGGCTTGTCACCAGAATAAGGGACAGCCATTCACATTACCCCCAGCCAGGCAGATGCAAACAACTGATGCTTCATATTATGCCTGGGGGGCCCACATGGCAGGAAGACGCTTTCAGGGCACATGGTCCTCAAACCAAATGCATCTACATATCAGTCAAAAGGAGATGTTAGCTGTTCACAATGCCCTGACAGCCTTCAAGGACCTACTTCATCCGGGAAAACTATTGATAAAGACAGACGACACCACTGTCATGTGGTACATAAGCAGGGGGGCACACATTCTTACCTCCTTTGCAGACTAACCATGACTTTGTGTGACACAGCATTGACTTAAGTACATCTGCAGGCACAATTCCTGCCAGGAAAGGAAAACACTCTGGTAGACTAAGCAGAAACCTCATGGATCCCCACAGGTGGCAGCTGGATCCACAAGTCTTTAGCATAATAACAAGGAATTGGGGATGCCCGGACATGGATCGTCTATTTGCCTCCCCTCACAACTACCAACTAAAAAGATTCTGCACAAGGACTTATCACAGGCAAGCATTGAAAGTGGACGCCCTGTCTTTCAGCTGGAAAAATCTATCAGTATACACCTTTCCTCCACTGCCTCTCCTCCCCAAAGTACTCCTAAAGGTCAGACAGGAGAAGCCAAAGATGATGCTGATTGCCCCAGACTGGCCACGCCAGTACTTGTATCCAATCCTAAAAAGAACTTGTCTCAATGCCCAGCTTGGACCTTACCTCAAATACCTCATCTACTGTCCCAGCAAAACAGATCCTGCGCAGCCATCTCAGTTCTTTAAACCTGGCAGCATGGCGGATAATGTAGGCATACAAAACGCACCTCTCAGTAAAGCTGTGATGGATGTCATTTTGGAAGCCAGAACGCCTAGTACTAGAAAATCTCATGCTGGAAAATGGAAGAGATTCTGTGTTTGGAACCAGGCACAAGTAACTGATACAGCTGTTCCAAATATTCCTCAGATTTTGCAATACTTAACTGAGATTCTGGACAAAGGCCTATCTTTTTCATCAATTAAAATTCATGCCTCTGCCATTTTGGTTTTATTACAATACAGAGCCACCGATCTTTTCTCATGCTTTATTAAAGCAGTACCTCAGAGGAGCCAAAAACTTAAGGCCTCCAAGGAGGTCACCAGTGCCTGCATGGGACCTCAACTATGTCTTGGAATAACTCACCCTGCCTCCTTTTGAGCCAGCTGCTACTGCTGACAGTTTTTATCTTGGAAAACCGCTCTGCTCCTAGCAGTAACTTCTGCAAGACTGGTTTCAGAGCTACAGGCACTCATGGCTGTGGAACCTTTTATCATGTTTTATCCAGACAGGGTCTCTGAGGACAAACCCAACATTTATGCCTAAGGTGGTATCCAGTGTGGCTCTTAACCAAACTATTCATCTGCCAGCATTTTATCCAAATCCACAGAACAAGGGGGGGAGAATTCTGCTTTCTTTAGACGTACACAGACAACTTAGATTCTCCTTGGACAAGAACCTCTGTTTTCAGGAAGACAGAGCAATTACTAGTGGCATATGCTGCAGGATCACAAGGAAAGGCCATCTCAAAGCAGACTATTTCAAAGTGGATAGGGCACTGCATTCATTTCTGCTATTTACACCATGGCAAGCCAGTGCCTAAGGGCATTAGGCCACATTCAACCAGAGCTGCAGCCACTTCAGCCTCTCTCAGGGGAGTACCAACCAAAGACATATTAGAGGCTGCTACTTGGAGTTCAGTGCACACCTTTACAAAGCACTATAATCTGCCATTCTACTCTAAATCCAGGGCAGGCTTTGCCACTGCAGTTCTGCAGGTACTCATAGCCACTCCTACTGCTGTTTAGCTCCAGCCTCCCAACCGTAGCTTTGGGACTCTACCCAAATGTAATGACTGCAACAGTGAAACACGAAGAACATAGTACAGTTGTGTACACTTACCATAAATGTAGATGGTAGTGTATTCACTGTTGTAGTCCAGGTTACCCACCCGCCATCCCCCTTTTTTCTGCTGGAACTTTTCTTTCCTTCTCTGATTTATACAACCTGTGTTGACATCTGGGACAAGAAAAACTGAAGAAAATGGCGTCTGCTGCTTTTATACCCCTGACGACCTGATGTCAGGGAAGGGATGACAGCTGCCGACGCAGGACCCAAGACTTTGGAATTCAGGCAGACTGAGGGCAACCTGCCAGCAGGTTTACCCAAATGTAATGACTGCAACAGTGAATACACTCTAACATCTACAGTTATGGTAAGTGTACACAGCTGTACTTTTCTAGTTCTCCCAGTGTGAAAACAAACTCAGCAGAGAAGGCCAGAATTGTGCTTGAGTAAATTTCAGTAACTGGTTATTAAGTACACCGCCTGGATGCCAGAAATCAAACACAGTAGACTTGGAAAAAAAATCAGCTACAAAAAGTGAGGAAGGAACACTGCCAGGGGAGAGGTCTGTAGCTGTTCAGCAAAATGTAATTAAACCTTAACACATGACTTCCTGTAACCTACAGGAAGGTATAAGATGACTGCAAACAGACCTGATTAAAATAACACAAATGAAAGGATGGAACAAATGGAAGAAGCGTTAAACAGATAATCGGATGAGATGATAAAGCTGCAAAAATCAGAAGTTGAAACGAGGAAAAGGCTGGCTGAATGAGACTGCTTGGGAAAAGATGTTTCAATAGAATTAGCAGAGCATATAGGGAAAACCTGAGATTTTCAGCTGTACCAGAGAAGCTAGAAGTACTGCATTAATTTTTATGAAAGCACAAATAAGCAACTGGACTGGTATTCCAGAGCAAGAACTGTTACTTGAACTGGCACATCGTTTGTATCCTCCAAACCTAGCCATAAGAAAGAAACCTAGACTTATAATAATGATACAATCCTACCAGCAGAAGGAGTTGATTCCAACAAAACTGTGGATGGACTTAATACTAAGTGGTAGATAGTGTAGAATTACTTATTGTACACCAAGCGATAGTGTAGAATTACTTGTACACCAGGCAGAAGTAAATTCATTCCATGATTCAAAAACAGACGCAGGTGTGAGGTTCATACTACTGTATCCACCAGTCTTCAAGGTTTTCTTCGCTGGGGGGACAAAATAATTTTTTGATGAAATGCATGCTCAGGAGGAAATACAAAAGTTTGTCCAACAAAAATTGAGCTGTGTAGCAGGAGCAGCTTCTGGTAATGAAGACCAGAGAGAGACTGTACCTGTGAAACCTTTTCCAGTATTTCAACGGAAAATGGAGAGAAGGAAGGGGAGCAGGAGAGTTGATTAGAAGAATCAAAAGTACATTGGAAATGAGACAGGATTTGGGTGATGGATTTGTAGTGCATAGTTTTCTTAGCATGCTATTTTTAAGTGTTTTGGGGATTGTAAGCAGGTGTTACTTTTTTTTCTTGTACAGTTTTGAGAAATATAAGCAATACAATGATCAAACAAAGGGAGTTGGTTAGAGGCATGACTGTTCAAATTAATGTGCTTTTTTCATTCTTGCATGGGGAAATAACTAAGGACCTTTGAAGAGAGCAAGTAAACGAGAGTTGAATAATATGACACTTTTTACTAGTAGTTGCATGCAAGTATACTAACCAGGATTTCCGCAGCTGGACTTCATGTTTCCATGGAGACAGTTTGATAGAGAAACTAGAGACAGTCTGGTTGAAGGGGATTGGCTGAGGGAAAAAGAAATTGGCTAGGACATATCTGAAAACAATCAGGGGTTTTCACAGGTGTGACTGCCTTGAATAGAATGCAAAACCAGTTGGAACTGAAGTAAAGTTTTCTCAGTTTAAAATGCATGAGATTAATATTAACAGGTTTGTTTTTCTTTTTCACCATTCTTTCTCCATTCTTTTTTTGTAAATTTTTAAATATTGGCACTGCAGTGAAAAAGGGAGGGGGAGGAGATGGGGGAGGAAGGATCTGGTTAAGAGTGTGACAAAAGAAAAATGTGTGCTTTTTCCCATGCTTGTGACTGGGTTAAAACCCTAGGCATTATCCAGTAACAAGTTTATTACAAAGCATGTAAATGAAAAAAAAAAAATTCTGTAAGGCTTTTTTCTGATGAAGTACCCTTAGCAGGTTTGTTTCTGGTTTGCATGTCACTAGAAGACAGTTTGATCAAGAGAAATGGCTTGGAGAAAGTGCTTCTGAGAGCATTCAAGTGTCTTCTCAAATGGGAAAGATATATAAAAGACATGCAAAGTCTAGTAGCACATGCTGTACCATGCTTAGCATGACCAGCCTTTCTTTTTGGTTAACCTTAGCTTGTTTGCGTAGCTGTCAACTTAGAACTTACGTTATTAGGAGGCAAAAACTTCAATATTTGAAGATGTACAACATAGTTTTCTGTTAGTAGGTTTTGGGAGTGGGGGTGGTTCTGTTTGAGGGCTTTCAAAAAAAAAAAAAAAGTTATGTAAGATGTGGCATAGGCACAAGTGGATGACAAAAAGCAACTTTATAAAAGACCAACCATCTGAACAGTATATACATGTAACATTAAAGTTGGAACTAGACATTTAACAAAAAAGCAGTTGTACATAAAAGGTGGTAATATAAGAAAATTATGCTTTCTGTAATGTCTTTCAGTCTGAATGGTCTTGCAGATAAACATAGAGTAGTGAATTATATAAGTGTAAATAGCTGTGCTACAGGACACACCTGGTAAGGACTAAACGTGAATTTGATCAAGAAAGATTTTCAGGATGGTGGTTCAGCAGAATTTCTGGGGCCATGGAAAAGAGTTTATATTGCAAGAGAGCTCCAATAGTGATTAAAAAAAAACAGATAATGGAAGATGCATAGTACTAACGGGCTATTGGCTAGGGAGGAGGATTACAATGTCATGCATTTACTTCCTTCCTAAAACTGCTATAATGGAGCTTAAGAACATTCTGGGAGAAATAGGTTTTAGCAAGGAATATTACTTATAGGTGGAGTTAAGAATTTAGTTTGCAACAGTGAAGATGTCTGGGGGGAACTAAAGGAAAATATAACAAAGGGTAGATTTTTGAAGAAATTTATGAAAATGTTTGGCGTGGAAGATGTGAATTCAGTACTAGCTGTTTGGAGTGAATTTACATATTACTCTGATACAAAAACTGGTCTAGGCTAGGTAGTTTTTTATATCTCATAGAAACATGTGCACTAACTGAAGGTCTTGAAATGCACCCAGTAACCATTTCAGATAATCTGCCAATAATAATTAAAATAAAAACGCAAGGAAATAAAATGAAAATGACACTGGTGCTTTCCCACCTGTTGACAAGAGTGGAATTCAAGGAATGGGTTTTGGAATTAATTCAGGAGCTGCTAGAGAACATTTTCTTCTGAAAACATAGCCAGGGAGTGGGATAAAATTAATGGAGTTTAAAACTAGGGTGGAAATACAAGAAAGGGAGATATGGTTAAACAGTAAGTAACAAGAATTATTTAGGATTGACGAATGTTAACGTATTGCAAAATAGGGGGAATCTGTCAGAAGAAACGAAGCAACTGCAGAATGCTAAACAGAAAATAAGGAATTACTTGGACAGTATGCACAAGTTCAGAAAGATTGCTGTTAACTGATTTTTGATAATTCTAGAGCAGAAAAACTTAGTACAACAACTCAGGCAACAAAGTGGAATGGGCTGTCACCAAGCTTGGAGAGGCGATGAGACCCTGTAGAAGTATTAGAAATTTTTCGGAAATTTTATGACAGTTTGTATAAAGCAGAGAAATATGTAAATCTAGAAAAGGTACAAATAGAAATGTTTATGGAAGAATTAAATATGCCCAGGTTAGAGGTAGATGAGGCTCAATTACTGGCAGGATAGGAAGAGATGAGAGAAAAATGTCAATGTATAACCAGTCTACAGGAAAGTCCCCAGGAATAGATGGTATTCCTGTGGAAGTTTGTGAGCTAGGAAGGAAAAAGCTGAAACATCTGGAAGGTTTTGCTTAACTGTATTTTAAGAGAAGTACCAGCATCCTGGAAGAAGACTGTGATAATGTTAATACCTAAAGAGGGTAAAGATCCATTGGATCCAGCATCATACATGCCCATTTTAATACTAAACCATGATTATAAAGTGTCTAATGGCTAAAAGAATGGCAAAAGTGATAAAAATTGATGGATATGGATCTGTGTGGTTTTGTGGAGGGGAGGAAAACATTTGACATTAACTGAACATTGATCTAGTGGGAAGCAGAATGTAAGAAAATACCATTTTTTTTGGTGGTGCTGCAGTAGCATTGTCACCTCACAGTAAGACGTTGTCCTGTTCGATTCTCAGCTAGAGCATCTTCTGTGTGGTGACGTGTGAATGGGCATACCTTCGTTGAAAGTTGTGCGGCAGGGCCAGCAACTCTGCGTGTAAAAATCTACTGCCAATCATTAGCGGACCGGAGTTCAGCTGTGGCGACCCCTAACTGGGAAAAGCCGAAAGGCACAACATTGGTGTGTCATGCAGAGAAAGCATTTGACATAGACTTGGAGTTCATGAGTAGGGCAATGGAAGCATGTCCTTTCCCATGATAAAATTATAAGGTTAAGTAGAAGAATATATGAGGGATCTGAGGTGCAAATTAAGGTGGGTGGGGTCCTCTCCGATAATTTCTACTTGAGCTAGAGGAAAGTGGTAGGGTTGTCCGCTTTCCCTTTGGTTTGCATTATATTTAGAACCATTGGCAAATAAGATAAAGGATTCAGAAATTTAAGGCTGTAATTGGTATGGTAGTCAGGAAAAGCTGGCTCTGTTTGCAGATGTTATTTTATACATGACAAAACCAGAAAGGGACATTAGTGTTACATTTTAAGACAGTTTCATATCTTCTCGGGATACAAAATTCATGAAGCTAAAACAAAGGCAATAGCTGTAAATTATGTACCCACACACGAATTGGACCCATAATATCCGTAATTATGGGGACATGATAAAATTAAATATTTTGGAGTATGGATTAGAAATTATTTTTGTGGCAGCCAAGGATATGTGGGAAGAGACTAAACAGAAGATACAAAAATTGAGAAACTGGAAGCTTTGTTATATGAATACTAAGATAATAGCCGTTAAAATGTTTAGTAGTCTTATGCACAGGTCAGGCATATTTTTATCAATCAGAGAAGCTGTGTGGATAGTAATTAAAAAGAGTTGAAGGATTTTGTCTGGGAAGGTTAGAAGAGGGTCAAGTGGGATGAACTGATTCTTCAATAGAACAAGGCACAATAGGATGACCCAATTTGAGGGGGTGTTTGAGCAGCACAGTTAAGGCTGTACATAGCACAAGCCGAAAACTATAATCCAAAGTGGAAGGGAATTATGCTGTTACAGGGAGGAAGCTCAAGAAATAAGGAGATAGTGATTTTGGATGCAGACTCTTAATAGAACAAAAAAAAACATACAGTATTATGTTCATAAAATAAGGAGTGTTCCAAGAACTAAACCAGCATGAGAATGGAAAATACTTTGCCAATAAGGATGCCTCTGGTCAGGGGTACAGATAATAGGGAAGAGGGGGCTAGATTTTATTTGAGAAAACTGGCAAATGACCAAGGTGTTGGGAGCAAATAACTAGAAAGGGAAAGGTAATACAATGGAGAGAGGCCAATAATTTATTTGGACTGCAGGTTAGAGATTGCCTTCCCTATTATGGATTGATATCGGAGTGTAGGCAGAGAAAGAAATGGGGGGCTTTTGAATGAAAGACCAGCACTCGTAGAGTTTTTAATAGGATCTAGAACAGAAGCTGCTGTTAAAAGGAATAATTAGTAAAGCATACAAAATGCTGCATAAGAATCAATTAGAGGAGCTTAGAAAGGGTTGGAAAGAGACTGGATAAGCAATTCACAGAGACAATTGGGGGGTATAAGTATATCTCCCAAATATGCAACAAAGTCTAGAAGATTTAGTATCTTTACCTGGAAATGTTTACGTAGATATTTTTATACCCCAAGTAGATCCCAAAGATAGGATAGCATGTGTTGGAGATGTGACAGGCAAGAAAGAGGTGGCTCAGAATATTTTTGGAAGTGTAATGAGCTGGCAAGACTTTAGGGGTTTCCTGCAAACCATTCTGGGTGAACAGATTGGATTGACTTGGGAGATTATTTTTTTATGATACAGAATTGGAATTGCTTAGACATAGTAGAGCCTTGCTGAGTCTAATTATGGTGGCTGCCAAAAAAGCAATTACTAGAAAATAGAAATCAGTCTAGACCAACTTTACTAGAAGTAGTGAATATAGTAATAGAGAATGCCGCTGGAATTTGGATCTTTAGAAAAGGGAGGGAGCAAACTACATAGGAAAAAAATGGGAATTTTGGGAACAATATATGCAGAGCAGGGATGAGGTTTGAGGCAGGATTTGCTTAACTGACAATGACTGGATAGATTATTAGTGATGTGTATAATGTTTGCAACTGCAGTTGTTCAATAGTGTCTGATGTATACTGTTTGCAATTATAGTGCCATGTTTTTTTCATTTGTATAAATGTAAGATTGCCTATGTCATGTGTGAAAACTCAATGTTTGGGTGGTGGGGTGTACTTGATATATTTGACCTCTAAGGGCTCAATGCCTTCCTGAAGGTATCAAAGTTCAAGATGCCAGTGTTAAAGCCTTGCTACCGGTCTTGCACCCAGGGACACCATTCATAACCCTGGACCTGGACTACACTTTGGCACATTTCAGTCTATAAAGATAAGATGCTTCTAAGATTCATGTTTTTGGGGTGAAACTGAAAGTGTATTAAATTGCTGTTTGGGTTCCCCACTGCTCCAAGAGTTCTCACAACGTGCTTGGCACCGGCTGCTGTTTGTTGTAGACTAAAGATCCTTTTTTTTTTTTCTATACCTAGATGACTGCCTGTTTCAGGCAACAGTTGACAAAGGAAGTGCTTAGGGCTGTAGCATTAATTAAGAGACCTGTTGTGCTTGTTCACCCTCAGCCTCCCAAAATCATGCCTACTGTTATGAGTGGTCATCCAGGGATCTCTCTTAGATACCTTTGCTCAGAAAGCATTCCTCTCGTAGGACATGGTAGAATATTGTCAAAAATACTTTCTGCACCTTATAGCACAGATGCTGGACACAGGAATTTCTCAAAGCCCTGGACTTCATGGCCTCTAACGTCCTGATGGTCCCCCTTGCTAGACTTGCGCATCTGAAAAAATGTAGTGATACCTACTGTTTATTTGGTGTCTTGACTCATCCAAGGTCATCAGGTTCCTAAACTCCCTTATGTAGTATAGAAGCTTCATTAATGGGCTAATCAGATCAGTGAAAAATGTGGGGTTGCCTTTGTACAAGAGACCCTTTACTCTGCACGTTCACCACAGTTATCTCAGACTTTGGGTGAGAGGGGAGCATTTTCCAAAGACTTCAAGATCCAAGGAACCTGTTTCTACCTGTAGCAGAAGGGGTGCATCAGCATGAAAGAAATGTTGGCTCTAACGCATGGCTTAAGGGCCTTAGTCAACTGTGGGCAAAAGGATTCTTGCACATGGTGACAGACTACCACCACCTGTAATATGGAGCAGATGAACCCTGATGTTTTTGATAGCAGTAGTGTGAGGGTCTACGTAATATCAAGGAAGTTGATACTTTTATTACTGGCAAGTTGTATTTTTCCAGGAGGAAGAGGTTTACCATTTGGTCCCAAGGCAAAGCCCTGGATCCATCCTGGTGTGCTGGTGCCCCTAGTCCTCCCAACACCTTTGGTGAATTACTGAAGACTGGACTGGTATATGCTTCTGTTAAATGAATCTGTTCTCTGCCAGTCACCCACTGGCTCCATCTCTAGCATCCTGCTACTGGTCAGGTATCTCCTCAAGGGGTTCTGCAGAACAAGGCGCTCATAAACAGGTTGGCACCTCTTTTGGGCTCTTAATTACATGTGGAAAAAGCTGACTTGAGCACCTTTTGACATGGCATTCTTTATTATTTTGACACAGGAGCATTCTCCTTTAAAGTTCTTGACTCAAAACAGCTTTACTGGTGGTTCTCAACTCAGGAGAGTATCAGACCTGCAGTCCCTTGTGTGTGCCACCCTTTTCAGTCTTTAACAAAGACTGAACCTAAAAACTAACCTTATTTTCATGCCTGATGTCAGTTAACGGTTAGCCAGACTCCAGATGTCCTTCAAGGATGCATCTGCAGTCTTTACAAATGGGTTGTCCTGTCGTCAGGCAGCCCTTCGGTCGGCCGGATTCCAAAGTCTGGGTCTGGCTTCGGCTGGTGTCGCACTTCACCCGACGTCATTGCGGCAGTTATTCGGGTATAAAGGCATCAGCCAACGCCATTTTCCCCAGTCTTTCTTGCCGCGTGGCACCCGAAGCAGAAGCTGTTCGCAAGTGCCGGTCAGTCAGATCCAGAGATTTCTACTACCGAATACTACTTCGAAGACTTCTATAAAGCTAAGTACCCCGTTGGGGACTCTTTCTTGCCTCAACCGATGTCAGAGAAAGTTAATAACTGTTTATCTTGTGGGAAACAAATACCTCATAAAGATTTCCACTCCTATTGCATACATTTAGGCCCAGACCACGACGTAGCAGCTTGTCTAGCCTGTGCTTCTTTTAACCGGCGGACGCTTAGACGTCGATCGGACTTTGCTGAACAGATTTTCGGCTCCGATTTTGCCTACATTATGCCGTCGGATCCTCCGACTACGCAAATAACCAAAAAACGCAAAGAAAAGGACTGACACTCGCGGTCCGCGGCTTCGGCTGAAACCGCGGTTAAGCAAACCACGAGTGTCTCTGTTTCGGCCGAAACCGAGCAAGCGGTTCTTCAGCCGATAACTTGCCTTCTACCGAGGCCTCTTCTAACCTGGTAGAAACGGCTTCTGAAACCCAACCTTCTGTTGCGGTTTCACAGGATTTATCCCATTCCCCTGGATATCTCTACCCCTGCACGTGGAGCTGCTAGGCCTCCTCCAGCTATGTCTATTAAGGCCTTTGCTAGGGCTAAAGCATCAAAACCTGTGCCTGCCAAGCCCCCCTCTCACAGGCCCAGCACCAGCTCCCATATGCTTTCTTTGGCTGAGGATCTCATCTCTTTAATTAGTGGAGCCCAGCCTCTCTCCCTCCTTCAGAAAAGAGGCCTAGAGCAGAGCCCCCTGAGCCAGTATCCACAGATGATTCCTCTGATGACTCAGAACATACAGTCCTCCTGAGGAATTTTCCTTTGGGGAAACCTTACATGCTATGAGGGAACAATTTCAGTGGCAGGGCCAAGATTTCTCAGACTCTAGAAAAAGGCTTAGGACCTTTCTACATTTGCCACAACACAGGCCTTTAGCTATACCTCCTGATGTCCTTCATGGATGCATCTGCAGTCATAACAACTGGGTTGTCCTGTCGTCAGGCAGCCCTTCAGTCGGCCGGATTCCAAAGTCCGGGTCCGGCTTCGGCTGATGTCGCACTTCACCCGACGTCATCTCTGTTGGTCTTCGGGTATAAAGGCATCAGCCGACGCCATTTTCCTCAGTCTTTCTTGCCGTGGCCAAGCAGAAGCTGTTCGCAAGTGCCGGTCGGTCGGATCCAGAGATTACTTCTACCGAATACTACTAAGACTTCTAAAGCTAAGTACCCCGTTGGGGACTCTTTCTTGCCTCAGCCGATGTCAGAAAAAGTTAATTGTTTAACCTGTGGGAAACAAATACCTCATAAAGATTTCCACTCTTATTGTCTGCCTTGTTTAGGCCCAGCCCACGACGTAGCAGCCTGTTCGGCCTGTGCTTCTTTCAACCGACTAACGCTTAGGCGTCGGTCTGAGTTTGCAGAACAGTTTTTCGGTTCTGATTTTGCGTACATTATGCCGTCGGATCCTCCGACTACCCAATCTGCCAAAAAACGCAAAGATAAAGACCGACACTCGCGGTCCGCGGTTTCGGCCGAAACCATGGTTAAGCAAACCGCGAGTGTCTCTGTTTCGGCCGAAACCGAGAAAACTGATCAAAGTACAGCTGAATCTATCTCTACAACTGAGGCCCCTGCTACCACTCTTGAATCGGCCTCAGAAATTTTATCCACTACGGTGGTTGCCACTGACTTATCAGACACCATTCCCTTGGATGTCTCTACCCCAGCACGTGGTGCTGCTAGGCCTCCAGCAGCCATGTCCATTAAGGCCTTCGCCAGGGCTAAAGCAGCCAAGACTACTAAAACAGTGCCTGTTAAACCCCCTACAACCAGGCCCTCCTCTAGTTCTCAAATGCTTACTCTGGCAGAAGATTTAATTTCATTAGAGGATCTCAATCTCACCCAGACAGGGCCTCTCAGCCCCCAGAGAAGAGACCTAGGGCAGAGCCCCCTGAGCCAGTGTCCTCTGATGATTCTGCCGATGAATCAGACATAACTGACCAGCCAGAGGCTCCTTTCTCCAATTTTGAAGACTCTGATGCTGAAGAATCCATTCCAGCTGCTTCCCCACCAGAAGAATTCTCCTTTGGGGAAACCTTACATGCCATGAGAGCAGTTCCAATGGCAGCAACAGGATTTTCAGACTCCAGAAAAGACTTAGGACCTTTCTGCACCTTCCACAGCACAGGCCCTTAGCTATACCTCCTGTTCTCTCTGTGGTGGATGATGCTTTCAATGATGTCTGCTCCGCACAGATTCTTTACCTCCAGCCCCTGCCAAACCAGACAGATTTTACAGGGTGCCAGACACTCATCACCACCTTTACATGGCCCAACTTGCGGACCCCGAAACTTTATCCCAGGATCACAAGGCAGTAGCATGACCATAGCTAAAAACCCTATTCCTTCTGAAAGGGAAGCAAGGTCATTAGACAGATGGGGCAAAAAGGTTTACACTTCAGCTACTCTCTCAGCTAGAGCTTTAAACTGTCAGTTTCACATGATACAATACCAAGAGTTTATGCTTGATCAGTTAACTAAAAAGCTAACCACTGATGAATCTCCTGATAAGAAATATGTATTAGAAATGGTAAATAACATACAACAGGTTAGTAACCATTCCTTAAAATGTGGCTATGATGCACTGGAGGCTTCATTTAGATCAGCCATGACTGGCACAGTGATAAGAAGGCATGCATGGCTAAAGGAGCAAGCTTTACCGGATCATGTTAAAGCTAAGTTGCTAGATGCTCCTATGGATAAGACAAGTTTGTTTGGTACACCTGCCCAGCAGGTTATGAAGAAAATGGAAGAAAAGGCAAAATCTGTTCAAACGGTTAAAGATTTCTTGCAGGTTCAACCCCCAAGGTTTAGCAGGAACTGGCCTGCCAAAAATTGGTCCTTTCCTGACTCCACAAGATCTCAAAGGGGCAGGAATAGACGTCCCAGAGGCAGAAACCAATCCAGAGGTGGTGCCTACAGAGGACGACAGTGGCAAGGTAACAACAGAGGCACAGACACAACCACTGCCACTACATCAACACAACCACAGTGACTTAACCCTACATCCGCCTACCAGGGAACAAATAGTAGCTCCTCTAGGCGGAAAGTTAACCTTATTTTCAAAGAACTGGCACTATATAACAAAAGACAAGTGGATTTTACAAACCATAGATCAAGGTTACCGGTTCCACTTCCACACTTTACCAGTCAAAAGAGGAATGCCAAATCTACCTCCAAATCAAAAAACAGAGGCTCTACAACAGATAATGCAGTTAGCAAACATGAGAGCTGTGGAAAGAGTGCCAGCAGCAGAGCAAGGAAAGGGGTTCTACTCCAGACTGTTCCTAGTTCCAAGAAAGGAAAAAAGTTGGAGACCAATTCTCGACCTGTCCACCTTAAATACATACATCATTGTCCCAAAATTCAAAATGCTGACCCTACAGCAACTTCTTCCCATGCTGGGCAAGGAGTGTTGGCTGGTAACTCTAGATCTCAAGGAGGCATACCTGCACGTCCCCATTCGACCAATCTGCAGAAGATACCTCAGATTTCTTGCAGGATCAGAGCACTATCAATTCTCAGCATTGCCCTTTGGCTTATCTACTGCGCCCAGAGTATTCACAAAATGCCTGGCATCAGTAATCGCCCATTGCAGACTACAGGGAATTCAAATTTACCCATACCTGGACGACTGCCTGCTACAAGGGGACAACAAAAGCAAGCTGACAACAGATTTACAAAGGGTCATTTGCTTGCTACAAGCACTGGGATACACAGTCAATTTACAAAAGTCAAGGCTGATACCATCCCAAACAAGGACATTCTTGGGCGCGGAATTGGACACAGTAAAACAAATGGCATTCCTAACTACAGAAAAACAAAAATAACTCCCTCTTTACTTCTTGGCACTAACAAAACTGAACAAGTTAACAGCAAGAAAAGTACTACAGGCCTTGGGCTTCATGGCATCATGCATAATCTTGGTCCCACTTGCCAGACTACATATGAGAAAACTACAGTGGTACCTAAAGAATTTATGGTCTCAACACAGACACAGCCTAGAAACAGAAATCCCACTAATTCCATGCTTAAAACAGGAGTTCCTATGGTGGGCTCAGGCATGCCAGTCAAACCCAGGGCTACCCTTTCGCAGATGTCAAGCAAGCCAGACCATCACAACAGACGCTTCAGACCTAGGATGGGGGCCCACATGCTGGACAAATGCGTGCAAGGATTGTGGACACAGGATCAACTTCACCTGCACATCAACCTAAAAGAAATGCTGGCAGTAAAACTGGCAATCCAAAAGTTCAGACCATTTCTCAGAGGGCCAGTTGATGATAAGGACAGACAACACCACAGTCATGTGGTACATCAACAAACAGGGAGGCACTCATTCATACCCCTATGCAGAATGACTTTGGAGCTGTGGACCCTGGCACTCAGCTACAACATCCAGTTACAGGCAATATTTGTACCGGGAAAAGAAAATACTCTAGCAGACATATTAAGCAGAACCACATCAGATGCCCACGAATGGAAGCTGCACCCGGACATCTTCAAGACCATCTCAAAGAAATGGGGAATGCCTCAGATAGATCTATTCGCATCACCTCTCAATCACCAGCTCAAAAAATTCTGCACAAGGACATTCCACCCACTAGCATGGAAAGTGGATTCGCTCTCCTTCAGCTGGAAAGAACTAACAGCATATGCATTTCCACCTCTTCCCTTGATACACAAAGTACTACTAAAAATCAAGGAAGAACGTCCAAGGATAATCTTGATAGCTCCAAACTGGCCAAGACAACACTGGTACCCACTGCTGAGGAGCATGTCTCGGAACAATATGTGGCCAATACCCCTGATGCCTTTGATGTTAACTCAGAACAACTACAGCATCATACATCCAAACCTAAAAACGTTGCAACTGACTGCATGGAACATCACATAGCAGCAGCTAATCCAGAACTTTCCCAAAGAGTTAAAGACATTATTCTTGAAGCACGCAGACCTTCAACAAGAAGGAACTATGCTGGAAAATGGAAAAGGTTTGTCATTTGGAGTACTGAAAGAGGAAGAGATTTCAAACATAGATATGCCTAACATTCTGGAGTATCTGGCTGAACTTCTTCATTCAGGCCTGTCCTACTCCTCCATCAGGATACATGCATCAGCTATTTCAGCAGAATACAGCTTTGATCCACCTGTTTTTTCGCACCCTTTGCTCAGGCAGTTCCTCAGAGGAATCAAGAATGTAAAACCTCCAAGGAAACCACCATTACCAGCTTGGGACTTAAACTTTGTGCTAGAAAAGTTGACACTATCACCCTTTGAACCAGCAGCAACAGCAGACCTACAACACCTGTCATGGAAAACTGCTTTCCTACTGGCAATTACTTCAGCAAGGAGGGTCTCAGAACTACAGGCCTTAATGGCAGTGCAACCCTTCCTAATCTTCCACCAAGATAGTGTCCATGAGGACTAATCCTACATTTATGCCTAAGGTGGTATGCAGTGTGTCTTTAAACCAGGCAATCCACCTACCTACCTTCTTTCCCAACCCACAAAACAGAGGGGAAAGAATACTGCATACCTTGGATGTACATAGACAGCTACACTACTACTTGGACAGAACAAAAAGTAGCAGAAAGACTGACCAACTTTTTGTAGCCTATGCAACAGGAAGGGAAGGAAAAGCTATTTCCAAACAGACAATCTCAAAATGGATAGGAAATTGCATACGATTCTGTTACTCCTTCCATGGAAAACCAATTCCACAGAACATAAGACCTCATTCTACAAGGGCAACAGCCACTACCACAGCCTTCTTACGAGGAGTGGCAACCAAAGACATTATTGAGGCGGCTACTTGGACCTCCGTGCATACATTTGCCAAGCATTATAATTTGCCTCTATATTCCAGATCCCGAGCAAGGTTTGCCACTGGTGTACTGCAAGGGATCCTAAACACACCATAATCTAGTTTTATCCTCCTCCCCTAGTTGGCTATGGTATTCTACCCAGTTGTTATGACTGCAGATGCATCCATGAAGGACATAGTACAGTTTTGTACCTACCATAAATGTAGATGTCCGAACTGGATAGCATCTGCAGTCAGGATTACCCTCCCTCCTTCCCCTCTGTGGTACTCCTAGGGTGTTTACTCTCCTAATAGCTAGCTGGTGGGGGGGGGGGGGGAGTCTTTTATGGTGTATTTGTTTATATATATGTACATACATGCTTATTTTTGTGTTTACCTCTATCTTTTTGGAAACATTGGCATCTATCCAAATTTTAGCCTTCAAGAGGGCTACTGGCATCTGGGGCAAGAAACACTGAGGAAAATGGCGTCGGCTGCCTTTATACCCGAAGACCAACAGAGATGACGTCGGGTGAAGTGCGACATCAGCCGAAGCCGGACCCGGACTTTGGAATCCGGCCGACTGAAGGGCTGCCTGACGACAGGACAACCCAGTTGTTATGACTGCAGATGCTATCCAGTTCGGACATCTACATTTATGGTAGGTACAAAACTGTACTTTCTGTCTGTTGTTGATGATGCATTTAATGATGCTTGCACTGCTCCTGATTCCTTACCTCCGGCTCCTGCTAAGCCCGATAGGTACTACAGGGTCCCGGACTCTCATCACCACTTATATAAGGCTCCTTTTGCAGACCCAGAGACTATCTCCCTGGGTCCTAAAGCTGTAGCAGCTACTTCTAAAAACCCCCTCCCCTCTGAAAGGGAATCCAGGTCCTTAGAGAGATGGGGTAAAAAAGTTTATACCTCTGCTACTTTGTCAGCTAGAGCTTTGAACTGCCAATTTCATATGATTCAATATCAAGAGTTTATGCTTGACCAGTTGACTAAAAAGCTGTCCTCTGAAGAATCTTTAGATAAAAAGTATGTTCAAGAAATGGTACATAACATACAGCAAGTTAGTAACCACTCTTTAAAATGCGGCTATGATGCACTGGAGGCTTCCTTTAGATCAGCCATATCAGGAGGCATGCATGGTTGAAAGAACAGGCATTACCAGACCATGTCAAATCTAAGCTTTTGGATGCACCTATGGACAAGGTCAATTTGGTTCCCCTGCACAGCAGGTACTAAAAAAGATGGAAGAGAAAGCAAAATCTGTGCAAACAGTGAAAGATTTCTTACAAGTTCAACCTCCAAGGTTTAGCAGGAACTGGCCCTCCAAGAATTGGTCCTTTCCGGACTCCTCTAAGGCACAAAGAGGCAGGAATAGGCGCTCTAGAGGCAGAAACCAATCCAGGGGTGCCTACAGGGGTCGCCAGTGGCAGGGTAACAACCAACGAGGCACGGATACAGCCACCACCACTACAACTCACAGTGAGTTGGCGGTGGCACCGCCTACCAGGGAACAACTAGAAGCACCCTTAGGCGGAAAGCTAACCTTATTTTCAAGAAACTGGCACTGCATTACAAGGGAAAAATGGATTTTGCAAACTATAGACCAAGGTTACAGGTTCCATTTCCATACTCTACCAGGAAAGAGAGGAATGCCAAACCTACCACCTACTCAAAGGACAGAAGCTCTAAAACAAATCTCAATTATTAAGAATGAGAGCTGTGGAAAAGGTACCATCTTTGGAGCAAGGGAAGGGATTTTACTCCAGACTCTTCATGGTACCAAGAAAAGAAAACAAATGGAGGCCTTTTCTAGACCTGTCTGCTTTAAACACATTCCTCATTGTTCCAAAATTCAAAATGCTGACCCTACAGCAGCTTCTTCCCATGCTGGACAAGGAGTCTTGGCTGGTAACTCTAGATCTCAAGGAGGCATACCTGCATGTCCCCATAAGACCTATTTGCAGAAGATACCTCAGATTTCTTGCAGGATCAGAGCATTATCAATTCTCAGCATTGCCCTTTGGCTTATCTACTGCGCCCAGAGTGTTCACGAAATGCCTGGCATCAGTAATTGCTCATTGCAGACTTCAGGGGATTCAAATCTATCCCTACCTGGACGACTGCCTGATACAAGCGGACAACAAAAACAAACTAACAGAAGACTTACAAAGAGTCATCTACCTGCTGCAAGCCCTGGGATATACAGTCAATACAAAAAAGTCAAGGCTGATTCCATCCCAAAGAATAACCTTTCTGGGTGCAGAACTGGACACTACAAAACAAATGGCATTTCTAACTGCAGAAAAGAAAGAGCAACTTCCTCTATACTTCTTGGCATTAACAAAGCAGAACCATCTAACTGCAAGAAAAGTGCTACAAGCTCTAGGCTTCATGGCATCCTGCATAATACTGGTCCCTCATGCCAGGCTGCATATGAGAAAGCTACAGTGGTACCTAAAGAATTTGTGGTCCCAGCACAAGCACAGCCTAGAAACCAAAATTCCAATTATCCCATGCCTGAAGCAAGAGTTTCTATGGTGGGCTCAGGCCTGCCAATCAATCACAGGATTGCCCTTCTGCAAAAGTCAACCAAGACAAACCATCACGACAGATGCCTCAGACCTCGGTTGGGGGGCACACATGATGGACAAGTGCATTCAAGGCCTATGGACTCAAGACCAGCTGCATCTGCACATAAATCTAAAAGAAATGATGGCAGTAAAATTGGCAATCCAGGCATTCAAACCTTTTCTCCAAGAAGGCCAGTTGATAAGGACAGACAACACCACAGTTATGTGGTACATCAACAAACAGGGAGGCACACACTCATACCCTCTATGCCGGCTGGCACTGGACCTATGGGATGTGGCTCTGAGCTACAACATTCAGTTACAGGCAATTTATGTACCAGGAAGGAAAACATTCTAGCAGACATATTAAGCAGAACTACAACAGATGCCCACGAATGGATGCTGCATCCGGACATCTTCAAAACCATCACAAGAAAATGGGGATTACCACAAATAGACTTGTTTGCATCCCCATTCAATCACCAGTTGAAGAAATTCTGCACAAGGACTTACCACCCACTTGCTTGGAAGGTGGACTCCCTGTCTTTCAGTTGGAAAGGACTGACAGCATACGCATTCCCACCACTTCCTTTGATGCACAAGGTGCTTCTGAAGATCAAAGAGGAACGTCCGAGGATCATTCTGATAGCCCCAGACTGGCCAAGGCAACATTGGTATACTGCTAACACAGAACAACTACAACATCCTGCATCCAAACCTAAAAACTCTGCAGCTAACTGCCTTGAACACAACATAACAGCAATTAACCCAAATTTATCCCAAAGGGTTAAAGACATAATCCTGGAGGCTCGTAGACCTTCAACAAAGAATTATGCAGCAAAATGGAAAAGATATCTCATCTGGAGTGCTGCAAAGGGGCAAGATGTGACACTGGTGAACATAGCCAACATCCTGGAGTACTTGGCGGAGCTCTTCCATTCGGGCCTGTCCTATTCTTCCATCAAGATACATGCATCAGCTATTTCAGCAGAATACAGCTTTGATCCTCCTGTCTTCTCGCATCCTCTGCTCAGACAGTTTCTGAGAGGAATTAAAAATGTAAAACCTCCCAGGAAACCCCCATTGCCAGCATGGGACTTTAACTTTGTGCTAGAAAAACTGACTCTTCATCCTTTCGAACCAGCAGCAACAGCAGAATTGCAAAACTTATCCTGGAAGACTGCTTTCCTGCTGGCAATAACTTCAGCAAGAAGGGTCTCTGAACTACAGGCATTAATGGCAGTGCAACCCTTCCTGATCTTCCATCAAGATAGTGTCCATGAGAACAAATCCTACATTTATGCCTAAGGTGGTATCCAGAGTCTCTTTAAATCAGGCTATCCACCTTCCTACATTCTTTCCCAACCCACAGAACAGGGGAGAAAGGCTCTTACATACCTTGGATGTACACAGACAATTACGCTACTACCTGGACAGGACAAAAAACAATAGAAAAACTGACCAGCTTCTGGTAGCATATGCAACAGGAAAGGAAGGAAAGCCAATTTCTAAACAGACAATCTCCAAATGGATAGAAAATTGCATTAGATTTTGTTACTCCTACCATGGAAAGAAAACTCCAGAGAACATGAGGCCTCACTCCACAAGGGCTACAGCCACTACCACAGCTTTCTTATGAGGAGTGGCTACCAAGGACATTATAGAGGCTGCTACTTGGACCTCCGTGCATACATTTGCCAAGCATTATAACTTACCTCTATACTCTAGATCCCGTGCTGGCTTTGCCACTGCTGTTTTGCAAGGGATCCTAACTACACCATAATCTCTTCTCATTTCCTCCTCCCCTAGTTTAGCTATGGTATTCTACCCATTTAAAGACTGCAGATGCATCCTTGAAGGACATAGTACAGTTTTGTACCTACCATAAATGTAGATGTCCGAGAGGAATGCATCTGCAGTCAGGATTACCCACCCTCCTCCCCCCTGAGGTACTCCTAGGGTATTTGCCAATCTTCAGCTAGCTTGGGGGGGATCTATTATGGTGTATTTGTTTGTATATATGTACATACATGCTTATTTTGTGTGTTTGCTCTCTACTATTTGGAAACTTTGGCATTTATCCAAATTTAGCCATCCAAGAGGGCACCTGGCATCTGGGGCAAGAAACACTGAGGAAAATGGTGTCGGCTGATGCCTTTATACCCGAATAACTGCCGCAATGACGTCGGGTGAAGTGCAACACCAGCCGAAGCCAGACCCAGACTTTGGAATCCGGCCGACCGAAGGGCTGCCTGACGACAGGACAACCCATTTGTAAAGACTGCAGATGCATTCCTCTCGGACATCTACATTTATGGTAGGTACAAAACTGTACTTTCTCCTGGTTTCCTATTCCTCAGAATATAGGAGAGAATACTGCGCCCCTTGGATGTGCACTGGTAGCAGAGTTTTTTTTTCCTGGATAGGCAGAAAGACTCCCAGGATGTCAAACCAGTTCAACACTCTGGCAGATAAGAAAAAGGGAACTGATGTTAAGGCAAATGGTGCTCCCATGGCTGTTCCCTGTTTTTGCCTAAAAATGTCATTCTATGTAAAAAAGAATATTACGTAAACAAAAATAAGTCAATTCAACCAAATAATTTTAAGGGGTTATTCCCCCAAAAAATATAACACTAATTCCATCCTCATGTTGGATTGATGTAAACTTTTAACATCCAGCGTTATCCAATACATATTTTTAATCCACTTAACATTAGAAATCTTATTCAAAAAATCAAAACTATCCTTAATATAGGATGGAATTTTCAAGACCTACGGTAAAAAAATATCTAACAAAAGCCCAACTCCATGTAAGAAATATTTGCAAGCTGAAATAATGGGATGTCCTGGTGGGATTATTCTTGTCTTTGTGCAATTTAGGCAAACAGAAAAATGTAGCTAGAACACAACCTTCACTGTTAAATTTTTTATGTACTTCATCTGTAAATTACCCTAGCCTCACACCTTTTTGTAGCAGTTCTTGAAACTAACTTTTCACGTTGCTATTTTCATATACATCTTTATTCTGTAAATACTCCAAACACATTTTGTGACACTGGTGAAAATGCATTATTACTATTTTATTTCCCTTATCAGATGGCTTTATAATTGAATCCCTTCTTGTTGTTTTAAGGCTTTCCACTCTCAATGTCAAATTATAACATATTCTTCGATAGCAACTTATCACACATTTCAGTCATGGCAAATTTTAACATTGAATTAAAATGTATATTTTTCATTAGAATGGGGGAATATATCTGCTTTTCATAGGCACAACAGAAGTGTTAGTAGAATAAGCATTATATTCCACATGTTCCATAGACTTATTCAAATGTGAAAAACAAGAATTAAAACTTCTATGGAACCAACAGCACATGGTGACTTAAACATCGCTATTAGCATAGTGCAACTTATGAACAAAACGGACAATTTCCTGGTTTAAAGTAAGTTTCCTAGGTAGTGTGTATTGTCTTTAAAATTTGTTTTGAAAAAATATTTTGGGTTACAATCAATTAAAAATTAAATACTATGGTATTATTGAGTCATTATTAAAAGAAGTTCTTTGTGTAGAGTTGCAACACTTTTGTGGCCGAAAGCGCTTAACCTTGTTCTTTAGGAGTTTTACCTGTATTTGTCTGGATTTATACCCTATGTGGATAACGTTTTTTGCATACTATTTCAAATGTGGTGTTTCTCTTCTTACAGTGTTTTCATTTGAAAAGAAAATTATTCTTAATTTTCTGAATAGGATCAAGTTTTTGATACGATTGTGAGGGGACATCATCTCTGGGTTCTGATTCAGACTCTAAGGAGAGCATGGCTTCTTACCAGTCCCTTTGAATTTTTTTTTTCTTTATGTAACTATTTCCAGAGGGAATCACTCGTTTCAATGTGGACATAATGACATTCTACCACCCCTGAAGATGTATTATGATTTATTACAGCTGGATTTTTCCAGAACCTACTTCAGTTCTTTGTTTCAACATTGGAGGATATTTTTGCCACAGCCTGCAACATGCCTTGACAGCTTGTTGCCCCCAAGAAAACTGTTAATCAGTGTAAGTTTTTATGCACTCTTCCCAGATCAGACCCAGCAGCTGTTGCTTTAGTCAACTCAGCAGCTGCTAAATATCTGATTTAATGCTAATATCGGTCGTCCTGACAAGCGTGGGAAAGCTTTTGATTTGGTGTAGTGTTCTTCCGGAACACTATTCTTAGCTGTTAAGTTCCTATGTTTGTTTGCTTGCCTCTTTTGAGAACATGAATATTGTGGCATTTGATGTTCATCGTGCATACAGCTGCAGTAATCACAGATGGGTTTTCAGCCGTCAGGCGGTCCCTCGGTCGGCCGAATTCCAAAGTCTTGGTCCGGCGTCGGTTGTCGCTTACTCTTCTGACGTCAGGAAGGCCAGAGTATATAAGACACAGCCGACGCCATGTTCTTCAGTCTTTTTTGCCGCGCGGTGCCCGAAGCAGAAGCAGTTCGCAAGTGCCGGTCGGCCAGCTCCTGAATTACGAAAATATTTGGAACCAAGTCTTCATTAAAGCTAAGTACCCGTTAGAATCTTTTCTTGCCTCAGACCGATGTCAAGTTAATAATTGTATTTCTTGTGGGAAGCAAATACCGCATAAGGATTTCCATTCCCTTTGCATACCTTGTTTGGGCCCAGACCACGACGTCTCGGTCTGTCGCTTTTGCGCTACCTTCAATAAACGCACTATCAAGCGTCGGGCGGAGTTCGCCCAACACTTTTTGGTAAAGCTTTTGACTATAAAATGTCATCTGACACTCCGAATACCGTTTATCCAAAACGCAAGGAAAAGGACCGACATGCGAGGCCCGCGGTCTCCACCGACACCACGCCGAAACAGGCTCCATGTGGTCCGGTTCTCAGTGAGACGCCTTTGCAGTCCCTGACTACCGACGACACTCCTTGGCGGTGTCTTCTGTACCGAGACCGCTGTGTCATCGGCCCTTTCCCAGACTACAACCAAGCCCCAGCTTATGTCGAGCCTACTAATGTGGACAGATCTACATCCACCAATGGTGTATTTAGGCCTTCATCCTCTTTTTCTATTAAGGCCTTTACTAAATCCAAAGCAGCCAGGCATCACACTAGGCCTGCTGCTCAAGGCCCGTCTCCTGGACCCATGCCTAAGAAACAGATGCTTAAAATGGCTGAGGATCTAATAACTCTTATCAGAGGTTCTCAGCCCCCTCCTGACAAGAGACCCAGAGTGGAGGAAGAATCCCCATCTTCTGATCAGGGATCCATTTTATCAGAGCATTCTGATGCTGAGGAACACTCTTATTCCCCTTTTGAGGATTCGGATGCAGAGCAGTCTATTCCTTCTGTATCCCCCCCTGAGGATTTTTCTTTTGGGGAAACCTTGCACACCTTGAGGGAACACTTCCATTGGGAAGGCCAAGACTTTTCAGACTCCAAGAAAAGACTTAGGGAATTTCTTTGGTTACCTCAGCACAGACCTCTGGTTTTTCCCCCTGTTTTGGAGGTACTGGATGATGTCTATTCGGAGGCTTGTTTTAATCCTGATTCACTGCCTCCTGCACCAGTTAAGCCTGATAGATATTAGAGTACCCAGTTCTCACCAATTTCTCTACAAAGGCCGTAATGTTGACCCTGAAACCATTTCACAAGGCCCTAAGGGAAATAAAGGCCTCCACTGCCAAGAATCCACTTCCTGCAGAAAGGGAATCTAGATCTCTAGAAAGGTGGGGTAAGAAGGTTTATGCCTCTGCCACCCTTGCCATGAGGGCCTTAAACTGCCAGTTTCATATGATTAAATATCAACAGTTCCTGTTATCACAATTACAAAACAAAATGTCTCAACCTGAACAACCAGATTTAAGAGTTACAGGATATGATGCATAGTGCAGAACAAGTGGGTAAACACACTTTACAATGTGGTTATGATGCCCTGGAGGCCTCCAGTAGAGCGGCTGCTACAGGAGCAGTCATTCGCAGACATGCCTGGCTTAGGGAACAAAATCTGCCTGATCATGTGAAAGCAAAACTTCTTGACGCTCCTTTAGAAAAGGATGTTCTTTTTGGTACTAATGCTGAGGATATATTACGAAAAATGGAAGAGAAAGCCAAATCTATGCAAACGGTCAAAGCTTTCTTACAGGTCCAGCCACCACGATTTAGCAGGAATTGGCCATCAAAGAACTGGTCCTTTCCAGCCACTGACATGCCCCAAAGAGGCAGATACAGACGTGGAAGGGGCAGAGGGCAATCACAAGGGTCATATAGAGGCAGACAATGGCAATCTCCAGCACCAAGAGGTGGTGAAGACAGTGCACAACAATACAGGAAGCAAACTCAATGACTCCCTCATTTCCTTGCCAAGCAAGTCTCAGCTGGCAGCACCTTTGGGAGGGAAAGTAGCATTATTTGCAAGCAATTGGCATATTGTCACAACAGACAAATGGATACTGGACATTATAAACAGAGGCTAGAAATTTCAATTTCTCACACTTCCAAAAATGAGGCATGCCAAACCTACCACAAAATCAAAGGGTAGAGGCACAACTGCAAATTTCAAAGCTCCTAAACATGAGGGCTAAAGGAACCGACTGGAGACCCATTCTGGACTTATCCATCCTAAACACATTTCTACTCGTACCAAAATTCAAGATGCTCACATTACAGCAACTTCTTCCCATGCTGGGCAAGGAGTTTTGGTTGGTAACATTGGACCTCAAGGAGGCATACCTGCATGTCCCAATCAAAGCTGCAGAAGATACCTCAGATTTCTTGCAGGTTCAATCCACTATCAATTCTCTGCATTGCCCTTTGGCTTATCTACTGCGCC
Source organism: Protopterus annectens (assembly GCF_019279795.1). Lineage (NCBI taxonomy): Eukaryota > Metazoa > Chordata > Ceratodontiformes > Protopteridae > Protopterus > Protopterus annectens. The sequence goes on from NC_056727.1 coordinate 482,056,608, forward strand.
CAGAGTATTCACCAAGTGCCTGGCATCAGTGATTGCCTATTGCAGACTTCAAGGGATACAAATTTACCCTTATCTGGACGACTGCCTGATCCAAGCGGACAGCAAACATATACTACTGGAACATCTGGCATATGTGACACGGTTACTGCTTTCTCTGGGATACACCATCAACAAGGAGAAATCAAAGCGAACACCTTCTCAGAAAATAATCTTCCTGGGTGCCAGCTTGGACACACACCCAGATGGCATACCTTACGCCAGAAAAACAAGGGCAATTATTTCAGTACTTCAAAATACTAGCAAAAAGTACCAGGCTTACTGCAAGGAAAATCCTGCAGGCTCTGGGATTCATGGCATCTTGCATTCTTCTAATCCCGTGTGCAAAGCTGCATATGAGAAAACGTCAGTGGTACCTAAAAAATCTATGGTCTCAACACAGTCACAGCTTGGAAGCAATTATTCCAATAATTCCATGTCTACAAAAGGAATACCTATGGTGGGCCCAAGCATGTCAAGTAAACACAGGCCTCACATTCTGCAAGCCTCAAGCAAAACAAGTCATAACCACAGACGCCTCAGATTACGCCTGGGGGGGCGCACATGAAGGACAGGTGCATTCAGGGCAGATGGTCCCAAAAGGAAAAGCACCTTCACATCAATCAAAAAGAAATGCTGGCAGTAATAAATGCAATTACAGCTTTCAAGGACTTCCTGCATCCAGGACAATTGCTCATAAGAACAGACAACACCACAGTAATGTGGTACATAAACAAACGAGGAACACATTCATACCCCTTGTGCAGACTAGCCATGACTCTTTGGAACTTGGCTCTCGAAAGACAAATCGAACTTCAAGCACAGTACTTGCCAGGGATGGAAAACACACTGGCAGACACTCTGAGCAGGAATATGACAGATCCACACGAATGGAAGCTACATCCACAGGTGTTTACGGAAATAGTCCAAGCGTGGGGGAGGCCAGATATAGATCTTTTTGCCTCCCACAGAAACCATCAATTGAAAAGGTTTTGTTCAAGGACCTTCCATCCAAAGGCCTGGAAAGTGGACGCCCTTTCATTCAGTTGGACAACATGGACAGTTTATGCATTCCCACCTCTGCCTCTTCTGCCCAAGGTGCTTTTGAATCAAGAACAGACAAACCGAGGATGATACTGATTGCTCCAGACTGGCCAAGGCAACACTGGTATCCACTCCTGAGGAGCCTAACATACTCCTCCCTGGTCCCTGCCTCTAATACCTCTTCTGCTGACGCAGAACAACTACAAAACCCTTCACAGCCAGCTGAAAACTCTCAACCTCGCTGCATGGAAAATTCCTTAACACCACATCAAACTCTACTCTCCAAGGAGGAGCAGGATGTCATTTTGGAGGCCAGAAGACCATCTACTAGAAAGGCTTACTCCGCAAAATGGAAGCGGTTTTGCTGTTGGAATGAGAAAAGAGGACAGGACCCTAGAAAATTGAACTTGCCTCAGGTTTTACAGTACCTAGCTGAACTACTGAGCAGTGGACTTTCATTTTCTTCAATCAAAATACACGCCTCAGCCATTTCTGCAGAATTCAACACGGATCCTCCTTTATTCTCACACCCACTCTTACGGCAGTTCCTCAGAGGGGCTAAGAATATAAGACCTCCAAGGAAGCAACCAATACCAGCCTGGGACCTTAATTACATACTAGAAAAATTAACATTGCCTCCCTTTGAACCTGCTGCTTCAACAGATCTACAATATTTGTCCTGGAAAACAGCTTTCCTTCTGGCCATCACTTCAGCTCGTAGGGTTTCTGAACTACAGGCCCTCATGGCGGTGCAGCCCTTCCTCATCTTCCATCAGGACAGGGTTTCCCTTCGTACCAACCCATCTTTTATGCCTAAAGTGGTCTCTAGGGTAGCCTTAAACCAAGCCATACACCTTCCTACCTTTTATCCTAACCCTCAAAACAAAGGGGAAAGGCTGCTTCACTCTTTAGACATCCATAGGCAGCTACGTTACTATTTGGACAGAACAAAGTCCTTCAGGAAATCAGACCAACTTTTTGTGTCCTATGCCGTAGGGGCTCCAGGAAAACCAGTTACCTAACGGACCATTTCCAAGTGGATTGGATACTGCATACGATTTTGTTACTCCTATCATGGGAAACCTGTCCCTACTGGTATCAGATCTCACTCCACCAGGGCCACAGCCACCTCTACAGCCTTCCTCAGAGGTGTGCCTACTAAGGATATCTTGAAGGCAGCCACTTGGAGTTCTGTACATACCTTCACAAAACACTATCACCTGCCCTTATATTCCAGAACAAGAGCAGGCTTCGCCACTGCTGTCTTGCAGGGCATTCTGGCTCAACCCAGTTCCTCATAGTACTTACCACCCTATGCATAGCTTTGGGACTCTACCCATCTGTGATTACTGCAGCTGTATGCACGATGAACATAGTACAGTTTTGTACCTACCATAAATGTAGATGTTCGAGTGCTAATACAGCTGCAGTACAGGTTTCCCTCCCTCCTCCCCCTCTTGTTAAAGGCATGGGGCCTAACAACCTTTTCATACCACCTGACTGGGTTATCCTGCTATGTTTTATTTGCTTGCTTACACTGACTTTGAATTTCATTGCATTCCTTGCATATGTGGATAAGCTTTACTTATGTATTGCCTTCCTTTTGGGGGCACCTGACATCTGGGGCAAGAAAGACTGAAGAACATGGCGTCGGCTGTGTCTTATATACTCTGGCCTTCCTGACGTCAGAAGAGTAAGCGACAACAACCGACGCCGGACCAAGACTTTGGAATTCCGCCGACCGAGGGACCGCCTGACGGCTGAAAACCCATCTGTGATTACTGCAGCTGTATTAGCACTCGAACATCTACATTTATGGTAGGTACAAAACTGTACTTTTCCTTTTCTTAGGGGAAAAGAACAACTTCTGTTTAACTTGATGGCTTTTTTTACTGGTGTGGCTACCTGCTATTTAAAATGTGCTTATGATTCTACTGCTGCCACTGGAACTGTTAAGAGTTTTGCTTGGTTGCATGCTCAAAGCCATTTAGAAGATGTCTGAGCTGAATTTTTGAATTCTCCCTTGGATCTTCATTGGATCTGTACTGTAGAGGTCCTTGAGTGTGATAAGAGATGAGCTACTTGAAGAAATCTTAGATTTTTCAGCTTTTTGTAAGCTTGCAAAGGGATATAATGCTCACCCCTACAACATTCTTCAAAATGTAAAATACATAAGCTGCTGGTAAGCAAATATTCAAGAAGCAATGACAGAAATTTCTAAAAAAAGAAAAACTCTGAACTAAGGGCAGTAATAAACTTGACAGTCTAAAAGACTCATTTTGCCATCCTACCACAATCCCTAATTCTTCAGAAAGTCTGAACCTCCATTTTTCTGTCTTTAGTTTCTGAAAGTAATCCATCAAGGTTACATATGGCACTGGGAGTCTCTTCCTCCTCTTCTGCTCCTGTCTGACTATGCTTATCTTTCTCCTAACATTCAGAATTGCATCTGCTGTCTCTGGGTGGGCGGGTGATAGAAGCAGTCCCTGCTCTTCAGTTAAGGGAAAGGTTTTATTCAAGAATATATCTGGCTCCAAAGAAATAATCTTGGAGATCAGATGTCCTTCATGGATGCATCTGCAGTCATAACAAATGGGTTGTCCTGTCGTCAGGCAGCCCTTCGGTCGGCCGGATTCCCAAGTCTGGGTCCGGCTTCGGCTGATGTCGCACTTCACCCGACGTCATCTCTGCTGGTCTTCGGGTATAAAGGCATCAGCCGACGCCATTTTCCTAAGTCTTTCTTGCCGCGTGGCGCCCGAAGCAGAAGCTGTTCGCAAGTGCCGGTCGGTCAGATCCAGAGATTACTACTACCGAATACTACTTCGAAGACTTCTAAAAAGCTAAGTACCCCGTTGGGGACTCTTTCTTGCCTCAGCCGATGTCAGAAAAAGTCAATAACTGTTTAACTTGTGGGAAACAAATACCTCATAAATATTTCCACTCTTACTGTCTGCCTTGCTTAGGCCCACACCACGACGTAGCAGCCTGTTCGGCCTGTGCTTCCTTCAACCGGCGAACGCTTAGGCGTCTGTCGGAGTTTGCTGAACAGTTTTTCGGCTCAGATTTTGCGTACATTATGCCGCCGGATCCTCAGACTACCCAAATTGTTAAACGCAAAGAAAAAGACCGACACTCGCGGTCCGCGGTTTCGGCCGAAACCACGGTTAAGCAAGCCGAGAGTGTCTCTGTTTCGGCCGAAACCGAGAAAACTGGTCAATCTTCAGCCGAATCCATGACTACTACTGAGGCTCCTGCTACCTTACCTGAATCTGCCTCAAAACTTTTGCCTACAACTGTGGTTCCTAGTGACTTATCAGACACCATCCCTTTGGATGTCTCTACCCCAGCACGTGGTGCTGCTAGGCCTCCTGCAGCCATGTCTATTAAGGCCTTTGCCAGGGCTAAAGCAGCCAAATCTGCTAAATCAGTGCCTATTAAGCCCCCCTCACACAGGCCCACTTCTAGTTCACAAATGCTTACTCTGGCAGAAGATTTAATATCCTTAATTAGGGGATCCCAATCTCACCCAGACAGGGCCTCTCTGCCCCCAGAAAAGAGACCTAGAGCTGAGCCCCCCCGAGCCAGTGTCCTTTGATTCTGCGGATGACTCAGACATTACAGACCAGCCAGAGGCTCCTTTTTCTACTTATGAAGATTCCGATGCTGAAGAATCCATTCCAGCTGCCTCTCCACCAGAGGAATTTTCCTTTGGGGAAACCTTACATGCCATGAGAGAACAATTCCAATGGCAGGGACAAGATTTCTCAGATTCAAGAAAAAGGCTTAGGACTTTTCTGCACTTACCACAACATAGGCCCTTAGCTATACCTCCTGTACTGCCTGTTGTGGATGATGCATTTAATGATGTCTGCACTGCTCCTGATTCTTTACCTCCAGCCCCTGCCAAACCAGATAGATTTTACAGGGTGCCAGACACTCATCACCACCTATACAAGGCACCACTTGCAGACCCTGAAACTATATCCCAGGGGCCTAAGGCAGTAGCCTCGACCACAGCAAAAAACCCTATTCCTTCTGAAAGGGAATCCAGGTCCTTAGAGAGATGGGGGGAAAAAAGTTTATACCTCTGCTACTCTCTCAGCTAGAGCTTTAAACTGTCAGTTTCACATGATCCAATACCAAGAGTATATGCTTGATCAGTTAACTAAAAAACTGTCCTCTGATGAATCTTTAGATAAGAAATATGTATTAGAAATGGTGAATAACATCCAACAGGTTAGTAACCATTCCTTAAAATGTGGCTATGATGCACTGGAGGCTTCATTTAGATCAGCCATGACTGGCACAGTGATAAGAAGGCATGCATGGTTGAAAGAACAGGTCATGTTAAAGCAAAGCTATTAGATGCTCCTATGGATAAGGCCAGCCTATTTGGTACACCTGCCCAGCAGGTAATGAAGAAAATGGAAGAAAAGGCAAAATCTGTACAAACAGTTAAAGATTTCTTACAGGTTCAGCCCCCAAGGTTTAGCAGGAACTGGCCTGCCAAAAATTGGTCCTTTCCTGACTCCACAAGATCCCAAAGGGGCAGGAATAGACGCTGTAGAGGCAGAAATCAATCCAGAGGAGGTGCCTACAGAGGATGACAATGGCAAGGCAATAACCAAGGCACAGACACAACCACTGCCACTGCAACAGGACAATCACAGTGACTTGATTCTGACTCCGCCTACCAGGGAGCAAATAGCAGCACCATTAGGCGGAAAGTTAGCCTTATTTTCGAAAAATTGGCACTACATCACAAAAGACAAGTGGATTTTGCAAACCATAGACCAAGGCTACCGGTTCCACTTCCACACCTTACCAGTAAAAAGAGGAATGCCAAACCTGCCTCTAAATCAAAAAATAGAAGCTCTGCAGTAGATAGCGAAATTAACAAAGATGAGAGCTGTGGAAAGAGTACCAATAACAGAACAGGGCAAAGGATTCTACTCCAGACTCTTCCTAGTGCCAAGAAAAGAGAAAAGTTGGAGACCTATTCTCGACCTGTCCATCTTAAACACATACATCATTGTCCCAAAATTCAAAATGCTGACCCTACAGCAACTTCTTCCCATGCTGGGCAAGGAGTGTTGGCTGGTAACTCTAGATCTCGAGGAGGCATACCTGCACGTCCCCATTCGACCAAATTGCAGAAGATACCTCAGATTTCTTGCAGGATCAGAGCATTATCAATTCTCAGCATTGCCCTTTGGCTTATCTACTGCGCCCAGAGTATTCACAAAATGCCTGGCATCAGTAATCGCTCACTGCAGAGTACAGGGAATCCAAATTTATCCATACCTGGACGACTGCCTGTTACAAGCGGACAACAAAAGCAAACTGACAACAGATTTACAAAGGGTCATTTACTTGCTACAAGCCCTGGGATACACAGTCAATTTATAAAAATCAAGGCTGATACCATCCCAAACAAGAACATTCTTGGGCGCGGAATTGGACACAGTAAAACAAATGGCATTCCTAACTGCAGAAAAACAAAAAGAGCTCCCTCTTTACTTCTTGGCATTAACAAAGCAGAACAAACTAACAACAAGAAAAGTTCTGCAGGCCTTGGGCTTCATGGCATCATGCATAATCTTGGTCCCACATGCCAGACTGCATATGAGAAAGCTACAGTGGTACCTAAAGAATTTATGGTCTCAGCACAGGCACAGCTTAGAAACGGAAATACCACTAATCCCATGCCTAAAACAGGAGTTCCTATGGTGGGCTCAAGCATGCCAGTCAAACCCAGGCTTACCCTTCCACAACTTTCGAGCAAGCCAAACCATCACTACGGACGCCTCAGACCTAGGATGGGGGGCGCACATGCTGGACAAATGCATACAAGGATTGTGGACTCAGGACCAGCTGCACCTGCACATAAACCAAAAAGAAATGCTGGCAGTAAAACTGGCAATCCAAAAATTCAGACCATTCCTCAAAGAAGGCCATTTGATGATAAGGACAGACAACACCACAGTCATGTGGTACATCAACAAACAGGGAGGCACTCATTCATACCCCCTATGCAGAATGACTTTGGACCTTTGGAATCTGGCTCTCAGCCACAGCATCCAGTTACAGGCAATATTTGTGCCGGGAAAAGAACACCCTAGCAGACATGTTAAGCAGAACCACCTCGGATGCTCACGAATGGATGCTACACCCGGACATCTTCAAGGCCATCACAAAGAAATGGGGAATGCCACAAATAGATCTATTCGCTTCCCCACTCAATCACCAGCTCAAAAAATTCTGTACAAGGACATTCCACCCACTTGCATGGAAGGTGGACTCTCTATCCTTCAGCTGGAAAGGCCTGACAGCATATGCCTTTCCACCTCTTCCCTTGATGCACAAGGTACTACTGAAAATCAAAGAGGAACGTCCAAGGATCATCCTGATAGCTCCGAACTGGCCAAGACAACACTGGTACCCATTGCTGAGGAGCATGTCTCGGGAGAAAATGTGGTCAATACCCCTGATGCCTTTGATGTTAACTCAGAACAACTACAACATCATGCATCCAAACCTAAAAACCTTGCAACTGACTGCCTGGAACATCACATAGCAGCAACTAACCCAGACCTTTCTCAAAGGGTTAAAGACATTATCCTTGAAGCCCGCAGACCTTCAACAAGAAGGAACTATGCAGGAAAATGGAAAAGGTTTGTCATTTGGAGTACTGAAAGAGGAAAAGATGTGTCGAACATAGATATTGCTAACATTCTGGAGTACTTGGCAGAGCTACTACATATAGGCCTGTCCTATTCCTCCATCAAGATACATGCATCAGCTATTTCAGCAGAATACAGCTTCGATCCACCTGTCTTTTCACATCCTCTACTCAGGCAGTTCCTCAGAGGGATCAAGAATGTAAAACCTCCTAGGAAACCACCATTACCAGCATGGGACTTTAACTTTGTGCTAGAAAAGTTGACACTCCCTCCGTTTGAACCAGCAGCAACAGCAGATCTACAACACCTGTCATGGAAAACTGCTTTCCTACTGGCAATTACCTCAGCAAGGAGGGTTTCGGAACTACAGGCCTTAATGGCAGTGCAACCCTTCCTAATCTTCCATCAAGATAGGGTGTCCATGAGAACTAATCCTACATTTATGCCTAAGGTGGTATCCAGAGTGTCTTTAAACCAGGCAATCCACCTACCTACCTTCTTTCCCAGTCCACAAAACAGAGGGGAAAGCATGCTGCATACCTTGGATGTACATAGACAGTTACGCTACTACCTGGACAGAACCAAAAGTAACAGAAAAACTGACCAGCTTTTTGTAGCCTATGCAACAGGAAGGGAAGGAAAAGCAATTTCCAAACAGACAATCTCCAAATGGATAGGAAATTGCATAAGATTCTGTTACTCCTACCATGGAAAACCAACTCCACAGAACATAAGACCTCATTCTACAAGGGCTACAGCCACTACCACAGCTTTCTTACGAGGAGTGGCAACCAAGGACATTATTGAGGCTACTTGGACCTCCGTGCATACATTTGCCAAGCATTATAATTTACCTCTATACTCTAGATCCCGAGCAGGGTTTGCCACTGCTGTACTGCAAGGGATCCTATCTACACCATAATTTTTCTTCCTCCTCCCCTAGTTTGGCTATGGTATTCTACCCATTTGTTATGACTGCAGATGCATCCATGAAGGACATAGTACAGTTTTGTACCTACCATAAATGTAGATGTCCGAACTGGATAGCATCTGCAGTCAGGATTACCCTCCCTCCTTCCCCTCTGTGGTACTCCTAGGGTATTTACCCTCCTAATAGCTAGCTGGGGGGGGGGGAGTCTCTTATGGTGTATTTGTTTGTATATATGTACATACATGCTTACTTTTTGTGTTTGCCTTCTACTTTTTTGGAAACATTGGCATTTATCCAAAATTTAGCCTTCTAAGAGGGCAACTGGCATCTGGGGCAAGAAACACTGAGGAAAATGGCGTCGGCTGATGCCTTTATACCCGAAGACCAGCAGAGATGATGTCGGGTGAAGTGCGACATCAGCCGAAGCCGGACCCAGACTTTGGAATCCGGCCGACCGAAGGGTTGCCTGACGACAGGACAACCCATTTGTTATGACTGCAGATGCTATCCAGTTCGGACATCTACATTTATGGTAGGTACAAAACTGTACTTTCTGGATCTTTACTTTCTCCCTCTGTGTGTAATAGTGCCCAAGTTCAAAATGTTAACCCTTCACTAGTTTTTAACATTTATTCCATTTGAGTTTTCTGGTGCCCCTAGATTTCAAAAATAAATATCCTCACATTCCTTATAGCTTCAGATTTCAGATGTTTCTTATGGTTTTGGTGGCAGGATCACATTGAGTTCTTCGCATTCTTTTGTTCTGTCCATTGCTCCATGGGTATCTGCAAAGTGTCTGACTATTTAGTCTACTACAGACTGCAAGGTATTCACATTTTTTCATATTTGGGCAACTTGTTGATCTTTGCACAGCCTTTCAGTGTCTGCAATCTCTCACCAGGGTACGGGGACTTCTATATAGACGTCTGTTCCAGGAGCAGTGTTTTCCTTGTCTTAGTACTATCCTTTCCTCTTCTACCTCTTAGCTCTTAAATTTATGTATATAAAAAAATTTTGATCTAGCTAGACTTTTCCCACGTTCCTTTCTTTCTTTCCCTTTAAAGTAGGTAGTTTGTTCCTTGTTTTATCATGGCTGAGAAGTCTGATAAACTGTTGGGCTTTAATGACATGTGCTTCTTGTGGCACAAGATTCACTTATCTGATGCCCATAGGGAGCGAGTTTGCTGTCTAGGCCTAGTGCACATGGGCAGTTCTTGTGGAATTTATGAATTCTTTAATCGGCAGGCACTGGTGGATGTAGGATCAAGCTAATTTTAAAGGGCTTACTTCCTACATCTGTACCTTCTACATCAGGGGCTCAAACCTCTGTCAAACATAAGGAGCCAGGGAACATAGAAAACATTCCCCTGAGATTCTCCTCCAACCTGCCAAGAAAGGCTCAGAAAACTCTGGATCAGAGATCTTCGGATCCGACAGTCCTGGTCTCTCCTTCCCTTTTTGGCCCCCCACCTTGTGCTCCCCCATCAGTTTGGAGCTGGGTGTCTCGGCACAGAGCTTCCCCTCTCAAGGAGGCCTCTCCCAAAAATGTGTCCAGGCCACCATCAGTGTCGTCTTCTGTCAGGTCTTCCTGGAGGTTGTCTGAGCATGAAATGGATAGACTGAGAATTTCTCAAGACACATCCAGATGGGGGTTTTGCCAGCTCCTTCCCCTTCCAGATCTGTAAGCAGACATTCTCTTTTTCTGTCTGTAGCTCCTTCTCCAGCCCGACCTCCTGCTTTGCTGGTGTTGGATCCAATGGCTCTTCGATCCGAGACGCTGGATCTGACAGTTAATACTTCCAGTCTTAACTACTTCCCTGATGAGCTTCTCTGACAGTGTCTCGGCCCAGTGCATCTCAGAACCAAAGCTTAGACGTGGAGTTTGGGGGACTTAGACTCTGAATTTTTCTGAGCTGCCGCTTCCCCTTGGAGCCTTGGCATTTGGCATCTCGGAGCCCCCTATAGAGTGGAGGATTCCGGGTGCTCCGGAAAAGTCTGCTCCAACAGCATCGGCTTCTGAGGGACAACACATGGGTCTTCATAGTCCACCTGCCTTCAAGGTAGTGGAGAGGATCCTCTCCCCACCATCAGGTCCGATCACCACCTCCATGGAGTCTGACCGACCTCACGTCTACCACTGGGGCAGCCAGTCCTGGAAAGCCTCCAGCCTTTTCCAACTGTGTAACCCCAGATTTCTTCCAATATCTCCCCGGAACACCCCACTGAGGTTCCTTGAGAGGTGTAAAAAAGAGGGGCACAGATTCCTTATTAATCTGTCACTACTGACTAAGAGGAGGGGTGCCCTAGATCTCCACCTGACGATGTCACCTTTGTAGACATCTTAGAGGTACTCCATCAAAAAAGGTGGATGGTCCTCCCAAACCCCTAACCCAGAGCAGAAACTGCATTTGGAGGCTTTCAGCACTGGCCCATCTACATTCTGGGTGTCACTCCCCTGCGGATCCACTTACTGACTTATCTACCCAGGGCATGGAAGGAACCAGACACTGTAGGCCCCATACCCAAACAGGCAGATAAGATACTGTCCCCATAGATTGAACTGGACCAAATTGATCCCAGTAGATGCCATGGTGGTTGTGGCAGCCACCAAAAAGGAGCTGGCACTGGAAAACTCCACTGTCCATCCCCCATAACGGGGAGTCTAGGGCTTTGGACAGATTTGGAAAGAGGGTTTATGCTTTGGCTGTGTTTGCACTGTGAACTACTTACCTCACTTTACCAGGCTAGAGCGTGACTTAAAGAAGTATCTAGCTTGATCCCTGAGTCCATGTCTGATTAGAAAAGGAAGATTTTTTTCCCCTCTAGAATGGCCACTCTTCAGTCTGTATCCAGCTCGTCCATGAGGTTGATTTCCCTTGCTACAGAGGATACCCTAAGGGCTGCCTGTTCCGGCATTGGCATTAGATGCCATGCCTGGATGCAGTTGTGTACTTCGTAGAACCTTTCAAGGTGTCATTTGTCAACACACCCTTTGTCCCCACAGTCTGAGAGACTCCTGTAGTGAGAAAGATGGGAAGACCTTGTCTGCTGTCTGGTTCAGTTTTTCCACAACAACAAAGATCCTTCTCCAGGAATCAGCATGACGGGAAGAAACTGTTTCAAGAAGTCGCAAGGTCCTTTTAAGGAAGCTCAGGGGGATTTCCCCCAGGGGCAGAGGGGGAAACTGTTATAGTGGGTAGATGCCGCCTCTGGGACTGGGGGGGGGGGGGGTCCACAGAACCAAGGGTTTTGAGATTCCTTTTTGGACTTTTCTAGTGCCCCTGAAAGGTTGCCTGACTGTCCCTCTCTGGAGGCAGTCTGGCACTTATCTCTGCACCCAGAAGCCTTGGATAGCCATTACAAACCACTAATGGGCGCAAAGGATAGTATCCAAGGGATACTCAATTCCCTTTTTAAATCTTCCACAAACCAAAGACAACTCCCCATTGTGCCCCCAGTCTGAGGCTGCCTGCAGCTGAAGAAATTTCAAAGCTTTTCCAAAAGTCATCCAGACTGTCCCTCCCGACCTAGTCTGGGCATTTACTCAAGGTTCTTAGTGCCAAAGAAGGCAGGGGATCTAATGCTAATTTTGGATCTATAATCTCTGAACAAATCAGTAAAGAAATCTAAATTCAGGATGGTCACGATCCAGTCCATCTTAACTCTTCTGAAGATAGACAACTGGCTGTGCTGGATAGACATGAAGGATGTGTACTACCATATCAAAATACAGGTGCTCCAGACTGTATCCTCGCTTGAGGCTGGGAACCAGTCACTACCAATTCCAGGTACTAACATTTGGTCTCACCACAGCTCCCAGGGTGTTCAAATGCAAGGCAGTGATTGCAGCTCATCTCAGACTACATGGATTCCATGCGTTTCCATATCTGGATGACTTGTCTCCTAACAGCTTCAACCAGGCATCTATTCATCCAAGCCAGGGACTACCTGCTGCAACTACCTCTCACACTCTGCATATTCAACATGCAAAAATCACAATTGCTACCTGTTCAACTGATGGACTTTATTGGAGCACGTTTGGACACGACCAAAACTATCTACCTACCTCCAGACAGTGTCAACCGTGAGGCTGCATATCTCTCAGATCCTGGCAATTCTGGACCCTCCAGCAAAATTTATGCTCCGGATGTTGGGCTCGATGGCTGCCACAGTAACTCTATTACCTACAGCACACTTGCAAATGAGAATTCTACTACAGTGGACGTTATCTTGTCTGGTGGTCTTTACACAGCCAGCTGATCAACCTTTTATATGTATGCAATGATTCTCTCCATTAGTGGCTTCATTCTTCTGAAGTCAGCCAAGGTCACACCCCTTTGTTGTTCCCCTACCAAGTGCCACACTGACCACAGACTCTTACCATATGGCGTGGAGGGGGCATTTTCTGCGATGGATGGTCCAAGGCGCATGGAACTCAGTAGACCTACTTGCATGTTAATGTCCTGGAGATGAGAATAGTCCTATTGTTTCAAGCAGTACACATGTCTCCCTCTAGGGACTGTTGCGATCCAGATGGACAATGTTTGTGGTGTGGTGAGGAGCCAGATTTTACCTGTTGTCAAGAACCAGTGAGTGTGTGTTGATGGGTGATATCTACCAACCGCTTTCTGACTGCAGTGCATATTCTGGGGGAGTACAACATTGTAGCAGACAAGGCTAAGCAGAGTTATACTGATGGCTCAAGTGGCAAACATTATCTTAAATGGGGTCAACCTTGCTGTGATCTCTTTGCTTCCTCCCTCAACAACATATGCAGTAGAATGTTCATGTTCCACTGTTGCAGTCATCACACTTGGGTTATCCTGCCAGGGGTAGCCCTCAGTTCGCCCGAATACCAGAGGCTTAGTATTTCTGCATCGGTTGATGTCGCTCCAGGACTGACGTCAGGTAGTCAGAGGTATAAAATCAGGCAGCCGACGACACCGTTACATCAGTCTTTCTTGCTGAGGAGCCAGAAGCAGTTTGCATGAGTGCCGGTCAGCCGCTACTGGAGTTTTCATTTTTGAATTGAAGTTGAAGTCTTCTAAAGCCAAGTACCCCGTTGGAGATCCTTTTTGGATCCTTTTTTCTTGCTCTAACCAATGTCAGAAAAAGTTAGCCATTTTCTTGCCTGTGGAAAGCAAATACCACACCAAGACTTTCATTCTTACTGCGTCACCTATTTTGGCCCAGACCACGATGTCCCTCTGTCGCTTTTGTGCTTTGTTCAACACCAGACCTATACGTCGTCGGGCCCTTATTGTAGCTAAATTTTTTCGCTCAGTCCTCTTATTCCGATATGGCTTCGATAAGCCATCCGACTACCAATCTACCGAAAAAACGTAAGGATAGACAAGACCGCACAGGTCCAAAACTGCAGATGACGCTTCCGTTAAGCCAGTTGTTAGTTCTCCAGTCCTCAGTGAGGTGCTTTTGCAGCCCCTGATTCTCGCTTCTGTGGATTTACAGGCCGCTGCTGAGACCCGTTCGGAATGCCGCAAGACTACTTTGACTAAGGATCCTGCAGATGTCTCTACCTTGGATGGGTCCAGACCCACTGAGCAGGCACCGGCTTCCGAGGAAGTTCTTTGCACTACCAATACTAGTCCCAAACAGACTTTTCCCGTCTTAAGTTCTTAAAATTACAGAGTTTCTAAGGCCCAGGGTATGAACTACGCCTAAAAAAATGACCCAAGCTCAGGCACCTGCTTCCATGCCTCAATCTCAAATGCTTAAAATGGCAGAAGACCTTATTATGCTTATTAGGGGCAGCCAGGCTACCCCTTCTAAAAGAGATTTGTCCCCAGTAGTTTTATCTGAACAGGAGTCTGACTCGGATGTTTCTGAATATGAAGGCATGCAACCCTTCTCTGCTTGAGGATTCTGATGCAGAGGAATCCATTCCTTCTGCCTCTCCTGAGGATTTTTAATTTGGTGAAAACGTACATACTTTAAGGGAGCATTTCCAAAGGGAATGTCAGGACTACCCTCAGTCAAAAAAGTCACTGGGAATTCTTAGATTTACCACAGCACAGACTTCAGCCATTCCTCCTGTTCTGGATGCTGTGGATGATTTTATGCAATCCAGTTTGACTCCTGACACCTTTCCTCCTGCTCCCAGGAAACCTGACCAGTACTAGAGTCCCCGACACAAGTTCCTTTTCAAATATCCTACTGCTGATCCAGAGGTCATCTCCCAAGGACCTAAAGGAATTAAAGCAACCTCAGCGAAGAATCTCACTCCCTCAGACGGGGGATTTCTGAGTTTGACAGGATAAAAAAAGTATACACCTCTAACTATTGCTGTTAGAGCACTAAATTCAGTTCCACATGCTGAAATATCAGCATACCATGGAACTTCTGAAACAAAAAAATCATCTTCCTTTTCTGCTTGTACAGAAAATAATTACAAGAGCTTATGCATTCTGCAAGCCAAGTTACTTAAGCACACTTTGCAATGTGGCTTTGATGCCCTAGAAGCATTTTATCCACTGCTCCCAGAGTTTTCACAAAATGCTTGGCTCCAACCATTGCCTTTTGCAGACAAAGAAATATTCAAATTTACTCCTAATTAGATTGCCTGATTCAGGCAGACAGGAAAAGCTGTTACAGCACCTGATCTTTGTAAGGGATCTACTGACCTCTCTAGGGTTTACTGTCAACGAAACAAAATCAGTCTCCACGCAAAAAATTGTATTCCTGGGAGCAAGCCTGGACACTGCATCCAAGATGGCATTCCTTCTTCCAGAAAAACAAGCCTACCTAACAGGCTACTTCTCTCAACTAGCCACCAGAACCCAGTTATCCACAAGGAAAAATCCTACAAGCTCTGGGGTTCATGGCCTCTTGCATTCTATTCATTCCATATGCCAGACTGCATATGAGAAGTACAGTGCTACCTAAAAAGCCTTTGGTGTCAACACTGTCAAGACTATCATACCTATGATACCCTGTCTAAGGAAAGATTTTCTTTGGTGGGCAGCAGCATGCAGCCACAACAAAGGACTTCCCTTCGCACAACCCCACACTGTCCAGACCCTCACCACAAACTCAGACTAAGCATGGGGTGTACACCTGGATGGCAGATGCATTCAGGGCTATTGCAGCCCAAATCAAATACATCTGCACATCAACCAAATAGAGATGCTAGCTGTTCAGCACGCCTTGACAGCTTTCCGACCCCTACTTTCACTGGGGCTTCTAGTGATCAAAACAGACAACACCACGGTGATGTGGTATATCAACAAGCAGGGAGGGACTCTCTTATCCTCTCTGCAGACTCGTCATGACCCTTTGGCACACGGCTTCAGCCATGCAAACACACCTGCTAGCACGATTCCTGCTAGGCTCCTTAAACTCTTTGGCAGACAACTTGAGCAGAAACCTGCTAGACCCACATGAGTGGCAACTAGACCACAAAACCTTCAGCCTTGTAACCCCGAAATGGGGCACCCTGAAGGTGGACCTCTTTGCCTCCCACGCCAATCAGCTCAGCAAATTCTGCACCAGGGAACCTCACAGCAAGGCCTGGAAATTGGATGCTCTATCCTTCCAATGGGTAAACCGCTCTGTGCATTTCCCAGTTTACCACTCATCTCAAGGGTGTACTATTCAGAATAAGGGAGGAAAAACCAAGGGCAATCTTGATTGCCCCAGACTGGCCACTCCAGCACTGGTACCCACTGCTGCACAGCCTGCCATTTCTGCCACCATGGCACCTACCTCAGATCCCAACACTCCTGACCCAGAAGAATGGAGAATTCATGCATCCACACTTGCAGACCCTGAACCTGGCAAGCCTGGCTTATTCCCTGACCTTTCCTCAAGCTGCCAGCCTAAGCAAACAAGTCCTAGATGTTATGCGAGGCCAGACGCCCCAGCACTAGAAAATCCTATGCTGACAAGTGGAAAAGGTTTTGCACCTGGATCCAGGCTGAGGGAGCTGAAACAGCACAGCCCTCCCTACCTCTCATCCTGGCTTACCTAGCAGATCTACTACACAGGGGGCCTATCTTCCTCCTATTAAAATTCATGCCTCTGCCATCTCAGCTCATTACAGAACAGAGCCACCTCTCTTCTCACACCCTCTCATCAAACAGTTCCTAAGAGGGGCTAACAACTTAAGGCCACCAAGAAGAGCTCCTCCCCCAGCTTGGGAACTTAACTTTGTTGGAAAATCGTACCCTACCTCGCTTTGGGCCTGCAGCTTCAGCAGAGTTAAAATCCTTCTCTTGGAAAACAGCCTTGCTTCTGGCCATCACTTCAGCTAGAGTTTCAGAGCTGCAAGCACTCATTGCTGTAGAGCCCTTCCTTTTCCATGCTGACAGGGTCTCCCTCAGTACTAACCCATCCTTCGTGCCTAAAGTGGTGTTCAGTGTGGCTCTCAACCAATCCATTCATTTGCCCACCTGTTTTCCTAACCCACAAAACAAGGGGTGAAGGATTATGCACTCTACATGTGCACAGCTCAGATTTTATCTGGATAGGGTAAAATCATTCTGAAAAACTGACCAATTTCTTCGCAGCAGGAGCAGAGGGTAAGCCCATATCCAAACAGTCTCCAAATGGATAGCACACTGCATCAATTTCTGCTACAAACAGCACAGGAAACTGCCCCCAAAGGGGGTCTGGATGCATTCCACCAGGTCAACCTCCACCTCTGCAGTTTTTCTCAGAGGGGTACCCACCAGGGACATCCTGAAGGCTGCAACATGGACTTCTGTTTATACCTTCACCAAGCATTACCACATGCCTATCTTAAAATCCAGGGCAGGCTTTGCCACTGCAGTCTTGCAGGGCATCCTAGCCAGCCCTTGGTCTTCTTGACTGCCTCCAGCCTTTTCAGCTTTGGGAATCAACCCAATTGTGACTGCAACAGTGAAACACTAATAACATAGTACAGTTGTGTACACTCTCCATAAATGTAGATGTTAGTGTATTCACTGTTGCAGTCCTGGTTTCCCACCCTCCATCCCCCTTCTCTCTCTCTTCCTCTCTCTCCTTACAGGGAATTTTTTGGAATTTACTTTCTACTGGTGGTGTTTTTCCACCATAATCTAGCTCCCTGTTTGGGGGCTCCTGACAGTTGAGACAAGGAAAAACCGATTTAATGGCGTCGGCTGCCTGATTTTATACCTCTGGCCTGATGTCAGTCATGGAGCAACAGCAACCGACGCAGAAATACTAAGCCTGTGATATTCGGGCTGACTGAGGGCTACCCCTGGCAGGATAATACAGGTGTGATGACTGCAACAGTGAATACACTCCATCTACATTTATGCCAAGTGTACACAGTTGCACTTGCCTTGTCCCCTGTAAGGGACAATCACCAAGAGATGCTCTAGCCTATGCTTGGCCCCAATCTACTTTATGCATGCCCACCTTTACCCCTGATTCACAAATTTGTAAAGAAAGCACACCAGTTGATGAGTAAAGTGATGCTCATTGCTCCCTTTTGGCCTCACTAAGTCGTGTTTACCTTCCTTTGGTCTCACCCGACTTGCCCTCCCTGGACACTGTAACCACTTCCAGGTCTATTGTCTCATCTCTCAGGGCAGACTGCCCTGATCTTCAAGGCCTAAAATTGTCCGCATGGTTTCTCCAATTCCATTGATGGCTAGATACTCCAGGCTTTCATCCCCAGTCCAAAGGATTCGGATTTCTTCCCACAAAATATCTCATGAAAATCTACAACAGTAAATGGAAATGTTTCTCAATCTGGGCTCAGAAACTAATAGATTCTTTTACGGCTCATGTCCCTGTAGTATTTATTTCCTGGCCTTCCTGTGCCAAAGTGGAGCCAGCTGTTCTACTGTAAAATATCAGTTAACATTTTTTTCAGATTTTGACATTGGAGGAAACTCTTCCTCTTTAGCATCTTCAAAACTATGCAAGGTTTCTTAGAGGTAATTTGTTTTACTTCATCCCCCAGTCAAAGGTCCAACTCCTCCTTGGGACCGAACTTTAATTTTGCAGGTACTTGATGTTAAGTTGTCTATCTCGCCTTCATTCTTGCTGGATGGGTTTGGAGCTGATCCTCTGCTCCGACTCTGTGTTCTACTAAAGCTCAAGAGCTATTTAGCGGCTCGAGGCCTCCCCATATCCCACAATGCTAGGCGACAGATACCCAGATCTCGTTTGCCACTTCAGCCACGAGGTTGCGATTTTACCGGCTCCAGGTCGTATAAATTTTTTCTTGTAATTTTTACTTAAATATTCTGTAGATTTTTGCTAATCTCCCTTTTGGTTTATTTTTATTGTGTACCCCTTGAGATTCCACTTAGAAACTCCCTTTTTCTTGTTAGTCCCCCCCCAGCCATTTGGGGTAGTGTTGGGCCTTATTACCTACTAATATATATAAAAATACTATAAATCTATATATATATATTTGTTAGTATTAGTCTGTGTGGTTATTGTTATTGTATAGCTATTTTTTAGTACTGTTACTTTTACCTAGTGCTTGTGTGTGCTTTGTCTTAAGCACTAGTTACTTGTTTCCTTTGGTATCCTTCTGTTTTTAGTATGTCTAAGGATAGCAAAGTCTCAGGTTTCAAGAAGTGACTCGTGCTGTCAGAAGATGTCTGACACTGTCACACTTGTATTTTATTGTTTGGGCCCCCTACACCTGCAGAACTGTTCGGTCTTCCACTCCTTCAGTCTGAGAGTCCTGCAGGAGCGTAGGAATAAGCCCATTTTGAGGGGCTTACTTAAGCCAGAGGGATCCCCGGCTAAGTCTCCGGGTAAATCCTTAAAGCCCGCCAAACCGTCTGCTCCCTGTTCGGAGCAGTCGCCGAGCGAAGCTCCTGCCTCGTCTGTTCTGGCTGGATCCGACACTTCGAGACATCAATCGGCTCAGACCTTGGTGTCGGTGCCTTCTTTGAGCCGAAAACGTTCGAGGTCCCCCTCTTTAGAGTCGGTCTCCGGGATCTCCATTGCTCCAATCAGTGGAGCCATAGGTCCCACTCCTCTCTGTCCTCCAGGCTATATCCGATCATGACCTGGAGAGGCTGGTCAGTAGGCTCCTAAAGTCACAGGCACTGGCCAAAATCTTGACTAGCCCTTCTCAACAGACTGTGGCTATCCATATGTCTTCTACTGTTCCTCCTCCGACTCTTCCACTGTGTTCGGAGCTGGAGCTTGTTGGGGCTCGAATCGTCGGAACATCAGAGCCGATACCACACCTTTCGGCTCCGATATCTTCATTGGTTCCGTCCTTGGAGGGATCTGGGCGCAGAGACTCCCTTGTCTGCTCAGAGGGGGCGAGTGGCATTGGACCCTTGTCCGACCCCGTTCTCCCTCTCGGGGCCTCTGCGCAGGTTAGCTCTGCCCAGACATCGGCCTCGGAGCCGTCCCTCTTGGTGCCAGGAGGGGTGCACATCTGTTCGGAGTGTGGACCCTCTTCTCTGCCTGACAGGGGAGCCTTCGAGGTCATGAGGAGTGTGCTGACTCCTGTCTGCTCTGCAATCGAACCCTTCGGCTCCTCCCCCCATGGTGCCTGCATTCATCTCTGCCCACCCTCCTGACCCCAAGCGTGGAGAACAGACGCTCCAGGTCGCCTCATTGGGTGTATCATCTTCTTCCGAGGCCTCCCCTGATCATTCAGAGGAGCCCCCTAGGAAGAGGAAATGTAAGAGGAAACATGTTGACTCCCCAGAGTCAGTCACATCAGACACAGACTTGGAGGATTTGGAAGGGTCCCCAAGATCCCCCTCTGAGGATGTTTCTTTTTCAGACATCCTTGAGATCCTTAGGCAGAGGGGAAACTGGACTGCCCTTAACTCTTCTGAGGATGAGTCGGTGTACCTGGACGCGTTTGGTTCTCGCCCTTCCACCTCTTGGGTGTCTCCGCCTTTCGACCCGCTCATGGAAGTGGTGGCTCGGAAGGCGTGGACAGCCCCGGACACAGGGGAACCAACTCCCCGCAGGCCCACTAAATTCATTACAGCCCCATCTGACCGTTTCTAACTAAAGGTGTCCCTGTTGATGCCATGGTGGTGGCATCAGCCACTAAGGAGTTGGCTGACCATTCGGTGCCTGTCTATCCTCCTAACAGAATCTAGGACAATGGACAGGTATGGGAAGTGGATGTTTTCTTCAGCGACCTTTTCCATGCGGTCGCTGAATTATCTGTGCCATTTCACCCGCCTACAAAGGGAACTTCTTAAGGAACTGGGTGATACCCTTCAGGATCCATCGGCTGCGGGGTCTCGGGAAAAGATTAACTCCCAGCTGGCGACCCTTAACTCTATAGTCAACTCCTCCATGCGGCTCATTTCTTATGCAGCCGATGGGGCGAGTAGGGCCGCAGGTACAGGCGTGGCTTTGAGAAGACATGCCTGGATGCGGTTATGTAACTTTGCTGACCCCTTTAAGGCGTCCTTCAATACCCCCTTCGATGGTTCGGCTTTGTTTGGACCACAGTTTAAGGATATTGTTACCAGGTGTGAGCAGGAAGGCAAGACTCTCTGCAGTGGGAGTCAATTTTTCTACTCCCTCTAGACCATACTCTAAAGGTCAGAAGAGTGGAAAAATGTGGTTTCAGACTCCCCAGGGAGTCGTGCCTGACACGTGGCGAGTTTCCCACCAGGGGCAGAGGAGGAAACAATAATAGATTCCACCTGAGGGGCAGAGGGGGTCCGCAAAATCAGGGTAGCAGAGAATCTTTCTCTGACAAACCCTTTCAGCACCCCTGAGGGGCTGCCCACCTTCGGAGGCATTCGGGGGAAGACTGTCGTTGTACCCAGAAGCCTGGCAATTCCTCACACAAGACAAATGGGTACGGTCTATCATATCAGAGGGTTACAAAATCCCCTTTGTCTACACCCCTGCACAAACGGGTCCCTTCCAGATGTTCCACCCGGTCTAAGGGAACAAGTAGTACTAGAAGTTTCAAAACTGCTAAACAAAAGGGCCATCCAGCCAGTCCCAGCAGACCAGCAAGGATCTGGGATTTATTCCAAGTTCTTTTTGGTACCAAAAAAGACAGGGGACTGGAGACCCATTTTGGATCTCAGCAGGTTAAACAAATCTGTTCAAAGAACGAAGTTCTGGATGGTTACGCTTCAGTCCATTCTACCCATTTTGGGTCAGGACAATTGGATGTGCTCCATAGACCTTTAGGATGCGTACTACCATATAAAAATGGACAGGCACTCCAGAAGGTTTCTCCGCTTCCGTCTGGGAGCCATGCGCTATCAATTCAGAGCCCTGCCCTTTGGTCTCACCACAGCCCCCAGAGTGTTCACCAAATGCATGGCAGTGGTTACGGCTCACCTGAGATGGCGAGGATTCCAGGTGTTTCCATATCTAGACGACTGGCTTCTAACTGCTTCCATCAGGCATCAACTACTGCGAGCCAGGGATTATACCATCCAAACTTGCTCCGAGCTAGGTATCTCTCAACTTCGAAAAGTCTGCATTATCGCCTTGTCAGTCTTTAACCTTTATAGGCGCAAGATTAAATACAAAAGAGCTGTCGGCAAAACTTCCCTTAGAAAGAGTATCAGATATTCGCCGACATGTCCAGATCTTACTAAAGTGCAAGAGAATTCAGGCCAGATTTGTACCGAAAACCTTGGGTCTTATGGCAGCAGCAATCACATTACTTCCCCTGGCTCATTTTCATATGCGGATCCTTCAATGGATGCTTTTTACCCAGTGGTCGTTTCAGCACCTTCCGATGTCTCACAACATAGTAATCACCCAATCGTGCAAAGGCCACCTTTCTTGGTGGATGGTCTCCTCTCAAGTGCTTCAAGGCAGACCGTTTGTTCTTCCTTCTGTTGCCACGGTGACAACGGATGCCTCCCTGATCGGGTGGGGGGGCATTTTCAGGGCAGGACTGTCCAGGGCACTTGGCAACCTCTAGAGTACCACCTGCACATAAATGTCCTGGAGATGAGAGCTGTACTTTTTAGCGTTGCAAGCTCTTCAGGACTCTCTACCCACCGGGAATATTGCAATTCAGACGGACAATATGTCTGTAGTGTGGTACATCAAGCAGGATGGAACCAGGTCCTATCCGTTATGTTGAAAAGCACTCTGACTCTGGCAGTGGGCCATCTCCTCTCAACAGTTTCTGATAGCAACGCACATCCCGGGAAGTCCAACGTCATAGCGGACAGGCTAAGCAGAGCTATTCTCATGCCTCACGAGTGGTCTCTCAGTCAGTAGCGGACAAAATTTTCCGCAGATGGGGTTAACCTTGCGACCTTTTCGCAACCCCTCTCAACAGCAAGTGTGACGACTACTTCACTCTTCCCCCTCCCCGGCCACTCCCTCAGAGACGCTCTAGTTCACGGTTGGCCCCAGGGTCTTCTGTACGCATTCCCACCCTTTCCCTTAATTCCGAAAATAATTCAGAAAAGCAACCGCATTGAGTTCCAGGATGATCCTCATTGCCCCTTACTGGCCTCGACATATTTGGTTCCCATTCCTGCATAGTCACCTACTGGAGCAGCCTTGGAATCTGGACCCAGTGCCAGACCTCTTGGTCCATCAGTCGGGCGGGCTGCACCAATCCCTTCAGTCTCTCAACCTCACAGCTTGGTTGCTCCACTTCCAACCTTAGCCAGGCTTCCACATATTTCTCAGCCATTGTGTGAAATCATCCTTTCTTCGCACAAATCTACTACCAGAAAGACTTATGCTAGTAAGTGGAAACATTTCTCTTTCTGGGCAGAAGCTAGAAATATAGACCCCTTTACAGCCCCTGTCCATAACGTTCTAGATTATCTGGCAGAACTTTTTCGAGCAGGTTCCTCATCTGCCACCATTAGAGTCCAGTTGGCTGCTATCGCTAATTTCCACGCTAGCCTGTCTGAGACCCGTATCATGTCCCACAAACTTTGCAAAGCCTTTCTTAAAGGGTCTTTTTTACTTAGGCCCCCGGTTAAAGATCCCCCGCCTCCGTGGGATTTGAACCTGATATTAACTTCATTGATTCTCCCTCCCTTTGAACCTGCGGCTTCCTGTTCCTTAAAATTACTCTCCTGGAAGATTCTCTTAGTAGCCATCACCTCAGCTAGAAGAGTGTCGGAACTTCAAGCCCTCTGTATTCGTCCTCCTTATCTTTTTTTTCACAAAGATAGTTTCACTCAGGACTAATCCTTTTTACCCAAAATACCTTCCCGAGGCAAATCTGAATCAGATTATTCATCTTCCTGTCTTTTTTTTCTGACTATATTAGAACAGGGCTGAACAAAAGTTGCACTCTTTGGACGTTCACAGGCAATTACGTTTTTATTTGGATAGGACTAAGCAAATTAGAACATCGGACCAACTCTTCCTGTCCTACGCTGAGGGCAAGCAGGGCCTGCCAGTTTCTAAAGTAACCTTATCTAGGTAGTTGGCCTCTATTATTACTTTGATTTACCAACTGAGACGTAAAGAACTCCCTACAAAACCAAAAGCTCATTCCACCAGAGCATTAGCTACGTCGGTAGCTTTTCAGGCAAGACTTCCAATGGAATCTATTTGTGCTGCAGCCACATGGGCCACTCCTCATACTTTCATTTCACATTATAAGTTGGATATGGCCTCCAGGAGTCGAGCTGACTTTGGTACCACTGTGCTCAATAGTCTGTTCCGATGAGCCACCCAGGGCTATGGTGCTAGGGACGCTGTCCCATCCAGCAAGAATGAAGGCGAGATAGACAACTTAACATTAAGAAGTTATGTACCTACCATAACGTTCCATGTTAGTTGTCTTCTCGCCTTCTTTCTTGCGTCCCACCCTCCATCCCCCTAGCCTGGACAGACAGAGAAGAATCCCCTTGGAGGCCTTCTTCCTCTGGTTGACCCTTTTCTAGGGTATGTCCTCTGTTTTTAGCTCTCTAGGTAAACCTTGTAGTGGGGACAGGTATCTTCATGGTGTTGGCTCTGCCAAACGAGATCTGGGTATCTGTCGCCTAGCATTGTGGGATATGGGGAGGCCTCGAGCCGGTAAATAGCTCTCGAGCTTTAGTAGAATGCAGAGTCTGAGTCGAGGATCAGCTCCGAACCCATCCAGCAAGAAAGAAGGCGAGAAGAAAACTAACCTGGAACATTATGGTAGGTACATAACCTCTTATTCTTCCCCGTTTTGAACCTGCAGTTAAGGTAGATTTAGTTTCTTTCCTGGAAAACTGCTTTTTTTGTAGCCATTACATCAACAAAAAGTTACTGAATCGGAAGTCCTCTTTTCTAAACCTCATTTAATTTTCTGTGAATAGTGTCTGCGGACCAATCCATCGTTTTTACCTAAAGTTGCTATGGAAAACAATTTCAACCAGTCTGTCAACCTTACTGGTTTTCTTTCCTAGTTTTCAAAAGAAGGGAGTGCACGCTGCATCTCCTTGATGTTCATAGGCAGTTGCGTTTTTATCTGGACAGGACAACATTTTTCAGGAAATCTGATCAACTGTTCATATCTTTCTCAGATGTTAGAAAAAGGGCAGCAGTTGCCACACTGGCTAAGGCTACGAGATTACATTTCCTTTGTTTATTCCTCAAAAAATATTCCTTTGTCTGGACTTATCAAAGCTCATTCTACAAGATCCATGGCCACACCTCAAGCCTTTTACTAGTGTATCGATTGATGACCTATGCAGCTGGCTCTGTCAGCTTCTTGTACCTTTATTACACATTATAAACTAGACGCTACTATTTCCAGGAATTAGGGCTGCCTTTGGTTCTGCAGTGCTCCAGAATATCCTTCCAATGAGGGCCTCCCTAGGTTGTTGTAGCAAGTGACTCCCACAGGTTGAAGAACAAATGGAAATAACATTGAGATAAAGAAGTTATGTATTTACCATAATGTTCCATCTGTGTTGTCCATTATCATTCGTCCTCAACCTCCCTGCCCTCCTTCCCCCTTGTCCATAATTGTGGAAGACCTGATGCAGATAATAGTGGGAGCCACAGTTCAAGTTTTTTGAGCCCCTTAACTTGATGCACTATCTTCTTGTTCTGTATGGTGGATGTACAATTATTATGTAGACATTGTGTATATATTAGCAGCAAACTTGATCTGAGGTAATCTGAGGAATGAGGCATTGTGGGATGGAGAGGAGCTTGAGCTTCAGAACCTAAGCTTGTAAAGCGGCAGTGTTTGATCCGGGAGTCGGTTCCAAAACCCACACGTTGAAGAATGAAAATGGACCACCCAGACAGAATGTTATGGTAAAGTACATAACTTTTTTTTTTTTTTTTTTTTACAGGTCTTAAGAATCAGAAATGCATTTTAATACACAACTGCCTTACTGTGTCAGGTTTAAGTCTGAATACTACCATTTTGTTAAAATGTCAGAAATCATGCGAGGGATGGCTGGTTTCTGCTTCATTAGGCAGTCAGAAGTTCACTTTTTGCCTGATCATACATACAGATGCTGAATGCATTGGAGCTTAGAAATGTGGGCGCACACAGCAGGAGGCTTGCAGAAATCTGTAGGATCATAGGTTACTAAGCTAATGACCCTGGGGCCCTTAAAAACCTGGCGAAGAGTTTATCCCCAAAAGAAACCTCAGTCAGCACCTGTTGCCCCGGTCAGTGAAGGATACAGGTGGACCCCTGGGGCAAATTTGTGGTTTCTTATCCACTCAAGCTTGCGCTTGAAGAGGGTCAGTGAGGTGCTCTGTTTGACGTGTGGGAAGTCAATTCCAGAGACTGGGCATCTTCTGGGAGATGAAACTGTCTCTCCCGCAGGTTTTGTTGGTGTCATAATTTAGTTTCAGGCCTTTTGAGCAGGTAGTGCGTGAGGAGTTAGACTTGCGAATATGAAGCATCTCTAGTAACACAGGGTCCGAGATTGCCTTGTAGTTGAGACACAGATCACCGCTGAGCAATCTGTACTGTGCCGAGTAGAGTGGTGGTGGTTTCAGCCTGGCCTGTCTGAATAGGACAGGTGTTGGATGCCATGGATTCTCTTTGAGGTATTTCAATGGCCTTTCCAGTTGGGGCAGATGTTTGGAGAGGTACATCCCAAATGGGGCGTTTATACTGTTGCTAGTCTGAGAGGAGTATAGAGAGGTCATCTCCCTTTTTTTCTGGATGCAATCCCTTTACTTGTGAGGTGAACCAAGTAAAAGGCTTTTCTGACCACTGCTGCTACATGATGGTCAAATGTGAGGTTATCAGCCTGAGTGCCCAGGTTTATGCTTGGGTTGCCGTTATAGTAATCAGTAGCGGTCGTGTTTCTGCCGAATGGCATGACATTTTATTGCATTTTAGCCTTAATCAGTAGGGGTTGTGTTTCTACCGAATGGCATGACATTTTATTGCATTTAGCCTACTGACAATTGGGAAAGAACTGATCTCATCTGGTGGTTAGTCCTGCGTACAGCTTGAGTAATGGTAAAGCATGTTATCTGTATGAGAGCGCTTTTGAAAGCTGTGATTTTAGTGGTTAAAAGTGACTTGGAAACCAATATACAGTATCTACTCAAATGCAGATCTAATATCCTGTTTGACTTTGGGCAAACAGCAGTCCAAACCACTTGTCTTTGGAAAGGAGTATAACAAAAGTAGTTGAAGTTTAAAATAAATTTACTTAAAGCCCACTGGTAATGCAGTTTTTTTTTTTTTTATTTCTAGGGAGGGGGCAATCGATCGACTGGTTGGAATATATAAAAATGTAGTGCAGAAGACTGGAGTAAGTCATAAATTTGAAGTTGATCTTTGTTGTATTTTTTTGGAAGTTACTTGTCTTATGGCATTGTTTCCTGATGATACTCTTTTTTTTTTTCAGGGGTACCTCACAAGCAGTGGTTATGTTAATCTCGAGAGAGTGCAGATGATTATGCAAGCAGTTGGGGAAGTTGAAGACAGCATTTTCAAGAAGAGAAAAGAAGATGATGTATGGATTATACTCTAGTGATGCAGTCTAATTCAGATGTGTGTAGTATATCCCTGTCTTAGACAACTGATGTGTGTATTTTTCCCATAGGAGAGCTTCAAAAGAAGGCAAAAGGACAGAAAAAAACGAATGAAAGTAAGTTCTGTGCTCTTACTGTATTTTTTTAAATTCTAGTTTGATGGATTTAAACTAGATTGTGACAGTCTAACCATTTAAAACTGAAAATGTATGTACTAAACGTTAGTGTATGTTTTGATACTACAGGGCAGTTAACAGGTTATAATTATGGTTATATTTTCACCTTTCCAAGTCTAAAAAGAAGTGGTTATCAGTGCATCTTATTTTGATAAGCCATCTATGGTATGTACTGCATCCAAGTTCTCAACAGCTAGTTTCTTGCTCTGTCCAGTTCCTGCTCTTGTGGAGTTCATGCCAGTCTATCTTTGGGATAATATATGGGTGCTTGCATTGTTTCCATTCCCCCAGGGACATTAGTGCAGTATCATTTGTTATCCATGCAGATTAGTTGCAAGAAGTGTACCTTTCATTCTGACTTCCAGAGGTTTTGCATGTCTTCGGGACTGGATTCCTCCCCTAGCCCAGGATATCAGTTGATGCACAGTTGAAAGGAAGAGCAGCCTACACTGTTTTCAGTTCTCTTTTCAGATCCCTTGCAGGTCACTCTCAGTTATAAGTACTCAGTAATCATCTCCATTTTTCAAAAACTTACTTTGACTTCAGTGGAGTAGCTTTGTTTATTTTTTTTACCTCCCTTCTGTCCTTTTAATGGCAGGAAAGTAGTAAGATGTTCTTCATCTCACATTGCTGCAGTCCTTACATATGGGTAGTCCGCTGTCCTCGGTCGGCCCGAATACCAAAGTATTAGGCTGACGTTGGTCAAGGCGTTTCAAACTGACATCAGGACGTCAGGGTACAAAAGCGCACGACCGACGTCATATCCTCAGTCTTTTTTGCCGCATGGTCCGATGCAGAAGCAGCGTTGCAAGTGCCGTTCGGCGTTCTGAAATTTTTCGAGTTCGGAGTTTCAGACCGAATCCAAGTTGGCTAAGTACCCCGTTGGGGATTATTTTGGTTTTTTCTTGCCTCATTGTAGTACCGGATGTCAGAAAAAGTGAATAATTGTATTTCTTGTGGGAAACAGATACCGCGTAGGGATTATCATTCTTTGTGCATTCCTTGTTTGGGGCCTGAGCACGACGTAGTCGGGTGTCGCTTTTGTGCTAGGTTCAATAAGCGCACTATTAAGCGGAGGTTAGATTGTGCTAGGCTGGTCTTCGGTAAGCGGTGCAATTATAATATGCCGTCGGATTCTCCGGCACCCGCTTCCACGAAGAAGCGCAAAGACAAAACAGTTAAACCCAGGCAAGATGAGTCGTCCGTTCTGGATGCCGGTTCTTTAGAGGCTTCAGTGGAACCGGTGGGTCCGACGGAGACTTCTTTAGAGTCTCAGGGGGAGACTTTAATTTTGCAGGATGTGGCCTCTCGAGGCAGGGCAGGCTGAAGGGGCTTCTCAGGTTACTGTACTCCCCTCCCTTCCCAGGGTGGTTAGGCCCTCTCCTTTTGTTTCCAAGGCTTCTCCCAGGGGCAGGCCAGGTTTAGCATCTGTTGGTGTCACTCCTAGTTCAGCAGGGTCTGTGCCTAAGAAGCACATGCTTAAAATGGCAGAAGATTTGATTACTCTGATTAGAGGTTCTTTGCCCCCTCCTGATAAGAGGCCTAGGGTGGAGCCAGAGTTGGGAAGTTTTGAACAGGCTTCAGATGTTTCAGAGTCTTCGGCTGAAGACTTGCAGGAGTACTCTCCTTATTCTGATGCAGAAGATTCCACTCCTTCTGCTTCTCCTCCAGAGGATTTTTCTTTTTCAGAGACACTTCACTCTGAGGGAGCATTTTAAGTGGGAAGGTCAAGACTTCTCTGATTCTCGGAAAAGGCTTAGGGAATTTTTGCTTTTACCTCAACATAGGCCCTTAGCTATACCACCTGTTCTGGATGTTGTGCAGGATGTGTTTTCAGAGGCTTTGCTTAATCCTGATTCTCTGCCTCCTGCGCCTGTTAAACCAGATGGGTATTACAGGGTGCCTGAGGCTCATAAATATCTTTATAAGAGTCCTAGGGCGGACCGAGAAACTATTAGTCAGGGACCCAAGGGTGTCAAGGCCTCTGTTGTAAAAAATCCGGTTCCTCTAGATAGAGGCCAGAGCTTTGGATAGATGGGGAAAGAAGGTCTATACTTCTTCTACCTTAGCAATGAGGGCTTTGAATTGCCAGTTTCATATGTTGAAATATCAAAACTTTCTTCTTTCTCAATTGAAATCTAAGGTGGATGCTCTGGCAGAAGGCATTGAGTGTAAAGAATTACAAGATTTGGTGCATGTCTCTGAGCAGGTTGGTAAGCATTCTTTACAATGCGGTTTTGATGCTGTGCAGGCCTCGTCTAGGGTGGCTGCCACTGGTTCAGTTCTTCGCAGGCACGCCTGGCTGAAGGATCAGAATTTTTCTGACCATGTTAAAACAAGGATTTTGGATGCTCCTTTGCAGTCTGAAGTGTTGTTTGGTCCACCTGTGGAATCAGTCTTGAAGAAAATGGAGGACAAGGCTAAGTCTATGCAGACTGTTAAGGATTTTTTGCAAGTTCAGCCTCCAAAGTTTAGTAGCAATTGGCCTGCTAAGGGGTGGACGTATCCTCAGTCTAGGGGTAGATCAAGATGTGGTAGGGGCAGAGCACAGAGTTCCTTCAGACCTAGAACTGGGAGTTCACCTGCACAATCTTCGAGTGAGGGTAGGGGCCAGTCCTTTCGTAAACAGGCCCAATGACCTACTTTTTCAGCTGCCAGATCCCTCTTGCCTGGCAGCACCTTTGGGAGGAAGGTTGGCACTTTTCAAGGAAAATTGGATTTTAATTACCCAAGACAAATGGGTACTGGATATCATACACCGAGGTTACAAGTTTTATTTCCATACCTTGCCTCCTTTCAAAGGCATGCCAGACGTTCCTCCTCAGCAAAGACTAGAGGCTCACTACCAAATTTCTCTTCTACTTCAAATAGGAGCTATACAACCGGTCCCTCTGCCAGAAGTGGGCCTAGGATTTTATTCTCGCCTGTTTCTAGTACCAAAGAAAGGGGACACGTGGAGACCCATTTTGGACTTATCTATCCTCAACACATATCTGGACATTCCCAAGTTCAAAATGTTGACGTTACAGCAGCTTTTACCTCTGTTGGGCAAAGATCACTGGATGGTGACTCTGGATCTCAAGGAGGCTTACCTTCATGTTCCTATCAGGCCCAGTTGCAGGAAGTATCTGCGTTTTCGGGCTGGGACTTTTCATTATCAGTTCTCTGCATTGCCCTTTGGCTTATCTACTGCGCCCAGAGTGTTCACGAAGGTTCTGGCTCCAGTGGTAGCTTTCTTCAGGCTAAGAGGAATACAAATCTATCCTTATTTGGACGATTGCCTGATTCTGGCTCAAGGAAAGGACGAACTTCTTCATCATTTACAGTATGTGATGGCAGTGTTAAGATGCCTAGGGTATTCTGTGAGCGAAATAAAGTCCAGTCTAGTACCCTCTCAGGACATGTGCTTTCTGGGTGTGAGACTGAATACAGCATCCCAGATGGCCTTTTTGACCCCGGACAAACAAAAGAATCTTTCTCTTTATTTCCATCAATTGTCTCGTCAGTCCAGGCTGACTGCAAGGACAGTCCTTCAAGCCTTGGGGTTCATGGCATCTTGTATTCTGGTACTTCCCAATGCCAAACTGCATATGAGGAATCTACAATGGTATCTCAAAAATGTATGGACGCAACACTGCCAAGATATGAACACTGTCATTCAGATAATACCTTGCATTCAAAAGGAATTTTTGTGGTGGGCTCAGGAATGTCACCTAAACAAGGGACTCTCTGTGACCCGACCAGAGGCGAGTCGGATTCTAACGACAGATGCCTCAGACAAAGCTTGGGGAGCTCATCTAAATGGAAAATGGGTACAAGACACGTGGCCTGCCAGACTTCAACATTTACATATCAACTTGAAGGAGATGTTAGCAGTCCAATTTGCATTGATAGCTTTCAAGGATTTACTTCTTCCAGGGCAGGTGTTGATTCAAACAGACAACACAACTGTCATGTGGTACATCAACAAGCAAGGGGGGACACATTCATATCCTCTATGCAGACAAGCAATGATTTTATGGGAGACTGCTTTGTTTGCAGCTAAATCTTCAGGCAAGGTTTCTGCCAGGAGCACAGAACTCCTTAGCAGATGTGTTGAGCAGACAAATTATGGATCCCCACGAGTGGAAATTGGATCCTCATGTATTTCAAAAATTGACAGTGTTATGGGGAACTCCAGACATAGATCTGTTCACTTCCCAACTAAATTACCAGCTGCCAAAGTTTTGCACGAAAAGGTTTCATCCCACAGCTTGGAAAGTGGATGCGCTCTCATTCAATTGGAGCAATCTTCACGTGTATGCCTTTCCACCACTGCCTCTCCTCCCAAAGGTACTCCTGAAGGTCAGACAGGACAAGCCAACCATGATTTTAATAGCTCCAGATTGGCCTCGACAGCACTGGTACCCATTACTGAGAAGTCTGGTACGGGAGCCTCCATGGCCTTTGCCTTCGATTCCACACCTGCTGTCTCAGGAGAACAGTCATTTACTCAATGTCAAACTTCACTCTCTACATCTAACAGCCTGGCATATTCTGTTTTAAACCCTGGAGGGTCTCAGCTTCCACAACAAGTTTTGAATGTTATTTTGGAGGCCAGAAGGCCTAGTACAAGTAAAGTTTACGCAGATAAATGGAGATTTTTAATTTGGAGTACAGCAAAGGACTTTGATGTTTCTAAACCTAACTTAAGTGTTGCTCTTCAATACCTTACTGAGTTATTGGACAAAGGTTTGTCCTTCTCCTCTATAAAGGTTCATGCTGCAGCAATTTCTGCTCACTATGACTGTGACCCACCATTATTTTCTCATCCTTTGTTTAAGCAATTCCTTAGAGGGGCAAAGAATATGAGACCCCCACGTAGAGCTCCTACTCCTGCTTGGGATCTCAATTTTGTGTTGGAGAAACTCACTCTACAACCTTTTGAGCCTGCAGCGACTGCCGAGTTGAAATATTTATCATGGAAGACTGCTTTTTTGTTGGCCATTACATCTGCGAGAAGGGTTTCTGAATTACAGGCCCTTATGGCGGTTGAGCCTTTCTTAATTTTCCACAAGGATAGGGTGTCTTTGCGTACTAACCCTTCCTTTATGCCTAAAGTGGTTTCTAGTGTTGGTTTAAACCAAACTATTCATTTGCCTACTTTTTATGCAAACCCCCAAAATAAAGGAGAAGATTTTGCACACTTTGGATATACACAGACAGTTGCGATATTATTTGAACAGAACTAAAGGGTTCAGGCAGTCTCAGCAGTTGTTTGTTTCATTTGCTTTGTGTTCTCAGGGCAAACCTGTTTCAAAACAAACTATTTCTAAGTGGATTGGTTTTTGTATTGCTTTCTGTTATTCCCATCATGGTAAGGAGATTCCATCTGGGATTAGGCCTCATTCCACTAGGGCTACTGCCACTTCTACAGCTTTTTTAAGGGGGGTGGCTACTAAGGATATTTTGGAGGCAGCTACTTGGAGTTCAGTGCATACTTTCTCTAATCATTACCACCTTCCACTTTACTCTAAATCTAGGGCTGGATTTGCCACTGCAATTTTACAGGGCATTTTGGCAGCTCCTAATGCTTTATAGTTTTGCCATCCTCCCTTACCTCTGCTTTGGGATTCTACCCATATGTAAGGACTGCAGCAATGTGAGATGAAGAACATAGTACAGTTTTGTACCTACCATAAATGTAGATGTTCAAGATCCACATTGCTGCAGTCCAATTACCCTCCCTCCTTCCCTCTGTAGTTAGAGGTGGTTGTGTGGTTTGGGTTGTAAATATTGTAAATATGGTTAGTGCAGGGTGGTTGGTTGTTTTGCTGTTTTTGGCTTTGCCCTTTCTTTTAGGGCCTTCTGACATCTGGGGCAAGAAAAGACTGAGGATATGACGTCGGTCATGCGCTTTTGTACCCTGACGTCCTGATGTCAGTTTTAAGCGCCTTGACCAACGTCAGCCTAATACTTTGGTATTCGGGCCGACCGAGGACAGCGGACTACCCATATGTAAGGACTGCAGCAATGTGGATCTTCGAACATCTACATTTATGGTAGGTACAAAACTGTACTTTGTTTCGGTGTAGCCCTGCAGCTTTAAAAGATGCTGGGAGCACCTTGATGTTCATCGTGCATACAGCTGCAGTCATAACAGATGGGTTTTCCTGCCGTCAGGCGGGTCCTCGGTCGGCCGAATTCCAAAGTCTAGGTCCGGCGTCAGTTGTCGCCTCCTCCTTGACGTCAGTGCGACGGGTATAAAAGAACCAGCCGACGCCATTTTCTCCAGTCTTTCTTGCCGCGTGGTGCCCGAAGCAGAAGCAGTTCGCAAGTGCCGGTCTGCCAGCTCCTGAGATTACGAATATTTTGCAATCGAAGTCTTCTTGAAAGCCAAGTACCCCGTTGGGGAAACTTTTCTTGCCTCAGACCAATGTCAGACAAAGTTAATAATTGCATTTCATGTGGGAAGCAAATACCAGATAAGGATTTTCATTCCCTCTGCATCCCTCGCTTAGGCCCAGACCACGACGTTTCGGCCTGTCGTTTTTGTGCTACATTCAACACTATTTTGGCAAAAAATTTAATTACATTATGTCGTCGGATACTCCAACTCCAGTTTTGAGTAAAAGACGCAAAGATAAGGACCGACATACGAGGTCCGCAGCTTCTACCGACACCACGCCAAAGCAGACTATAGGTGGTCCGGTTCTCAGTGAGGTGCCTACGCAGCCCCTGACTACTGACGACACTTCATTGGCGGTGTCTACTGTGCCCGAGGTCACAGGCTCTTCGGCCCACACCCTGACTACAGATACCAAAGCCACTCTTGGCGGTGAAACTCAGAGTTTAGACAGGTCTGCCACCTCTCAAGGTGTCTTCAGGCCACCTTTTTCCATCAAGGTTTTCACTAAGTCTAAAGCAGCCATGCATACTAAAAGACAAGCTCCATAGGGCCCTTCTCAAGGCCCCATGCCTAAAAAGCAGATGCTCAAAATGGCTGAGGATTTGATTACTCTTATCAGGGGTTCTCAACCCCCACCCTCCTGGACAAAAGGCCAAGAGTGGAGGAAGAATCCCCCTCTTCGGACCAGGCCTCCATTATTTCAGAACATTCTGATGATCAGGAACATTCATACTCCCCTTTTGAAGATTCTGATGCAGAGGAGTCCATTCCCTCTGTCTCTCCACCCCCCCCCCCTGAGGATTATTCTTTTGGGGAAACCTTGCATAACTTGAGGGAACACTTCCACTGGGAAGGCCAAGAGTACTCGGACTCCAAGAAAAGGCTTAGGGATTTTCTCTTGCTCCCTCAGCATAGGCCTCTGGCTATACCTCCTGTCTTAGACATTCTAGATGTGTATTCGGAGGCCTGCCTTAACCCAGACTGTTTACCTCCAGCCCCAGTTAAGCCTGACAGGCATTACCGGGTTCCTGACTCACACCAATTCCTATACAAAAGCCATGCGGCTGACCCAGAAACCATCTCACAGGGCCCCAAGGGAATTAAGGCCTCCACTGCTAAAAATCCATTACCTTCAGAGAGATATTCCAGAGCTTTAGAAAGGTGGGGGGAAAAGGTATACACCTCGGCCACCTTAACCATGAGGGCATGAAACTGTCAGTTCCATATGTTAAAGTACCAACAGTTACTGTTATCACAGTTGAGAAGCAAAATGTCACAACCTCAACAACCAGACTTGAAGGAGTTGCAGGATTTGATACATAGTGCAGAACAAGTGGGTAAGCATACCTTGCAATGTGATTTTGATGCTTTAGAGGCCTCATATAGAGCTGCTGTTACAGGATCAGTCATGCGTAGACATGCCTGGCTCAGAGCAAACCTTACCAGATCATGTCAAAGTTAAATTACTAGATGCCCCTCTGCAAAAAGATGTATTGTTTGGTGTTAAAGCTGAGGAGGTATTAAAGAAAATGGAGGAAAAGGCAAAATCAATGCAAACAGTGAAAGATTTCCTACAGGTACAACCTCCACGTTTCAGTAGAAATTGGCCTTCCAAAAATTGGTCCTTTCCGGCCATGGACAGACCCCAGAGGTAGATACAGGCGCTCGAGGGGCAGAGGGCAATCTCAAGGATCGTTTAGAGGCAGACAATGGCAAGCACCTACACAGAGGAGGTGAGGATAGTTCACAGCCATTCAGAAAGCAGACCCAATGACTTTCCCCTCTGCACGCCAAGCAAGGCTCAAATGGCAGCACCTTTAGGCGGAAAACTGGCATTATTTTTGAAAAATTGGCATATTGTCACAAAAGACAAATGGATCCTTGACATTATAGACAGAGGCTACAGATTCCATTTTCACAACCTTCCAAAAATGAGAGGCATGCCAAACCTGCCACACAAAGGGCAGAGGCACAAAAACAAATTTCAGATCTCATGGACATGAAAGCTATTCAAGAGGTACCTGCACAAGAACAGGGTCAAGGTTTTTACTCCAGACTATTCCTGGTACCAAGGAAGGGAAAAGATTGGAGACCTATCCATCCTAAACACATTTTTACTCTTGCCAAAATTCAAGATGCTCACATTACAGCAGCTTCTTCCCATGCTGGGCAAGGAGTATTGGCTGGTAACATTGGACCTCAAGGAGGCATACCTGCATGTCCCAATCAGACAAGATTGCAGAAGATACCTCAGATTTCTTGCAGGTTCAACCCATTATCAATTCTCTGCATTGCCCTTTGGCTTATCTACTGCGCCCAGAGTGTTCACGAAATGCCTGGCATCAGTAATTGCCTACTGCAGACTTCAAGGGATACAAATATACCCATATTTGGACTGCCTGATCCAAGCGGACAGCAAGCGCATACTTCTGTAACATCTGGCTTTTGTAATGTTGTTGAATTCTCTGGGATACAGTCAACAAAAAGAAATCAAGGCTAATATCCTCTCGGACAATAATTTTCCTGGGTGCCAACTTGGACACAAACACCCAGATGGCCTACCTCACGCCAGAGAAACAGGGGCAACTAACTCAATACTTCAGAAAACTATCAAATTTCACCAGGCTGACTGCAAGGAAAATCCTGCAGGCTCATAGATTCATGGCATCTTGCATCCTACTTAATCCCATGCGCAAAGCTGCATATGAGGAAACTTCAATGGTACCTGAAAAACCTATGGTCTCAACACAGCCACAGTTTGGAAACAATAATACCACTGATTCCATGTCTTCAAAAGGAATTTCTGTGGTGGGCTCAAGCATGCCAAAGAAACACAGGTCTCCCATTCTGCTTTCCTCAAGCAAATCAAGTCATCACAACAGATGCCTCTGACTACGCCTGGGGGGCGCACATGACAGATCGGTGCATTCAGGACAAATGGTCCCAAAAAGAAAAGCACCTACACATCAATCTAAAGGAAATGCTAGCAGTAATAAATGCTATTATAGGTTTCAAAAACCTTCTGCATCCAGGTCAGCTATTGATAAGGACAGACAACACCACAGTAATGTGGTACATACAGGGAGGAACCCATTCATACCCCCTATGCAGGCTGGCCATGTCTCTTTGGAACATGGCTCTGGAACTACAAATCGAACTTCAAGCACAGTACTTGCCAGGCAAGGAAAACACGCTGGCAGACAACCTAAGCAGAAATATGATGGATCCACATGAATGGAAGTTGCATCCTCAAGTTTTTGCAGAGATAATTCAAGCATGGGGAAGGCCAGACATAGATCTCTTTGCCTCCCACAGAAATCACCAATTGGCAAAATTTTGCTCAAGGACCTTTCATCCACAGGCCTGGAGAGTGGACGCACTCTTTCAGTTGGACAACAATGACAGTTTATACCTTTCCACCTCTTCCTCTGCTGCCCAAAGTTCTATTAAAAACCAGAGCAGACAGACCAAAGATGATTCTCATTGCTCCAGACTGGCCAAGACAACACTGGTACCCACTCCTGAGGAGCCTGACACATTCCCCACCATGGATCCTACCTCTAATGCCTCCTCTTCTGACTCAGCACAACTTCAAAACTCTTCACAGTCAGCTGAAAACACTCAATCTGGCCGCATGGAAGATTCCTTAACTTCACAACAGACCCTACTCTCCAAGGAGGTGCAGGATGTCATTTTGGAGGCCAGAAGGCCTTCTACTAGAAAAGCTTACTCTACAAAATGGAAACAGTTTTGTGCCTGGAATGAGAAAAAGGGTCAGAATCCTGGAATACTGAATTTACCTCAAATATTACCGTATCTAGCTGAGATGCTAAGCAGTGGACTTTCATTCTCCTCCATCAAAATCCATGCCTCAGCCATTTCTGCAGAATACAACATTGATCCTCCTTTATTCTCTCACCCCCTCTTAAGACAGTTCCTCAGAGGGGCTAAGAATATAAAACCACCAAGGAAACAACCAGTACCTGCTTGGGACCTCAATTTCATTCTAGAAAAACTGACCTTGCCTCCTTTTGAGCCAGCTGCCTCAACAGAACTGCAATATTTGTCCTGGAAAACAGCCTTCCTTCTGGCTATCACCTCAGCTCGCAGGGTATCGGACCTACAAGCCCTCATGGCTGTGCAGCCTTTCATCATTTTCCATCAGGACAGAGTTTCCTTACGAACCAATCCGTCCTTTATGCCAAAGGTAGTATCCAGGGTAGCTTTGAATCAGGCTATCCACTTACCTACCTTTTACCCTAATCCTCAAAACAAAGGAGAGACTACTACATTCCTTGGACATCCACAGATAGCTGCATTATTCTTTGGACAGAACAAAGCCTTTCAGAAAATCAGTGCAACTCTGTGTCCTATGCTACAGGAGCTCAAGGGAAGCCAATTTCCAAACAGACAATCTCAAAATGGATAGCCCACTGCATACGCTTTTGTTACTCTTTTCATGGTAAAACTGTACCTGCAGGCATCAGATCTCACTCCACAAGGGCCACAGCTACCTCTGCAGCTTTCCTCAGGGGGTTTCCTACCAGAGATATTTTGGAAGCAGCCACTTGGAGTTCTGTGCATACCTTCAAGCACTATCACCTACCATTATACTCCAAATCTAGAGCAGGCTTTGCCACTGCAGTCTTGCAGGGCATCCTGGCTCCTCCTAGTTCCACCTAGTGCCTACCACCCCTTTTTTAGCTTTGGGATTCTACCAATCTGTTATGACTGCAGCTGTATGCACGATGAACATAGTACAGTTTTGTACCTACCATAAATGTAGATGTTAGAGTGCTAATACAACTGCAGTCCAGGTTTCCCTCCCTCTTCCCCTCTTGGGACAGGCCTAATGGCTAACACCTCCTCATACAACCTGATTGGGGTGTTCATTTATGGTGCATTTGCTTTCACCTACTGTTTTTTGATTATATTGCATTGCATTATTACGTAAATTTATGTATTGCCTTCCTTCTTGGGGGCACCTGACATCTGGGGCAAGAAAAACTGAAGAAAATGGCGTCTGCTGATTCTTATACCCCTGTCGCACTGACGTCAGGGAGGAGGCGACTACAACCGACGCTGGACCTAGACTTTGGAATTCGGCCGACCGAGGACCCGCCTGACGGCAGGAAAACCCATCTGTTATGACTGCAGCTGTATTAGCACTCTAACATCTACATTTATGGTAGGTACAAAACTGTACTTTTTGCTTCCTGCTCTGTGTGACTGAAAGGCTTTCAGACCAGTCAAGGCTGTGAGACTAATTCACTTCTACTGAAAGGTGACATGAACTGGAGTCACATCCATGTCTCACATAGATGTGCATCTTTGAGGTGCCTTATGATAGTGATACTGAGAAACTAGTAGTCAGGGTCTTATTTTCAAGGGTGAACAGCTATATTCTGGACTTTGTTAAACATAAAGATCAAATATTTGAGTGAACATATGAATATATCATGATGTACAGGTTAAAAAGACAGCGTTCTTTTTAAACTTACACTGTTACTACAGTTGGTGAGTTCTACAGAAATTGACATTGCAAGGGTTGGAATACAAACTGCTAACCTTTCTCTATACTTTTACATTCTTTATGTATTTTCTTAAGGTGTAGTAAGAATTTATCTGAAGTAGGCAGACTTCATTTGTCTGCAACCTGTGGGTATCGGATCCGACCTCGGATCCGAGCCGGCATTTCAAAAGCTTTAGGCTCCGAGCTCCTAGCTCCTCCCTCTTACCCATAACCCCTTGCCAAGCCCTGACTGACCTCAGATTTCGTTTGCCGCTTTCAAGTTGCGACGGATTCAGAGCTCCTAGTACAGATAAGCTGTTTTTGACAGAAAAATTTTCTAAAACTTTAACCTTTTTAATTTTATTAGTTAGCAGTGATTGTTAGGCTTTCCTCTCTCTTTAGTTTAAACTTTTCACGGGTTTTGCGTAGTTTGTGTGTGTGTTTGTTTGAGGCCTGTTAGGGCTTAAAATGTCTGAAGCCCATAAGGCTGTATTCTCCAAATGTACCGAGTGTGGTCATAAGCTGTCCCCAGCGGATGGCCACACTCGTGCATCTTGGGGTTGAACACCTGTCATCTGGTTGTACCATTTGTGCAGGGTTCAACCCCCGAGCTTTGAGGGAGCGGAGGTCGAAGCTGGTGCTGGCGGGACTTCTCCCTCCAGATACCGCTTCGGCTTCTGCCCCTTCTACTCAGCAAGCTGTTGCTGTGGGCTCTCCTCCTCCAGCTGGGACTCAACCTCCCTCGAAAATGCCGGAGGAGAGAGAGTCTTCTAGGGAGAGAGAGAAGGAGAAGGCACAGGGAGAGGCACCACAAGCGGAGAGCCGAAACCTCCAGTTCGGCTCCTCCATCTAAGCGGTCCTCCCCTGTGCCTTCTAGCTTTCCTCCTCCTCGGCTCCACTCCCCTTGGTTCTCTACTGGGCCCGAGGAGGAGGAGGCTAGCCCTTCAGCGAGGTCCCCGAGGCGGCTCTCTAGGTCCGCTTCGGTGGCCTCCACCAGATCCACATTCTCCATGAGTGAAGCAGATATGGACCGGATGATGAGGAAATTCATCCAGGCCCAAATGCAAATGGGAGTGCTCCTAGCCCCCCCACATCCGGGAGGGGCTTCGACCCCTTTTTTCGCCCCTTTGGCTCCTTCTCCGACCCATACCATGGGTTCGGAGCTTTCGGCGCCGGGCAGAGTTGGATCCGGGGGTGGGTCGGATCCGATAGGTCGGCGCACCTCGGATCCGTCCCATCCCTTGAGTGCTTTGGGTACTTCGGACCCGACCTCTCGGAGCAGAGGACCGAGCCTCGGATCCGAGGGAGCTGGTGTGTCTTCGGCTCCGTCTAGGTCGGAGCACACCGGTCTCTCGGATCCGACGGTCTCGGCTCCGATCCGTGCGTCGGATCCGAGTGGGGGTCGGCTCTTGGGGTTTAGAGAAGCTGGCTCCCTCTCGGCCTTTGACGTAGTGGAAAGGGCACTGTTGAGGACTTCCGGACCCCCGGTCCCTGCCACGGCTCCATCCCGCACTCCCTTGCAGTTGGGCCAGGCCCCCACCAGCCGGTCCCAGGGACAGCCCGCCTCGATGTCCCACGTAGTTCCCTTGGAACATCCAGCTGCGGAAGAGTACTCCTCGGACAGCCCCCCCGAAGAAGTACCTCGGAAGCGTAAGTGCAAAAGGAGGCACATGGACTCCCCCGAGTCCGTTACAGAAGACACAGACTTGGATGAAGGGGAGGGCTCCCCAAGGTCACCCCCTGAAGATGTCTCATTTGGAGACATTATGGAAATGTTGAGGATCAGGGGGGGTGGTCTGCCCCCAAGGCCTCCTCAGACGAGTCTGTGTTCTTGGAGGCATTTGAGGTGGGCCCTTCTACCTCTTGGGTGTCCCCTCCTGCCGACCCTCTGGTGGACCTTATATCCATCAGAGCGTGGAAGGATCCGGACACCGTTGAGCCTGTACCTAAGCGTCCGGATCGTATCCTTTCCCCTCCGGCAGACCGCACTCACTGGAGCAAAGGCCCCCCAGTAGATGCCATGATGATGGCTGCAGCCACTAAGAGGGAGTTGGCCCAGGAGAGTCCCTCTATGCATCCTCCGGGCAAGGAGTCCCGCTCGATGGATCGCATTGGGAAGCGAGTTTTCAGTTCAGCAACCTTCTCTTTGAGAGCGCTGAACTACATGGCACACGTCATCAGGATGCAGCGGGATCTGATTAAAGAATACGCTGCATCTCCCCCAGAGTCCATGTCGAGTGAGGATAAACAGGTATACTCCACTCGAATGGCCACTCTCGGATCAGTTTCGAATACATCTATGCGGCTGCTTTCTCATGCTACGGAGGGAGCCGCTAGAGCCAGCGGAGCAGGCCTAGTCATGAGGCGACAGGCCTGGCTCCGCCACTGTGATTTTGCAGAGCCCTTCAAGGCGACCTTCGCGAATGCCCCCTTCGATGGTTCTGCCTTGTTTGGCAAGACTGTTCGCGAAACATTAGTCCAGAGCGAGAAGGACGGGAAGACGCTGTCTGCCGTCGGAGTCCGCTTCTCAGCTCCCCAGAGGTCCTTTTCGAAGAACCAAAAGGGACAGAAGATGTGGTTCCGGAAATCGCAGCAGTCCCAACCTGCTCCGGATAACCAGTCCTTCCGTGGCAGAGGAGGACGGGGAGGTCGCCGTCCTAGAGGCAGGGGGGCTCCTAGCAACTTTGGGTCCAGAGAACCTTTCTCTGATAGGCCCACGCAGCAGCCCTGAAGGGTTGCCCGGCTGTCCGTCTCTGGAGGCAGTCGGGGGGCGTTTTTCGAGGCACCTGACTTCTTGGGAGTCCATCACAACAGACCGTTGGGTGCTTCGTGTGATATCCAGAGGTTATACAATTCCCCTGTACAAGGTCCCCAGATCTCGCAGCCTCCCAGATGTTCCACCCGACCAAAGGGAGGCAGCAGCTATCGAAATTGGACAGCTGCTAGAAAAAAGAGCTATCCAGTCGTCCCCCAGATCAAACCGGGTCAGGGTTTTACTCCAGGTTCTTTTAGTGCCAAAGAAAACGGGGGACTTAAGACCGATCTTAGATCTTTCCCTGCTGAACCTGTCAGTAACCAAGCAAAAGTTCCGGATGGTCACCCTTCAATCTATACTCCCCCTCTTGAGGGAGAACGACTGGATGTGCTCCATCGACCTCAAGGACGTACTACCACATTCGCATGGACAAACGGTCCAGGAGGTTTCTTCGCTTCCGGCTGGGAGCCAGTCATTATCAGTTCAGGGCCCTTCCCTTTGGTCTCACCTCAGCCCCCAGGGTGTTCACCAAGGTCTTAGCCTGTTGTAGCGGCCCACCTGAGGCTCCAGGGATTACAGGTCTTTCCGTACCTGGACGACTGGCTCCTGACAGCATCATCAAGGCATCTTCTGTGCTCAGCCAGGGACTACTTTCTTCGACTAGCCCCAAGGTTGGGCATCACTGTCAACTGGGAGAAATCTTTGCTGCACCCCACACAAGTTATAGATTTCATAGGAGGAAGGCTAAACACCAGGTCAATGCGAGCCTTCCTCACTCCAGACAGAATTGCCAACCTGAAGTGTCATGTAGCAGCGGTCCTGCAACCATTTCCGACTGCAGCTTCGGTCCTGAGGGCCCTAGGTTCGATGGCGGCAGCTATCCCGCTTCTTATTCATGCGCCTACGCATGCGGGTTCTTCAATGGACCCTTCAGGTTCAGTGGTCCCCTCTCAGTTCCCCTCTCAACTCTCCGATAGCGGTCAGCAGAGCGTGCAAGGATTCCCTTCTTTGGTGGCTTCTGTCTCCGGAGCCCCTGACAGGGAGACCTTTTTGTGCTGCTTTTCCCCGAGCCACAGTGACCACGGATGCTTCCTGCCTCGGGTGGGGGGGGCATTCTGCGGGAAAGATTGTCCAAGGCACGTGGAACCCCACAGAGACGTCGTTGCATATAAATGTCCTGGAAATGAGGGCGGTGCTCCTAAGCGTTGCAAGCACTTCACCACGTTCTTCCTTCAG
This sequence comes from Protopterus annectens, assembly GCF_019279795.1. Lineage (NCBI taxonomy): Eukaryota > Metazoa > Chordata > Ceratodontiformes > Protopteridae > Protopterus > Protopterus annectens. The sequence goes on from NC_056727.1 coordinate 482,100,221, forward strand.
GGACTATTGCGATTCAGACAGACAACATGTCGGTAGTCTGGTACATCAACAAACAGGGAGGAACCAGGTCCTATCCCCTTTGTCGAGAGGCCATGAGAGTCTGGGAATGGGCAATTTCCACCAAACGCTTTCTGGTAGCAACGCACATTCCGGGAAAATCCAACATCCTTGCGGACAAACTCAGTCGCACCATTCTGTCACGTCACGAGTGGTCTCTCAATCCTCAGGTAGCGAAGAAGATTTTTGCCGTTTGGGGGCAACCCTGTTGCGATCTTTTGCCTCTCCCTCAAACGCCAAATGCGACAATTTCTTCGCTCTGCTTCCCCACCAGGGAATTCCGAGAGATGCGCTGGTGCATGCTTGGCCTCCCGGTCTCCTTTATGCCTACCCTCCACTACCTCTGATGCAGAGGCTTCTGCAGAAAGCCAACAGTTTGGGGAGCAGAATGATTCTCATTGCCCCGTTCTGGCCTCGTCAACCCTGGTTCCCCTTTGTATGGTCTCACAAAATCAATCCACCCTGGATTCTGGATCCGATTCCGGATCTCATCTCCCACCCTCTGGGAATTTCGGTTCCCAGTCTACACACCCTGAAATTGACAGCTTGGCTGCTCCAGTTCCATCCTTGATTAGGACTCCCGGTATCTCGTCACCGGTCAAGGCCATTTTAGTGGCAGCTCATAAACCTTCCACCAGGCAGGTTTTTCGGAGTAAATGGAAGAGATTCTCCATTTGGGCGGTTCAGAGAACTTTGGATCCTTTCTCAGCACCTATGTCAGCAGTGCTGGATTTTTTAACAGATCTCTTTCATCAAGGGGCAAGTGCTTCCACGATTAAGGTACAATTGGCAGCCATCTCGCATTATCACATTGGTCATGAGACAGCTCCCTTCATGACGGCTAAATTGTGCAAAACCTTTCTCAAAGGGATTTTTTTATTGAGGCCTCCAGTCAAGGAGATTGTACCACCTTGGGATCTATCCTTAGTTCTGCAAGCCCTTACTGCTCCTCCCTTCGAGCCTGCAGCTTCTACAGATCTAAAGTACCTTTCCTGGAAGACTGCCTTCTTAGTAGCTATCACTTCAGCCAGAAGAGTGTCTGAACTTCAGGCTCTATCGTCAAGCCTTACCTTTCTTTCTTTCCAGATAGGGTGTGCCTCAGGACCAATCCATCTTTTCTTCCGAAGGTCTCTTCAGAATCTAATATCAACCAGTCAATCAATTTACCTGTGTTTTCCCAAGTACTCAAACAAAGGAGAATACAAATTACATTCTTTGGATGTTCATAGACAATTACGATTTTATATTCACAGAACAGCTGGTCACAGGCAATCAGATCAGCTGTTCGTCTCCTTTGCTAAATTTGCTTTGGGTAAAGCAGTGTCTAAAGTCACACTATCTAGGTGGATTGCTAATTGTATTCTGCAGGCTTATGACACTTCAGGTAGACCTGCTCCTCAGAGGGTTACGGCTCATTCTACTAGGGCAGTCTCCACGTCAGCCGCCTTTAAGTCCCGTGTGTCATTGGATGATATCTGCTGCAGCTACTTGGGCCTCGCCTCATACCTTTATTTCTCATTATAAAGTGGATGTTATTTCCAGAGGAAGAGCATCCTTTGGCTCAGCGGTGCTCCGGAACATCCTTCCATGATGGCCGCCCAAGATTCAGGTAGCTGGGGACTCTGTCCCACAGGTTGCAGACAAATGAAGTCTGCCTACTTCAGATTTAGAAGTTATGTACTCACCATAACGTTCCATCTGAGTAGGTGACTTCATTTGATGTAACTATCCCTCCATCCCCCTGACCTTTATAGAGCGAGTATTATGCTTTTTTTTTTTTCACGTACTGTAGTCAGTATTATTTAGGCAAACTCAATCTGAGGTCAGTCAGGGCTTGGCAAGGGGTTATGGGTAAGAGGGAGGAGCTAGGAGCTCGGAGCCTAAAGCTTTTGAAATGCTGGCTCGGATCCGGTGTCTGATCCGATACCCACAGGTTGCATCCAAATGAAGTCACCTACTCAGATGGAACGTTATGGTGAGTACATAACTTCTAATTTTCAGTCTAAGCAGACTGAACATCTGATTTCTAAAACTTTCTGGTTGTCACAGCACAAGCTAATTGGACTCTCCTTAATGTTTTATTCCTTTCTGGTTATTACAAACAGTGCGTTACATTTAACATTTTCAGTTAGCTTTTGAGTATTAGTATTTAATATTTTGTTGTAGCATTGGGTTACTACACCTTAACGTAGTTACGTTTTGGGGGTTTGCTTTTAACTGGTGATTGCAGATTGTGCGTTCTAACAGCCAAAACACGTGAGTAAAGGCAACTTTGGTGCAAATACAAATTACCAGGACACTTGCAGTGTATTTTTTAAATTTGTATGTATTAACATTGATTAAAAACAAGTATATTGTGGTATTTTTGTGAATTATTGCTTTGTTACAGAGCTCTAGTATTTGCGTGCAGCTGTAAAGTTGTAGAAAACAAGTGAAATGAAAAAATCATGTGAGCATTGTGTAACCTTGATTACATCTGAATTTATAAGTTGAGTGATTAAAAGATTTGGAGGAAAAAGATTGCAACAGTAGTTATGAAAATCTTAGTCAGGAAAACGATTGCAACAGTAGTTATGAAAATCTTAGTCAGGAATTGCATGTTAAGAAGAAAAAAATATAAAGGCAAAACGTTATAAGAACATTAAATGCAACCACCGCCCACCTAAAAAAGCGGGAGAGGGATGAGGAGAGACTGATAGCAACTATTTTTTCTAGTTTTTCTTATTCTAATAGAAAATGACAGTTGGCTGACAACTTGATAATGAGAACTTTAGGCAGACAGTCCTGATACTTATGAAGTACCTAGTGAAGGATTTGATGTACAAACTAGACACAGCCCCCATAACAATAGCCTTAAATGCTAAGGTACAGAATGAAAGTAATAAATACAACTAGTCAAAGGGAAATTTAATATAGAAGTTAATGAAGAAGCAAATAAAGCAACCTAGTATAAGAGTTTAGACCTGAAATTTTTTTTTACAAATTTCAAGTTATGATAATGGCCAAGTACCAATTCAGTTCTCTGACAAAAATATCACCAAAGGAGTGTCATAATAGAAGTTGCTTTTGCAAAATACAGTACCTTTTTAGAATTTAGAAATCAAACCAAAATATAAGAGTGCACAAGTAGACTGCAGCCCTCACAGCAAGAGGTTCTCCGGTTCGATCCCTGGCTGGGGGTGCCTTCTGTGCGGAGTCTGCATGTCCTCCCTGTAGTCGCGTGGGTTTCCACCGGGTGCTCCAGTTTCCTCCCACATCCCAAAGTAGGTGGATTGGATAGTAATTAGGAGCGTCTATGGAGCTCCATGCAATATAACAGAAGCAAACAGGATGCATTACTGTGCAGTTAAATAAAAATTAATAAGTTCTACCACAAGAACACAGGGTAGTGACAGGATGGGGAAAATCGACAGTCATGGAAGTATTGGATAGAGAAAACTATAAAGCAATTAAGAGAAGTCACTGTTAAGAGTATAGAAGAGGGAACAGATCAAATATACTTAGGTTGATGTGATCAAATTAATGTGCAGTATTAGAACAGATCAGGATCTATCATGCACTATCACATATAAACTAAAAATCTCAGCACAGGTGGAAAATATTCAAAAATACACAGATAAATATAAACTAAATGTACAAAAAAGCAATTGATGTCCCAAAAAAGTTTTGTAGAGAATTGGGAAAGAAGGTAAAAGGAATTGAAAGACCACAAAGAAATTAATATATTTTGGAGAAGTATTTATGTAGATCCGGTGAAACATAAAGATGTTAAATGTATGGCAGGAGTAAAAGAATAAGAAGTTTAAAGGTACAGGATATGAAATGGGATGAAGTAACAGCCAGAGAGTTTGAAACAAAGTTAAGAAAAGCCTCTTAATTGGAAAACCCCAGGCTCAGATGCAATACCCAACGTCTGGCTAAAAGTATTAACATCTTTGCACAAAGATTTAGCCATGAGTAAGAAATATTTGTATATATCCTGAATGGACACCAACCTGGCTAAGAGGAAAAACAATGCTCTCGAGTGAACCTGCAAGCTACCCTAAATATTATAGACCAATGACTTGCCTTCCAAAGATGTGTAAACTGTACACTGGAATAGATGCTGACAGTTTATAGTCATTTGGAAGAAAACTGTTATGGCAATAGAGCAAAAGGGCAGTAAAAGAAAATTGTATGTAACAAAGGATTGTTAGTCCTAGTGGAGAACTGTAAAAAGGGGAAGAATCTATGGCATGGATTGACTACAACAAAGCATTTGCTATTATCCCACATTCATGGATATGAGTGCTTAAAAATGTATAAGATACCCTATGCTGATAGACTACATTACAGTGATCATGAAATAGTGGCATACCACTTTGCAGTTAACCCATGCTAAAGGACAAATTAGTATCCCAGGGATAAAAATTCAAAGGGAATATTCCAAGATGACTACTCCTGTCATTGCTGCTATTCTGTCTTGCTCTTAACCCATTAAGCTGTCTACTTAACTTAGGCCATGGCTATAATTTGGCTTCTAGAAAAGGAAGTGTAAAGACTTCTCATCTTCCCTTTGTCGATTTAAAACTGTGTAGCTCATCAGATAAGGAACTGAAAGCACAACTGAAAGTTGTCAAAACTTTTTCAGATTATATAAGAATGTAATTTGGTCTTGAAAATGTGCAAAAGCAACCTTTAAAGCAGGAAAACTGCAGAACCAAAAAGATATCAGTTTGGAACAAGAATGTGGTACAAAAGAGCTTGAGCAAGGGGGAGTGTATAAATATTTAGGAATTGAGGGATCAACAATAAAACATGAACAAATGCAAATAAAACTTGGTAAGGAATACTTTAGATGAAAACAGTGACATGTAGGAGCAAAATTAAGCTATAAACCAGTTTGCTCTTCCTATCCTAACTTAGTTTTGAAGCGGTTGGCCCCAAAATGTGTTAGATAGATTAGATAGGAAAACGAGAAGGATGCATTACGGTCTCCCAATGATTTATAAAAATCAGTGCATGCCAAGATTGTATTCCCTTTTCTGAATCAGAGATGGGCCGCCTTGAAATCGAGTACATGTATAGATCTGCAGTCGTGAGACTGCACGCATCTGCTGACCTCACAGGACCTAAACATAGTGAAAATTTTGAAACATGAGGAGAATGTCTAAGAGGACTTCTCTGCTTGGTCTAGCAGAAGAATATCGGCATCAATCAGGAATGGAAATCAAGCCAGAAATAGAAATCAGACGGCAACTGATTGTGCCAAGAAACAAAAATATAAGGTGAAGGACCAGATGAGAAGGCAAGAAATGTGAAAAATGCGTAAATATAGTTTGCAAGTATAGAAAACTTCTGGAAAAACCTCATGTTGATCAGGATCGAATGCAGGAATAGTTAAGGAGAGGTAAATTCAAACTGAGATGAAAGGTTAATATTGGCGGCCCAAGATAGCTGCATACATGTTGGTTTACCAAGTCCATTGAACATGTGGGAGAAACTGACAACTGTAGGATGTTGTGCAGTCCAATCTCGCCTACATTCTTACCCGTGGGTTCAGAGCCGAATGTCAGCTCCGACTCTGCCATACTTTTTAGCTCGAAGTCTTTCTATTGGCTGGGCTAAGATGGTATCCCATGCTGCACTGCTCTCTATCCCCAGATCTCGTTTGCCGTTCGTGTAGCTCGGACGTGGTCTAGCTCTTGGCTGTGGCCAAGTACCCTTTTTCTTGTATCAGAAAAGTTTTTGCAAAAAAGCTATTTTAATAGCTATTGTGTGTTCTTGACTGTATTGTGGAAAAGTTGTATTTTCTTTATTGCGTATTCTGTGGTATCCCACTAGCTGTTTCCAACGGGCTAGGCCCGTTTCAGTTAGAGGACCTAGTCTGTCCCTTTGCTTTCCTTGTGCCAAAGTCTTCCCTTGGACTAAAACCGTTTAAATTAGAGGAATTAGTCCTCCCCCTTGTATTTGTGTCTAAGGATCGTTTGAGTTGGAGATCGTGGAGTTCTGTGCGTTTGGCTTGTTCCCGCGCTTGTGGCTGTTTGACCTTTGGTCTAATTTTCAGTTACTTGCTGTTGGTTGACGGTCCAAAGATACTAAGGAGAATAAGCCCTCGGGCTTCAAGAAGTGCTCCAAGTGCAGATGTTCATCGTGCATACAGTTGCAGTCATTACAGATGGGGTTATCCTGCCGTCAGGCGGGTCCTCGGTCGGCTGAATTCCAAAGTCTAGGTCCGGCGTCAGTTGTTGTCGCTTCTTCCCTGACGTCAATGTGGCAGGGTATAAAAGAGGCAGCTGACGCCATTTTCTTCAGTCTTTCTTGCTGCGCGGTGCCCGAAGCAGAAGCAGTTCGCAAGTGCCGGTCGGCCAGCTCCTGAGATTTATGAAAATATTTCAGCCGAAGTAGTCTTGAAAGCTAAGTACCCCGTTGGGGAAACTTTTCTTGCCTCAGACCGATGTCAGACAAAGTTAATTGCATTTCATGTGGGAAGCAAATACCGCATAAAGGTTTCCACTCTTTCTGTATACCTTGCTTAGGCCCAGACCACGACGTCTTGGCCTGCCGTTTTTGTGCTAGATTCAACAAGCGCACTAAGCGCCGGGCGGAGTTCGCCCTTCACTATTTTGGCAAAAAATGTAATTGTTATCGGATACTCCGACTCCAGTTTTGAGCAAAAGACGCAAAGATAAGGACCGACATACGAGGTCTGCACAGACTACTGAGACCACGCTAAGGCCGACTACCAGTTCTCCGGTGCTCAGCGAGGCGCCTACGCTGCCCGATTACCGATGACACTACATTACCGGTGTCTTCAGTACCCGAGGTCGCAGGCTCTTCGGTCCCCATTTCTTCTGCAGATAGACGCCACTCTTGGCGGGGAAACTCAGAATTTAGACAGGCCTGCCATTTCTCAAGGTGTCTTCAGGCCTTCCTCCTCTATTAAAGCTTTCACTAAATCTAAAGCAGCCATGAAAACCAAAAAACAGGGTCCTCAGACCCCCTCTCAAGGCCCCATGCCTAAAAAGCAGATGCTTAAAATGGCTGAGGATTTGATTACTCTTATCAGGGGTTCTCAACCCCCCTCTGACAAAAGGCCCAGATTAGAGGAAGGCTACCCTTCCTCAGATCAATCTTCTATTACCTCAGAACATTGAGGACCAGGATTATACCTATTCTCTTTTCGAAGACTCTGATGCAGAGGAGTCTATTCCCTCTGTCCTCCCCCCCCGAGGACTACTCTTTTGGGGAAACCCTGCATACATTGAGGGAACACTCACTGGGAAGGCCAAGATTACTCAGATTCCAAGAAAAGGCTCGGAATTTCTTCTGCTCCCCCAGCATAGGCCCCTGGCTATCCCTCCTGTTTGATATATTGGATGATGTGCACACAAGCCAACCTTAATCCAGATTCTTTGCCTCCAGCTCCTGTTAAACCAGACTGGTATTACTGGATTCCTGATTCTCACCAGTTCCTATACAAAAGCCATACTGCTGACCCAGAAACTATTTCACAAGGTCCCAAGGGAATTAAGGCCTCTACTGCTAAAAACCCATTACCTTCAGAGAGAGATTCCAGAGCTTTAGAAAGGTGGGGGAAAAAGGTGTACACCTTGGCCACTTTAACCACGAGGGCATTAAACTGTCAGTTCCATATGTTAAAGTATCAACAGTTTTTGTTATCTCAGTTGAAAAGCAAAATGACACAACCAGAACAACCAGATTTAAGAGTTGCAGGATTTGTTGCATGGTGCAGAGCAAGTGGGTAAACGTACCTTGCTTTGTAGTTTTGATGCTTTAGAGGCCTCATGTAGAGCTGCTGTTACGGGGTCTGTTATACGTAGGCATGCTTGGCTCAAAGAGCAAACCTTACCAGATCATGTCAAAGCTAAATTATTAGATGCACCTCTTCAAAAAGATGTATTGTTTGGTGTTAAAGCTGAGGAGGTACTAAAGAAAATGGAGGAAAAAGCAAAATCAATGCAAACAGTGAAAGATTTCCTGCAGGTACAACCTCCACGTTTCAGCAGAAACTGGCCTTCAAAAAATTGGTCCATGTTCTTCATCTCACATTGCTGCAGTCCTTACACTTGGGTAGTCCGCTGTCCTCGGTCGGCCCGAATATCAAAGTATAAGGCTGACGACGGTCAAGGCGCATTTGACTGACATCAGGACGTCAGGGTACAAATGCGCATGACCGACGTCATATCCTCAGTCTTTTTTGCCGCATGGTCCGATGCAGAAGCAGCGTTGCAAGTGCCGGTTGGCGTTCTGAAATTGTTCGATTTCGGAGTTTCAGACAGAGTCAAAGTTGGCTAAGTACCCGTTGGGAATATTTTAGTTTTTTCTTGCCTCAGTGGTTTACCGGATGTCAGAAAAAGTGAATAATTGTATTTCTTGTGGGAAACAGATACCGCATAGAGACTACCATACTTTGTGTATTCCTTGTTTAGGGCCTGAGCACGACGTTGTTGGGTGTCGCTCTTGTGCTAGATTCAATAAGCGCACTATTAAGAGAAGATTAGATTGTGCCAGGTTAGTCTTCGGGAAGCGGTGCAATTATAAAATGCCGTTGGATGCTCCGACGCCCGCTTCTTCGAAGAAGCTCAACGACAAAGCAGTTAAACCTAGGCTAGAGGAACCGTCAGTACCGGACGCCGGTTCTTTAGAGGTGTCGGTGGAGCCGGTGGTTCCACCGGAGGTTTCTTTGGGATCCCAGGGAGAGACTTTGTTGTTGCAGGATGTGGCCTCTCAGGAGGCAGGCCAGGCTGATGGGGCTTCTCAGGTTACTATACTCCCCTCCCTGCCTAGGGTGGTTAGGCCCTCTCCTGTTTCCAAGGCTTCTCCCAGGCGCAGGCCAGGTTTAGCTTCAGTTGGTGTTACCCCTAGCTCTTCAGGAACTGTGCCCAAGAAGCATATGCTTAAAATGGCAGAAGATTTGATTAATTTGATTAGGGGTTCTATGCCCCCTCCTGATAAGAGACCTAGGGTGGAGCCTGAGCTAGGGAGTTTTGAGCAGGCTTCAGATGTTTCAGAGTCTTCGGCTGAAGACTTACAGGAGTACTCTCCTTATTCTGATTCTGATGTGGATGATTCTACTCCTTCTGCTTCTCCTCCTGAGGATTTTTCTTTTTCAGAAACTCTTCATTCCATGAGGGAGCATTTTAAGTGGGAAGTTCAGGACTTCTCTGATTCCAGGAAAAGGCTTAGGGAATTTTTGTTTTTACCCCAGCATAGGCCTTTGGCTATACCTCCTGTTTTGGATGTAGTGGAAGATGTGTTGACAGAGGCTTCTCTTAATCCTGATTCTTTGCCTCCTGCTCCTGTTAAACCGGATAGGTATTACAGGGTGCCTGAAGCTCATAAGTATCTTTTTAAGAGTCCTAGGGCGGACCCAGAAACTGTTAGCCAGGGGCCTAAAGGTGTTAAGGCTTCTGTTGTTAAGAATCCGGTTCCTGCAGACAGAGGCCAGGGCCTTGGATAGATGGGGAAAGAAAGTTTATACTTCTTCCACTCTTGCTATGAGGGCTTTGAATTGCCAGTTTCACATGTTGAAATACCAAAACTATCTCCTTTCACAATTGAAGTCTAAGGTTGATGCTCTGGCAGTAGGTATTGATTGTAAAGAGTTGCAAGATTTAGTACATGTTTCTGAACAGGTGGGTAAGCATTCTTTGCAGTGTGGTTTTGATGCTGTACAGGCCTCGTCTAGGGTGGCTGCCACTGGGTCAGTTCTTCGCAGGCACGCCTGGCTGAGGGATCAAAATTTATCTGAACATGTTAAAACAAGGATTTTAGATGCTCCTTTACAATCTGACGTGTTTGGTCCTCCTGTTGAGGCAGTTTTAAAGAAAATGGAAGACAAGGCTAAGTCTATGCAGACTGTTAAAGATTTTTTGCAGGTCCAGCCTCCAAAGTTTAGTAGAAATTGGCCTACTAAGGGGTGGACATATCCTTCTTATGATTCCCAGTCTAGGGGTAGATCTAGACGTGGTAGGGGCAGAGCTCAGGGCTCTTTCAGGCCTAGAACAGGGAGTTCTCCTGCACAGTCTTCGGGTGAGGGCAGGGGTCAGTCCTTTCGTAAACAGACCCAATGACCTACCTTTTCAGCTGCCAGAGCCTTCTCGTCTGGCAGCACCTTTGGGAGGAAGGTTGGCACTTTTCAAAGAAAATTGGAGTTTAATTACCCAAGACAGATGGGTATTGGATATCATACACCACGGTTACAGGTTTTATTTCCATACCTTGCCTTTTTTCAAAGGTATGCCAGACGTTCCTCCTCAACAAAGAATAGAGGCTCACAAGCAAGTTTCTCTGTTACTCCAAATAGGGGCCATACAGCCGGTCCCTATGCCAGAAGTGGGCCTAGGATTTTATTCTCGCCTGTTCCTAGTACCAAAGAAGGGGAACACGTGGAGACCAATTTTGGATTTATCTACCCTCAACACTTATCTGGACATTCCCAAGTTCAAAATGTTGATGTTACAGCAGCTTTTACCTCTGCTGGGCAAAGATCATTGGATGGTAACTTTGGATCTCAAGGAGGCTTACCTTCATGTTCCTATCAGACTAAGTTGCAGGAAGTATCTGCGTTTTCGAGCTGGGACTTCTCACTATCAGTTCTCTGCATTGCCCTTTGGCTTATCTACTGCGCTCAGAGTGTTCACGAAAGTTCTGGCTCCAGTGATAGCTTTCTTCAGGCTAAAAGGAATACAGATCTATCCTTATTTGGACGACTGCCTGATTCTGGCTCAAGGAAGGGAAGAGCTTCTTCATCATTTGGAATATGTGATAGCAGTGCTAAGATGCCTGGGGTATTCTGTGAACGAAATAAAGTCCAGTCTAGTACCCTCTCAGGACATGTGCTTTCTGGGTGTGAGACTGAATACAGCATCCCAGATGGCCTTTTTAACCCCGGACAAACAAAAGTCTATCCCTTTACTTCCATCAACTATCTCATCAGTCCGGGCTGACTGCAAGGACAGTCCTTCAAGCCTTTAGGGTTCATGGCATCTTGTATTCTGGTGCTTCCCAATGCCAAACTGCATATGAGGAAGCTGCAATGGTATCTCAAAAATGTATGGACACAGCACTGCCAGGATCTGGACACTGTCATTCAAATAATACCTTGCATTCAAAAGGAATTTTTGTGGTGGGCTCAGGAATGTCACCTAAACAAGGGACTCTCTGTGACCCGCCAGAGGCGAGTCAGATTTTAACGACAGATGCCTCAGACAAAGCTTGGGGAGCTCATCTAAATGGAAAGTGGATACAAGACAAGTGGCCTGCCAGACTACAACATCTACATATCAACCTGAAGGAGATGTTAGCAGTCCAGTTTGCATTAATAGCTTTCAAGGAGTTACTTCTTCCAGGGCAGGTGTTGATTCTAACAGACAACACAACTGTCATGTGGTACATAAACAAGCAAGGGGAACGATTCTTATCCTCTATGCAGGCAAGCAATGATTTTGTGGGAGACTGCTCTCAGTTTACAGCTCAATCTTCAGGCAAGGTTTCTGCCAGGAGCACAGAACTCCTTAGCAGATGTGTTGAGCAGACTAATTATGGATCCCCACAGTGGAAATTGGATCCTCATGTATTTCAGAAATTGACAGTGTCATGGGGAACTCCAGACATAGATCTGTTCGCTTCTCCACTAAACCATCAGCTGCCAAAGTTTTGCACAAAAAGGTTTCATCCCACAGCTTGGAGAGTGGATGCTCTTTCTTTCAATTGGAGCAATCTTCATGTGTATGCCTTTCCACCTCTGCCTCTCCTCCCAAAGGTACTTCTAAAGGTCAGACAGGACAAGCCAAGGATGATTTTAATAGCTCCAGATTGGCCTCGACAGCACTGGTACCCATTACTGAGAAGTCTAGTACGGAAGCCTCCATGGCCTTTGCCTTCGATTCCACACCTGTTGTCACAGGAGGACAGCCATTTGCTCAATGTCAAGCTTCACTCTCTGCACCTAACAGCCTGGCATATTCTGTTTTGAACCATAGTGGGCCTCCACTTCCTCAGCAAGTTTTGAATGTTATTTTGGAAGCTAGAAGGCCTAGTACAAGGAAAGTGTACACAGATAAATGGAAGAGATTTTTATTTTGGAGTGCAGCAAAAGATTTTGATGTTTCTGGGCCTAATTTGAGTGTGGCTCTTCAATATCTTACTGAGTTACTGGACAAAGGTTTGTCTTTCTCTTCTATTAAGGTTCATGCCGCAGCAATTTCGGCTCACTATGATTGTGACCCACCATTGTTTTTTCATCCTTTGTTCAAGCAATTTCTTAGAGGGGCAAAGAATATAAGACCCCACGAAAGCTCCTGCTCCTGCTTGGGATCTCAATTTTGTGTTGGAGAAACTCACTCTACAACCTTTTGAGCCTGCAGCTACTTCTGAGTTGAAATATTTATCATGGAAGCCTGCTTTTTTGTTGGCCATTACCTCTGCAAGAAGGGTTTCTGAATTGCAGGCCCTTATGGCGGTTGAGCCTTTCTTGATTTTCCATAAGGATAGGGTATCTTTACGTACTAATCCTTCCTTTATGCCTAAAGTGGTTTCTAGTGTGGCTTTAAACCAAACTATTCATTTGCCTACTTTTTATGCAAATCCCCAAAATAAGGGGGAAGAGATTTTGCACACTTTAGATGTACACAGGCAGTTGCGATATTATTTGGACAGAACTAAAGGGTTCAGGCAGTCTCAGCAGTTGTTTGTTTCTTTTGCTTTGGGTTCTCAGGGCAAGCCTGTGTCAAAACAAACTATTTCTAAGTGGATTGGGTTTTGCATTGCTTTCTGTTATTCCCATCATGGCAAGGAGATTCCAGCTGGGATTAGGCTTCATTCCACTAGGGCTACTGCCACTTCGACAGCCTTTTGAGGGAGTGGCAACCAAGGATATTTTGGAGGCAGCTACTTGGAGTTCAGTGCATACTTTCTCTAGGCATTATCACCTACCACTTTACTCTAAATCCAGGGCTGGTTTTGCCACTGCTGTTTTGCAGGGCATTTTGGCAGCTCCTGCTTCCTTGTAGTTTGGCCATCCTCCCTTACCTCTGCTTTGGGATTCTACCCAAGTGTAAGGACTGCAGCAATGTGAGATGAAGAACATAGTACAGTTTTGTACCTACCATAAATGTAGATGTTCGAAGATCCACATTGCTGCAGTCCAATCCCTCCTCCTTCCCTCTGTAGTTAGAGGTGGTTGTGTGGGTTGGGTTGTAAATATTGTGTATATTGTATATATTGTACAGATAACTAGTGCAGGGGCGGTTGGTTGTTTGCTGTCTTTTGGTTTTGACCTTTATGTTTAGGGTCTTCTGACATCTGGGGCAAGAAAAGACTGAGGATATGACGTCGGTCATGCGCATTTGTACCCTGACGTCCTGATGTCAGTCAAATGCGCCTTGACCGACGTCAGCCTTATACTTTGATATTCGGGCCGACCGAGGACAGCGGACTACCCAAGTGTAAGGACTGCAGCAATGTGGATCTTCGAACATCTACATTTATGGTAGGTACAAAACTGTACTTTTCCAGCCACGGACAGACCTCAAAGGGGCAGATACAGACACCCAAGGGGTAGAGGGCAACCTCAAGGGTCTTTCAGAGCCAGACAGTGGCAAGCACCAACCCCAAGCGGTGGAGAAGATAGATCACAGTCATTTAGAAAACAGACACAATGACGTCCCCCTACACCTGCCAAGCAAAGCTTTAATGGCAGCACCTTTGGGCGGAAAACTGGCATTATTCTCAAATTGGCATATTGTTACAAAAGACAAATGGATTCTGGACATTATAGACAGAGGCTACAGGTTCCACTTTCACACCCTTCCAAAAATGAGAGGCATGCCAAACCTGCCACAAAATCAAAGGGCAGAGGCACAAACAAATTTCAGCTCTCGTGGACATGAAAGCGATTCAAGAGGTTCCTGCAAAAGAACAAGGTCAAGGGTTTTATTCCAGACTATTCCTGGTACCAAGGAAAGAATGATTGGAGACCTATCTTAGACCTATCCATCCTAAACACATATCTACAGGTGCCAAAATTCAAGATGCTCACATTACAGCAGCTTCTTCCCATGCTGGGCAAGGAGTCTTGGCTGGTAACATTGGACCTCAGAGGCATACCTGCATGTCCCTATCAGACAAGATTGCAGAAGATACCTCAGATTTCTTGCAGGTTCAACCCATTACCAATTCTCTGCATTGCCCTTTGGCTTATCTACTGCGCCCAGAATGTTTACGAAATGCCTGGCATCAGTAATCGCCTTCTGCAGACTACAAGGAATACAAATCTACCCATATCTGGACGACTGCCTGATCCAAGCGGACAGCAAGGACATACTACTGCAGCACCTGGCATTTGTAATAAAACTACTGAACTTCCTGGGATATACAGTCAACAAAAAGAAATCAAAACTAATACCCTCAAATTTTCCTGGGTGCCAGCTTGAATACAACCACCCAGATGGCCTACCTCACGCCAGACAAACAAGGGCAACTGTCTCGATACTTCAGCAAAATGGCAACTTTCACCAGGCTAACTGCAAGGAAAGTCCTGCAGGCTCTGGGATTCATGGCATCTTGCATCCTACTAATCCCATGTGGAAAGCTGCATATGAGGAAACTTCAATGGTACCTAAAAAAACGTATGGTCTCAACACAGCCACAGCTTGGAAACAATTATACCACTCATTCCATGCCTTCAAAAGGAATTTTTGTGATGGGCTCAAGCATGCCAAAGAAACACAGGTCTCCCTTTCTGTGTACCTCAAGCAACTCAAATCATCACAACAGACGCCCCAGACTACACCTGGGGAGCACACATGACAGATCAGTGCATTCAGGGAAAATGGTCCCAAAAAGAGAAGCACCTACACATCAACCAAAAGGAAATGCTAGCCGTGCAAAATGCTATTATGACCTTCAAAGACCTACTGCATCCAGGCCAGCTATTGATAAGGACAGAACACCACAGTGATGTGGTACATAAACAGGGGGGAACTCATTCATACCCCCTGTGCAGGCAAGCCATGACCCTATGGAACACAGCACTGGAATTGCAAATTCAACTACAGGCACAATCCTTGCCAGGGAAGGAAAACAACCTGGCAGACAACCTAAGCAGAAATGACAGATCCACACGAATGGAAGTTGCATCCTCAAGTTTTCACAAAGATAACTCTGGCATGGAGACAGCCAGACATGGATCTCTTTGCTACCCACAGAAATTACCAGTTGAAAAGATTTTGTTAAAGGACCTATCATCCACAGGCCTGGAAAGTGGACGCACTTTCTTTCAATTGGACAAGATTGGCAGTCTATGCCTTCCCGCCTCTTCCTCTGCTGCCCAAAGTTCTATTAAAAGCCAGAGCAGAGAGGCCGAAAATGATTCTCATTGCTCCAGACTGGCCAAGACAACACTGGTATCCGCTCCTGAAGAGCCTGACACATTCCCCACCATGAATCCTACCTGTAGTCCCTCTTCTGTTGTCCCAGCGCAACTACAAAACCCTTCACAGCCAGCTCAAAACCCTAACTCTAGCTGCGTGGAGAATTCCTTGATTTCCCAACCGACTCTCCTCTCCAAGGAGGTGCAGGATGTCATCTTGGAGGCCAGAAGACCACCTACTAGAAAAGCCTACTCCGCCAAATGGAAACAATTTTGTGCCTGGAATCAAAAGGGCCAGAATCCTTGGGTAATAAATTTACCTCAAATTTTACAGTACCTAGCTGAGATGTTAGTGGACTTTCCTTCTCCTCCATCAAGATCCACGCTTCAGCCATTTCTGCACAATGCAACACAGATCCTCCTCTATTCTTTCATCCTCTCAAGGCAGTTCCTCAGAGGGGCAAAGAATATAAAACCCCCAAGGAAACCACCAGTCCCTGCTTGGGACCTCAACTTCGTATTGGAAAAGCTGGCCCTTCCTCCCTTCGAGCCAGCTTCTTCAACAGAACTACAATACTTGTCATGGAAAACCGCCTTTCTTCTGGCTATCACCTCAGCACTCAGGGTTTCGGAGCTACAGGCCCTCATGGCTGTGCAACCATTCATCATTTTCCATCAGGACAGTTTCCTTACGAACCAACCCTACCTTTATGCCAAAGGTAGTATCCAGTGTAGCTTTGAATCTGACTATCCACTTACCTACCTTTTATCCTAATCCACAAAACAAAGGGGAAAGACTACTACATTCCTTGGACATTCACAGGCAACTTCGTTATTATTTGGACAGGACAAAGCCATTCAGGAAATCCGAGCAACTCTGTGTCCTATACTACAGGTGCTCAAGGAAAGTCCATTTCCAAACAGACAATTTCAAAATGGATAGCCCACTGCATACGCTTTTGTTACTCATTGCATGGAAAAACTGCCTGCATGCATCAGATCCCACTCCACCAGGGCCACAGCTACCTCTGCAGCTTTCCTCAGGGGGGTCCCTACCAAGGACATTTTGGAAGCAGCCACTTGGAGTTCAGTGCACACTTTCTCCAAGCACTATCACCTTCCACTTTACTCTAAATCTAGAGCGGGTTTTGCCACAGCAGTCTTGCAGGGCATCCTCGCTCCTAGTTCCACTTAGTGACTACCACCCCTACTTAGCTTTGGGATTCTTCCCATTTGTAATGACGAACTGTATGTACGATGAACATAGTACAGTTTTGTACCTACCATAAATGTAGATGTTAGAGTGCTCATACAGCTGCAGTCCAGGTTACCCCCCTCCGTCCCCTCTTAGGACAGGCCTTATGACAAACACCTTCTCATACAACCTATTTGGGGTATTCTCTTATGGTGTATTTGCTTGCAACTACTGTTTTTTGATTATTCTATATTGCATGTTTGCATAAATTTATGTTTTGCCTTCCTTCTGGGGCACCTGACATCTGGGGCAAGAAAAACTGAAGAAAATGGCGTCGGCTGCCTCTTTTATACCCCTGCCGCACTGACATCAGGGAAGAAGCGACAACAACCGACGCTGGACCTAGACTTTGGAATTCGGCCGACCGAGGACCCGCCTGACTGCATTATAACCCCATCTGTAATGACTGCAGCTGTATGAGCACTCTAACATCTACATGTATGGTAGGTACAAAACTGTACTTTATAATATGTCCATCACTGATGGACACTGTGTACTGTCTGGTAGTGATTCATTTCCAGGAATCGTGTAGTTTGTCATGCCTTTAGCCCGCGTGTTCAGGAAAGGAAGAACAAATTGATTTTGAAGGGACTTCTGAAATCCTCCTTTGAGTAGGGTCTGGAGAGTGCTTCCAGCTCTAAGGCAAAATCTTTCAAAGCAAAAAAAGCGATCTCTGGCTCCATCAGTCTCCTCGGAGCCACCGGAGAAAATAGCAAAGTCGATCAACATCCTCTGCTCCATTGTCCTCGGGGCCGCAGGAAGTGTCCGTGGTTATGGAACCTGCTTCGGCTCCAGTTTTCTTGGAGCCTGTACGGAGCTGGTTGCCTAGCATTAGGCCGGTATCCCCTCTTTGTAGGTCCCCTTCAGAGAGGAGGTCTCACTCCTTCCCTATCCTCCAAATTTTCCAGGACCTTACCAGATGTGGACGTCAATAGAGTGATGCAGAGACTTCTTTCGTCACTGGTACTGGCTAAATTGTTCTCTGCTCTGACGCAGTCTGCTTCGGAGCCAGTCCCTCAACCTACATCGATCCTTCCGAGCACATCTCAGCTTTCGGAGCCAGAGTGCTCTGCTCCGTGTGATGTCCCTAAGTCGGTTCGACAACCCCTCCTGGCTTATATGTTCTGACGTCGGCTCTGACCCCGGCGCAGTCCACGGGGTTCAGGACTCAGGATTCATTGGTCGGAACAGAGGGAGAGGCTTTGGGACACCTCTCTGCTCCTAGTCTCCCTCTAGGCGCTTGGGCGTGGGGAAGCCTGACTCAGGTCTCTGCTTCGGAGGCTGATCATTCTTCGGATCTGGGTGGACCAGCCTTCGAGGCCATGCGGAGCGTGCTGGCCAGATCGTCAGCTTCCTCATACGGGTCAGTCACTCTGTCCCCTACAACACCGGTGCAGGTCTCCGATCGCCATCTATCTCTGGACAGCCCCAAGGCCTCAGGGTACCCCAACGAGTGGTCCCCGTATTTGAGGACCCCTCAGGTTTTGCCTGAGGAGCCACCCAGAAAGAAAACGTGTAAGGGGAAGCACATAGATTCCCAGGATGAGTGTCTCGTATCAGACACCGACCTCGAGGAATCGGAGGGGTCCCGTAAGTCATCCTCTGAGGATGTTTTTCTCTGACATCCTAGAGATTTTGAAGCAAAGATGTGACTGTCCATCCAAAGCCCCCTCTGAGGAGGAGTCTTTCTTCCTGACTGCTTTTGTTGCTCAACCCTCCACCTCCTGGGCATCTCCACCCTTTGAGCTTCTGGATTTGATTTGAAGGGGGTGGGAAACCCCTGACTCTGTGGAACCAGTCCCCAGGAGACGCAATAAAATTTTTTCTGCTCCTGATAAGTAATTTCTATCCAAGGGAGTCCCTGTGGATGCCATGGTGGTGGTATCTGCCACCCAGAAGGAATTAGCTGAGACTTCTTCCACCGTCCATCCCCCTAACAAATAGTCTAGGACTATGGACCGGTACGGGAAGCGTACGTTTTCTTCAGCCACCTTTACCTTACGGTCACTGAATTACTTATCACATTTTACACTGCTCCAGAGAGATCTCCTAAAGGAGCTTGGAGATACACTCACGGGTAACGTTTGAGGCGGTGGCCCAGAGAAGGTCAATGCTCAGATGTCTACCCTCAGTTCTGTTGCAAACTCCTCCATGAGGCTAATCTCCTACGCAGCCGAGGGAGCGAGTAGGGCAGCAAGTTCAGGAGTTGCTCTTAGGCAGGCCTGGATGCGCCTTTGTCATTTCGCGGAGGCCTTTAAGTCTTCATTCATAGACGCCCCGTTTGATGGTTCCTCTTTGTTCGGAACCAAGGTGAAAGACACACTCACTAGGTGCGAGCAGGAGGGAAAAACCCTGTCTGCAGTAGGAGTCCATTTTTCCCTTCCCTCTAGGCCTTATCCCAAGGCCCAGAGGGGTGGCAAAATGTGGTTCAAGAAATCAGTTTTATTCCTGGTGCACAAGGTGAGCCCCCTCTCCAGTGGCAGGGGAAGGGGGGTGGTTATTCTGGAAGACGCCGCCCTAGGATCAGAGGAGGCCCTCGCAACTTGGGAGACTGCGATTCCTTTTGTGGTTCTCCCTACCGCCACTCCTGATGGGAGGCCCGACTGTTCGTTTCCGGAGCCAGTCGGGGGTCGAATCTCATTATACCCAGAGGCCTGGCAAGATATCACCCAGGACCAATGGGTTCTACGAATAATTTCTGGAGGATGTCATTCCCCTCTCGTCAAATCCCTCTCCAATCAAGAAAATCCCGGATGTTCCACCCAGTCAAAGGGATTACACAGCTTCAGAAGTTTCAAAGCTGCTAGAAAAAGGAGCCATCCTACATGTCCCCTCAGACCAGATCGGATTAGGGACTTGCACCAGATTCTTTTTGGTGCCGAAAGGGACAGGGGACCTGAGACCCATTTTGGATCTCAGCCGATTGAACACCCATGTGCAAAAGTCAAGTTCCGAATGGTCACGTTGCAGTCTATTCTCCCATTGTTGGGAAAAGTGTGGATGTGCTCCATCGACCTCAAGGATGCTTACTACCACAAAGATGGACAGGGCATCCAGAAGTCACCTATGCTTCCTGCTGGGAACCAGTCACTTTCAGTTTCGAGCCCTGCCCTTTGGTCTCACCACAGCCCCCAGGGTATTTATTAAATGCATGGCAGTGGTGACGTTTCACTTGAGACGTCAGGGATTCCAAGTGTTTCCGTACCTGGATGACTGGCTCCATTCTGCCACCACCAGGCATCTACTACTTCAGACCAGGGACACTATCAACCTATGTCAACAGTTGGGCATGGCATTGAACTGGGAAAAATTTGCCTTGTTGCCCTTACAGCGTGTCACTTTTTTATAGGTGCCGAATTGGACACCGTCCTCATGCAAGTGTTTCTACCACAGGAAAGAATCAGTCCTACAGCAACAGGTTTACACTTGCTCCTTCTGAGAAGAGTGAAGGCAAGATGGGTCCTCCAGTTGGGGACACTGGCCGCTACGATTTAGTCCTTCCGGCAAGGTTACATATGAGGCTTCTTCAGTGGCTACTCTTCGCCCAGTGGGTCTCTTCAGCGTCTTCCACTTTCTCACCCTATTCTACTCAGACAAGTGCAAACAGGATTTCAGTTGGTGGCTTCGCACCGACAACCTCAGTGTGGGAAAGCCCTTCGTTCCTGCGCCCCCAATTGCCACCGTGACCACGGATGCCTCCCAGATGGGGTGGGGGTGTATTATCTAGGCAGAACAGTCCAAGGCACGTGGCAAGAGCACAAGATGCATCTGCATATCCATGTCCTGGAGATGAGAGCTCTGCTACTAGTGTTGCAAGCCAGAGTTTTCTTCCTCTCGGGACTATGGCAATCCACTCGTATGTCAGTGGTGTGGTATCTGAACAAGCAGGGAGGAACCAAGTCATATCCCCTTTGCAGAGAGGTCATGCGAGTGTGGCAGTGGGCAGTGTCTTCCCAACTTTTTCTGGTAGCAACGCACATTCCGGTGAAGTCCTGTTATATCGCAGACTGGCTAAGCCGAGCTATTCTGATGCCTTGCGAGTGGTCCCTGAACTGTCAAGTTGTGGAGCAGATTTTCCGCAGGTGTTGGGTCAGCCTTGCTGCAACCTTTTTGCCAGCCCCCTCAATGCTAAATGCAGCAGCTACTTCACCCTGATCCCCACTCAGGGGTAGTCACCCAGGGACGCTCTAGTCCACGATTGGCGCCCCGGTCTACTATATGCCTTCCCTCTGGTTCCCTTGCTGTCTGAGGTTGTTCAGAAAGCGCAATCCTTGGGAAGCAAAATGATTGCCCCACACTGACCTTGTCATATTTGGTTTCCCTTTCCCTATCTCGTGGATGCTCCTTGGATTCTGGACCTGCAAACAGACTTACTGACTCACATGTCAAGGCAGCTCCATCCCTCTCTTCGGACCCTCCGGTTGACAGCCTGGCTACTCCACTTCCGTCATTAGTTAGGCTTCAATTTTTGCCGGAGGTGGTTCATATTCTGTCTTCCTCTCATAAGCCTTCGACCAGGAAGATTTATTACAGCAAATGGAAGAGGTTTTCAATCTGGGCACCTGCCAAAAAGATTAACCCTTACACAGCTCCAATTTTGTCTGTATTGGAATTCCTGTCTATGCTTTTTAACCAGGGTTCAGCGGCCGCAACCATTAAAGTCCAGTTGGCCGTGATTTCTACCTTTCATGTCGCAGACGAACCTAGTCTGATGGCACAGATTCTGTAAGGCTTTCCTGAAGGGCTCTCTGTTACTTCGTCCTCTGGTCTTAGAACCTGTTATGCCTTGATACTTAAACTTTGTTCTACAGGGTCTTACTTCACCCCCCTTTGAGTCTGCAGCCACTTGCGATTTAAAATTCTTAACTTGGAAGACTGTCTTTGGTAGCCATCACGTCACCCAGACTTGTTTTGGAGCTTCAAGCTTTATCAATCAAACCCCCTTATTTGATTTTTCATAAGGACAGGGATTCTCTCAGACCGAATCCCTCTTTTCTTCCCCAAAGTAGCGTCAGTTAGTAACCTTAACCAATCTATTGAATTGCCAGTGTTTTTTCCTCAGTTCTCAAGGCAGAATTCAGATTTCATCAATTGGATGTGCATAGACAAGTTTTATTTGCACAGAACGAAAGACCTCAAAAATCTCATCATTTTCGGAAAACAGAATTGGGTCTCCTGTTTCCAAAGTCACGTTGTCCAGGTGGATTTCCAGTTGTATTTCTTTCATTTATACCTCAGGGGTAAAAGATTTACCATTCCGGGTGAAGGCTCACTCTACCCGGTCTGTGTCTACATCTACAGCTTTTCAGGCCAAATTGTCTATGGATGATTGTGCTGCGGCTACTTGGACGACATCTCACACCTTTGTTGCTCATTACAAGTTAGATGTGGTATCTAGTGGCAGGTCTTTCTTTGGTTCCACAGTGCTCTGGAGTATTTTCCACTGAGCCTGCCAGGATTTAGGTGCTGGGGACGCTGTCCCACGGGTAAGAATGTAGGCGAAATTGGACTACATAACATCAAAAAGTTATGTACTCGCCATAACTTTCGATGTATGTAGTCCATCTCGCCTCACATTCTTACTTGCCCCCCTCCTTCCCCAGTCCTGTAGGATCTGGAGGGTTAGGCCTGCTTTCAGAGTTCCCTTCATTCTTGGTTTGTTTTTCCTTTCCTTAGGTGGTGGTATGCATGGAGAATGAGTGCTGGTGCTCGCAGCAAACTTGATCTGGGGATAGAAAGCAGTGCAGCATGGGATACCATCTTAGCCCTGCCAATAGAAAGACTTTAAAAGGTATGGCCGAGTCGAAGCAGACATTCGGCTCCGAACCCACGGGTAAGAATGTGAGGCGAGATGGACTACGTACATCGAACGTTATGGTGAGTACATAACTTTTGTAAAACGGATTTGAAAACAGTTGCACACCTAATTGCTGTTTGTGACATACTATTGGCAGAATGACTGTATACTGAATGGCATAATTTGGCAAGACTGTTGCACTGGGATTGTGCAAACATGATGATGAAGTGGCTGAAGCACTGGAAACGAGCCTCAACGCATCATAGAAAATGATGAAATCTGCATCACATGGGATCACCCATTACCAACAATTCAAAAGATAGATTTTAGAAAACCGGATATAGTGGTCCATAACAAAAGTAGCATTGATTGAAATTGCCACACCCAATGACTACAATGTGTTGTGTACAGTGAAAGTGTGTCATAAAATATTAGGATTTGCAGGCAGAAACAAGAACAATGCGGAAGAAAAATATCCAGGCAGTTCCAATAGGAGCAACGGGTCTAGTAAAAAAAAAAAAAAAAAAAAAAAAAATTCTGCAGTCTTGTTTAGCTATATTACCAATACATGTAACCCCGTACAAATTGCAGTTGTCATTACTGGGCACATTGCAGGTGCTGAAAAGAGCACTTCTGGCTGACAAAGTTTGAAACTACTAATTTCATGAACTTTAATCTTACATTGACTTAGGAATGGGGTCCGTTACTGTCATAGTACTAAAAACCCAAAAGTCTTGGGGAAATTAAAAGTGCACAGCAGTATATTTTGTACATATTCAGTTGGGCAATTAAAATGTCTGGGGGGGGGGGGTTCAAATGAAATTTACTAAAAGAAAACCAAATTTGAGTTAAGTATATGGATAGATGTAAACATTTACATTTTTATATACAGCATTATAGGAATGTAGGGGGGGATTAATTATGGTTTAGAGTATTTAAGGATCCAGTGTTTATGGATTCTGTTTAACATGAAAATATACGACATTACTCACATAATATGAATTTCTGTAGAGAGATCTAAATCAAATTCACACCAACCAAGTGGGGGGAAAAACACCTTATAGGGTTCAAAGTTCATTTTTTTTTTAAATTTTAGACTTGAAGGGTGATTAAGTGTTTAATCCCAACGTTTGAGAATCTGAAATCTGAAGTAGTTAACTTCATTTGATCCTCAACCAACCTGTGGGTTTCAGATCCGATATGTATCTGAGCGCCAAGCTCCTCCCCATTACCCATACTACACTGCAAAGTCCTTCCAACCCTCAGATCTCGTTTGCTGCAGCTTTGCCAAGACTTGATCCATGAGCTCCATGCAGGTAGAATAGAATTCTTCCGGCTTTAACTGTGCTAAGTTAGTGTGTGCATGGATAGGGTTTACCTTCACTTTCTTTCTCCCCCGGGTTTCTGTTCAAAAAAAGAAAAACTTTGTATTTTTAGTTTAATGTAGGCCTCCCTTTCCCGCCTTTTGTTTGTGTGTTTAGGTAGGGCTTTAGTCGGCCTTTTTGTTGGGGTTGAGATGTTGGACTCTCAAAAGCTGACTTTCTCCGATAGCACAGTGTGGCCATAAGTTGTCCACAGCTGATGGCCACACTTTGTGTGTCGTGTGTTTGGGGGTTCCCCACCTTTCTTCTGGCTGCAAAATGTGTGCATCTTTTAACCCATGGGCACTGCGGGGATCACAGGGCCAAGTTAATTTTAGCTGGGTTTCTGGCAGAATCTGCCGCTTCCTCTGGCCACAGCTGTGGCCATATCAGCTTCTGGTCCTTCTCCCTTGTCTGGGACTCTCACTCCCGTTTCTAAACAGAGTGACAGAGGCCAGGAAGGAGAAGCATAGGGAGAGAGAGAAAAAGACAGATAGGGGTCATAAGACCAGCGGACCAGTTGGATCCTTCAGGTCCTCCTGTTAGTGGTCACTACCCTGGACAAGGTTCCTAAGCAGTCTTCCCCTCAGCTGCGTTCCCCTAGATTTTCTCCGGAGGAGGAGGTTCAGCCTGCTTTGAGGTCGTCCTCGCATCGGCCCTCTCGACTTATGTTGGTGGTGTCCTCCAGAGCCAAAGCCTCTCGGAGGCTGACAAGGACCGGATGGTAAGGTTTTAACAGACTCGTTTGCAGATTGTGTTGCTGCCTCCCCCTCCTGCCAGAGCGGGGAGTTTGGCTCCAATGTTTGTCCTGATAGCTCCTTCTCCGATCCATCCCCGGGTTTTGGAGTTCCTGGATCCAAGGAGCCCCCGAGTCGGGAGGTTGGTGCTGATGGTTCCTCCAACCTCTATGCCGGCCATGCCCTTGTTTGTGGGATCCTATGTGTGATCTGAGCGCTCTGAGCCGTGATTTGGGCATCTGATCTGGGGGGGTGGGTGCCATCGGCTTCTTTATGGTCGGGATATACCATTCCGCTGGGTCAGTCTGTTCCGGATTCGGCAGATCAGCGAGGCACGGTTACACGTCTTGCTAGTTTCAGAGAAGCCGGTTCAACATTGTGGAGAGGGTTCTCTCAGGAGGATCGAAACCCCTCACTCTTTTCTCTGAGTCCGTCCCTGCTCCCTCGCTGCTGTCATTCAGTCCTCCCAGGGGCAGCCTGTGTCTGATACTCCCCCAGATGGATCCCCTCTAGGAATATGAAGCTGGCTGTGAGCTTTCCCTGGACAGCCCCCCTCCCCCCCGGAGGAGATACCTCGCAAGTGCATGAGGGGGCAAATGAACCCCCCCAGTCCCTCGCAGAAGATACTGACTGAGGGAGAAAGGCTCCCCCAGATCACTTCCCAAAGATGCCTGATTTGGAGACCTAATGGAAATCCTCAGTCAGTGGGGAGGTTGGTCTGCCCAAAAGCATTCCTCGGACGAGCCTGTATTTCTGGAGGAGTTCACAGGCCCATCTTCCTCTTGGGTGCCCCCCCCCCCCGGCTGATCCTCTGGTGGACCTCATTACCACCAGAGCTTGGAAGGAGCCGGACACTGTAGAATCTATAACTAAACGGCCAGACAAGATTTTGAGCCCTCCTACGGACAAGCCTGCATGGAGTAAAGGTTCCCCAGTTTATGCCATGGTGGTGGCGTCCACCAAAAAGGAACTGGCGCACGAGTTCCTCTGTCCATCCTCCGGACAAGGAGTGTAGAGCAATGGATCAACTTGGAAAGCGGACATAAGCTTCAGCTACCTTTTGCTATAAGGGCACTGAACTACATGGCCCACGTGATCAGACTTCAGCGCGACCTCGTTAGAGTACGCTTGGTCTTGTCCATGCGTCTACTCTCTCATGCCAGTGAGGGAGCTGCTAGGGCGGGTCTGTCATTGCCATGAGGTGTCACGCCTGGCTCCAGCTTTGCGATTTTTTTTGGAACCTTTCAAGGCGTCCTCCGAATGTCCCTTTTGACGGTTTGATCCTGTTCGGGAAGACCGAGATGTGCTAGTCCAGAGTGAGGATGACGGGAAGATGCTGTCTGGATCTGCTTCTCTAACCCTCAAAGCTCTTTTTACAGAAGTCAGTGAGGGCAAAAGTCGTGGTTCCTTAAGTCTCAGAATTCCCTGGACACTACAGACTCCTTTTCCACTAGAGCCAGAGGGGGACAAGGTGGTTGCCACCCCCGAGGCAGAGGGGGACCGAAGAATTGTCACAGGAACAGATGTTCTTCATTCCACATTGCTGCAGTCCTAACTATTGGGTAGTCCGCTGTCCCAGTCGGCCCGAATACCAAAGTATATGGCTGACGTCGGTCAAGGCGCATTAGTCTGACGTCAGGACGTCAGGGTACTAATGCGCATGACCGACGTCATATCCTCAGTCTTTTTTGCCGCATGGTCCGATGCAGAAGCAGTTTTGCGAGTGCAGGTTGGCGTTCTGAAATTTTCTGAAGTCGGAGTTTCAGACCGAATCAAAGTTGGCTAAGTACCCCGTTGGGGAATATTTTGTTTTTTTCTTGCCTCAGTATTTAACCGGATGTCAGAAAAAGTGAATAACTGTATTTCTTGTGGGAAACAGATACCTCATAGGGATTACCATACCTTGTGTATACCTTGTTTAGGGCCTGAGCACGACGTTGTTGGATGCCGCTCTTGTGCTAGATTTAACAAACGCACTATTAAGAGAAGGTTAGACTGTGCCAGGTTAGTTTTTGGGAAGCGTTGTAATTATAAAATGCCGTCGGATGCTCCGCCCGCTTCGTCAAAAGCGCAAGGACAAAGCAGCAAAGCCTAGAGTGGAAGACCCGACAGTCCCGGACGTCGGTTCTTTAGAAGGCTCAGTGGAGCCGGAGGTTCTGCCAGGAGTTTCTTTGGAGTCTCAGGGAGAGACTTTACTGTTACAGGATGTGTCCTCTCAGGAGGTAGGCCAGGCTGAAGGGGCTTCTCAGGTGGCTGTTCTTCCCTCTCTCCCTAAGGTGGTTAGAGCCTCCCTACTGTTTCCAAGGCTTCTTTGAGAGGCAGGCCAGGTTTAACTTCAGTGGGGGTTTCTCCTAGTTCTTCAGGCTCTTTGCCTAAGAAACATATGCTTAAAATGGCAGAGGATTTGATTACTATGATTAGAGGTTCCATGCCCCCTCCTGATAAGAGGCCCAGGGTGGAACCTGAGTTTGAGAGTTTTGAGCACTGTTCGGAGGCTTCTGAGTCTTCGGCTGAAGACTTGCAGGAGTATCCTCCTTATTCTGATTCTGATGTGGATGATTCTACTCCTTCAGCATCTCCTCCTGAGGATTTTTCATTTTCAGAGACTCTGCATTCCATGAGGGAACATTTTAAATGGGAAGGTCAAGATTTCTCTGATTCCAGGAAGAGGCTTAGGAATTCTTGTTTTACCCCAGCATAGGCCTTTAGCTATACCTCCTGTTCTGAATGTGGTGGAAGATGTTTTGCAGAGGCTTCTCTGAACCCTGATTCTTTGCCTCCTGCCCCAGTTAAACCGGATAGGTACTATAGGGTGCCTGAAGCTCATAAGTATCTTTTAAGAGTCCTAGGGCAGACCCGAAACTGTCTCTCAGGGGCCTAAAGGTGTTAAGGCTTCTGTTGTTAAAAATCCTGTTCCTCCTGATAGAGGCAAGGGCTTTGGATAGATGGGGAAAGAAAGTGTATACTTCTTCCACTTTAGCCATGAGGGCGTTGAATTGCCAGTTTCACATGTTAAAATATCAAAATTATCTCCTTTCACAATTGAAGTCTAAGGTGGATGCTCTGGCAGAAGGTATTGAGTGTAAAGAGTTGCAGGATTTAGTTCATGTGTCTGAACAGGTGGGTAAGCATTCCTTGCAATGTGGTTTTGATGCTGTGCAGGCCTCCTCCAGGGTGGCTGCCACTGGTTCTGTTCTTCGTAGGCACGCCTGGTTGAGGGATCAGAATTTAGCTGAGCATGTTAAGACAAGGATTTTGGATGCTCCTTTACAGTCTGACGTGTTGTTTGGTTCGCCTGTGGAAGCTGTTTTAAAGAAAATGGAGGACAAGGCTAAGTCTATGCAAACTGTTAAAGATTTTTTGCAGGTGCAGCCTCCAAAGTTTAGTAGAAATTGGCCTACTAAGGGATGGACATATCCTGCTTATGATTCCCAGTCTAGGGGTAGGTCTAGACGTGGTAGGGGCAGAGCTCAAGGTTCTTTTAGGCCTAGAACAGGCAGTTCACCTGCTCAGACTTCTGGTGAGGGCAGGGGTCAGTCCTTTCGTAAACAGACCCAATGACCTACCTTTTCAGCTGCCAGTGCATTCTCGTCTGGCAGCACCTTTGGGAGGAAGGCTGGCTCTTTTCAAAGAAAATTGGGATTTAATTACCCAAGACAGATGGGTTTTGGATATCATTCACCATGGTTACAGGTTTTATTTCCATACCTTGCCTCCTTTCAAAGGCATGCCAGACATTCCTCCTCTACAAAGAAAAGAGGCTCACAAGCAAATTTCTCTGTTACTCCAAATAGGGGCCATTCAGCCGGTTCCTGTGCCAGAAAGGGGCCTAGGATTTTACTCTCGCCTGTTCCTAGTACCAAAGAAGGGGAACACGTGGAGACCAATTTTGGATTTATCTATCCTCAACACTTATCTGGACATTCCAAAGTTCAAAATGTTGACGTTACAACAGCTTTTACCTCTGCTGGGCAAAGATCACTGGATGGTAACTTTAGATCTCAAGGAGGCTTACCTTCATGTGCCTATCAGACCAAGTTGCAGGAAGTATCTGCGTTTTCGAGCTGGAAATTCTCATTATCAGTTCTCTGCATTGCCCTTTGGCTTATCTACTGCGCCCAGAGTATTCACAAAGGTTCTGGCTCCAGTGATAGCTTACTTCAGGCTAAAAGGAATTCAAATCTATCCTTACTTGGACGACTGCCTGATTCTGGCTCAAGAAAAGGAAGACCTTTTACAGCATTTGGAATATGTGATAGCAGTGCTAAGATGCCTAGGGTATTCTGTGAACGAAATAAAGTCCAGTCTAGTACCCTCTCAAGACATGTGTTTTCTGGGTGTGAGACTGAATACAGCAGCCCAGATGGCCTTTTAACCCCGGACAAACAAAAGAATCTTTCCATTTACTTCCATCAACTATCTCTTCAGTCCGGGCTGACTGCAAGGACAGTCCTTCAAGCCTTAGGGTTCATGGCATCTTGTATTCTGGTGCTTCCCAATGCCAAACTGCATATGAGGAAGCTGCAATGGTATCTCAAAATGTATGGACACAGCACTGCCAGGATTTGGACACTGTCATTCAAATAATACCTTGCATTCAACAGGAATTTTTGTGGTGGGCTCAGGAATGTCACCTAAACAAGGGACTCTCTGTGACCCGGCCAGAGGCGAGTCAGATTCTAACGACAGATGCCTCAGACATTGCTTGGGGAGCTCATCTAAATGGAAAGTGGATACAAGACAAGTGGCCTGCCAGACTACAGCATCTACATATCAACATGAAGGAGATGTTAGCAGTCCAGTTTGCATTAATGGCTTTCAAGGAGTTACTTCTTCCCGGGCAGGTGTTGATTCTAACAGACAACACAACTGTCATGTGGTACATCAACAAACAAGGGGGAACACATTCTTACCCGTTGTGCAGGCAAGCAATGATTTTATGGGAGACTGCGCTCAGCATGCAACTAACTCTTCAGGCAAGGTTTCTGCCGGGAGCACAGAACTCCTTAGCAGATGTGTTAAGCAGACAAATCATGGATCCCCACGAGTGGAAACTGGATCTTCATGTATTTCAGAAATTGACAGTGTCATGGGGAACTCCAGACATAGATCTGTTCGCTTCTCCACTAAACCACCAGCTGCCAAAGTTTTGCATAAAGAGGTTTCATCACACAGCTTGGAAAGTGGATGCTCTTTCTTTCAGTTGGAAAAATCTTCATGTGTAT
Organism: Protopterus annectens; assembly: GCF_019279795.1. Classification (NCBI taxonomy): domain Eukaryota; kingdom Metazoa; phylum Chordata; order Ceratodontiformes; family Protopteridae; genus Protopterus; species Protopterus annectens. The sequence continues at coordinate 482,130,029 of NC_056727.1, forward strand.
GCCTTTCCACCTCTGCCTCTTCTTCCAAAGGTGCTCCTAAAGGTCAGACAAGACAAGCCAAGGATGATTTTAATAGCTCCAGATTGGCCTCTGCAACACTGGTACCCATTACTGAGGAGTCTGGTAAGGAAGCCTCCATGGCCTTTACCCTTGATTCCACACCTGTTGTCTCAGAGAGACGGTCACCTGCTCAATCTCAAGCTTCACTCTCTTCATGTAAAAGCCTGGCATATTCTGTTTTGAAACACAGCAGGTCTCAACTTCCTCAACAAGTTTTAAATGTGATTATGGAAGCCAGAAGACCTAGTACAAGGAAAGTGTATGCAGAAAAATGGAAGAGATTTTTATTTTGGAGTGCAGCAAAGAATTTGGAGATTTCTGAGCCTAATTTGAGTGTGGCTCTTCAATATCTTACTGAGTTATTGGACAAAGGTTTGTCTTTCTCTTCCATTAAGATTCATGCTGCAGCAATTTCAGCTCACTATGATTGTGACCCACCATTGTTTTCGCATCCTTTGTTCAAGCAATTTCTTAGAGGGGCAAAGAATATAAGACCCCACGTAGAGCTCCTACTCCTGCTTGGGATCTCAATTTTGTGTTGGAGAAACTTACTCTACAACCTTTTGAGCCTCGGCTACTGCTGAATTGAAATACTTGTCATGGAAGACTGCTTTTTGTTGGCCATTACTTCTGCAAGAAGGGTTTCTGAATTGCAGGCCCTTATGGCGGTTGAGCCTTTTGATTTTCCATAAGGATAGAGTATCATTACGTACTAATCCTTCCTTTATGCCCAAGGTAGTTTCTAGTGTGGCTTTAAACCAAACTATTCATTTGCCTACTTTTATGCAGATCCCCAGAATAAGGGGAAAAGATTTTGCACACTTTAGATGTACACAGGCAGTTGCGTTATTATTTAAGCAGGACTAAGGATTTTAGGCAGTCTCAGCAGTTGTTTGTTTCTTTTGCTTTGAGTTCTCAGGGCAAGCCTGTGTCAAAACAAACTATTTCTAAGTGGATTGGGTTTTGCATTGCATTTTGTTATTCCCATCATGGCAAGGAGATTCCAGCTGGGATTAGGCCTCATTCCACTAGGGCTACTGCCACTTCAACAGCATTTCTAAGGGGTGGCAACTAAGGATATTTTGGAGGCAGCTACTTGGAGTTCAGTGCATACTTTCTCTAAGCATTACCACCTTCCTCTCTACTCTAAATCTAGGGCTGGTTTTGCCACAGCTATTTTGCAAGGCATGTTGACAGCTCCTGCTTCCTTATGATTTGCCAGCCTCCCTTACCTCTGCTTTGGGATTCTACCCAATAGTTAGGACTGCAGCAATGTGGAATGAAGAACATAGTACAGTTTTGTACCTACCATAAATGTAGATGTTCGAGGATCCACATTGCTGCAGTCCAATTTACCCTCCCTCCTTCCCCTCTGTGTTTAGGGGTGGTTGTGTGGGTGAGGTTGTACTCTTGTATTTTTGTATGTATTGTACATATTTTGGGTGCAGGAGTGTTTGGTGTTTTTGGTTTTGGCCTTGTCTTTTTAGGGTCTTCTGACATCTGGGGCAAGAAAAGACTGAGGATATGACGTCGGTCATGCGCATTAGTACCCTGACGTCCTGACGTCAGACTAATGCGCCTTGACCGACGTCAGCCATATACTTTGGTATTCGGGCCGACTGGGACAGCGGACTACCCAATAGTTAGGACTGCAGCAATGTGGATCCTCTAACAACTACATTTATGGTAGGTACAAAACTGTACTTTTCCGAATTGACCTGCACAGCAGCCCTTGGGGGTTGTCAGACTGCTCCACTCTGGAGGCAGTCGGGGGGGGCATTTTTCGAAACACCTAACTCAATGAGTCCATAACGTCAGACCGCTGGGTGCTTCGGATAATATCCAGAGGCTATTCCATTCCTTTTCTGACCAGTCCCTTGCCTCCAAAGCACCTCGCAGACATTTCACCCGCTCAAAGGCAGGTGGCAGCTTTGAAAATAGAGAAGCTGCTAAACAAAAGGGCGATCCAGCCGGTCCCTCCAGACCAGTCCGCATCAAGCATTTATTCCAGGTTCTTTTTGGTGCCAAAAAAGACTGGACTTGAGGCAGATTCTCTACCTTTCCACGTTGAACCTGTTGCCAAGGAGAAGTTCTGGATGGTCACCTTACAATCCATCCTGCTGTTCTTGCAAGAGGAAGATTGGATGTGCTCCATAGACCTCAAAGGTGCGTACTATCACATTATGATGGACAGGCGATCCAGGAGGCTTCTCCGCTTTCTGCATGGAGCCAGTCACTACCAGTTCAGGGTCCTACCCTTCGGTCTCACCACAGCCCCCAGGGTGTTTACCAAAGTCATGGCAGATGTTCATGTTTCACTGTTGCAGTAAATCACATTTGGGTTATCTGCCTGCAGGTAGCCCTCAGTCAGCCTGAAAAACAGGGTGCTGGATTCCTGCATCAGATGCGGTCTCCTCTTCCATGACGTCAGGTCATCAGGGGTGTAAAAGAAGCAGCTGATGCCATTTTCTCCGGTCTTTCTTGCCGCGCGGTGCCCAAAGCAGAAGCAGTTTGCAAGTGCCGGTCGGCCGACTCCTGAGATTTTCTGAGTTTCAGATCCGAAGTCTTCAATAAAGCTAAGTACCCCATTGGGAAACTTTTTTCCTGCTCCAGACTGATGTCAGAAAGTGTTATAATTGTATTTCTTGTGGGAAGCAAATACCTCATAAGGATTTTCATTCTTACTGTATTCCTTGCCTAGGCCCTGATCACAACGTTTCTGGTGGTTTGTTTTGTGCTAGATTTAACCAACGCACTATTAAGCATCTGTATGATTTTGCTTTAAACTATTTTGGACGCTGGTTTAATTATCCAGAAATGTCGTCTGATAGCCATCTGGTTCACAAAAAACACAAAGAAAAGGAAAGACAACTGAGGCCCAAAACCGACTAAGCTTCTCCTAAGCCTCTCGCCGGTCCCCAGTGAGGTGCTTTCGCAGCCCCTGACGCCCGCTACTTGAGTCGCAGGCCGCTACAGTCTCCTACGTGGAGTCTGCCATGCCGCTGGAAACTCTAGGTATTTGGAGCCTCGGATATTATCCCTTCAGATGGGTCCGGAGCCGCTGAGCAGGCACTGGCTTCTGAGGGTGTATTCAGACCTAAACATCTTTACATCAAACAGACTTCAGCTTCAAAGGCAAAGACTAAAGCACCTTCCAAAGCAAAGAAGCAAACTCCTGAGCCACATGGTCAGGCCTCTATGCCCAAAAAACAGATGCTCAAAATGGCCGAAGACTTGATTACCTTGATCAGGGGTTCCCATCTCCCTCCTGATAAGAGACCTAGGCAAGAGACTGACTATGAATCTTCAGATCCGGTTTCCATTTCTTCTGATTCCTCTTCTGATCAAGAATATTCTCCCCCCAATTAGGATTCTGATGCTGAAGAATCTATATCTTCAGCTTCTCCTCCAGAGGACTATTCTTTTGGGGAAACCTTGCATACCATGAGGGAGCATTTCCACTGGGAGAGCCAAGATTTTTCAGAATCTAAAAGGAGGCTCAGGGATTTCCTTTTACTACCTCAACACAAGCCACTAGCCATCCCACCTGTTAGACATTGTAGATGTGTTTTCAGAGTCTAGTTTTCCCCCTGACTCCTTACTTACAGCTCCTCTTAAGCCTGACAGATATTAAAGGGTTCCTGACTCATAAATTCCTTTTTAAAAACCCTGCTGCAGACCCAGAAACTGTTTCTCAGGGTCCCAAAGGAGTTGAGGCTTCCACTGCAAAAAAGCCTATCCCCTCTGACAGATTTTAGGGCACTGGATAGATGGGGAAAAAAGGTTTACACATCTGCTACCTTGGCTATAAGGGCCTTAAACTGTCAGTTTCATATGCTCAGATATCAGCAACATGTCATGACATTGCTTAAACAGAAAATGTTTAACTCTGAATGTGCAGAAAGCAAGGAAATTCAGGATTTATTGCATGCAGCTGAACAAGTTGGAAAGCATACTTTGCAATGTGGTTTTGATTCTTTACAGGCCTCCTGCAGGGCCGCAGTTACAGGTTCTGTAATTAGGAGGCCTGCTTTGTTAAAGGAACAAAACCTTCCTGGTCATGTTAAATTATTAGATGCACCTTTACAGCATGATACTTTGTTGGTGTTAAGGCAGAAGAGGTGTTAAAATGGAGGACAAAGCTAAATCTAGGTAAACTGTCAGATTTTTTTTTACAAGTACAGCCACATAGGTTTAGTTAGACACTGGCCAACAAAGAATTTGTCCTTTCCTGTGTCAGACCACAAAGGGGCAAATCTAGATGCCCTAGAGGCAGACCCCAGGCGCAGGTCTTGGAGAAGACAAAGCAAAACCATACAAGAAACAGTCCCAATGACTTCCCCCTGCCTGCACCAAGCACTTGTCTCCTGGCAGCACCCTTAGGGGGAAAATTAGCACTTATTTCTCAATTGGCACATTATAACCCAGGACAAGTGGGTCCTAAATAGTGTCACAAGGCTACAAGTTCCATTTCCATACACTGCCAAAGGCAAACGACTGGCCAGATCTGCCAAAAAATCAATGGGCAGAGGCACAAAAACAAGTCTCATCCCTCATGGACATGGGGTCCATTCAACAAGTACCAGAGCAAGAGCAGGGACAAGGATTTTACTCGACTGTTCTTGGTACCCAGAAAGGACAAGGCCTGGAGGCCAGTACTGGACCTATCTATTTTGAACACATTCCTGGATATACCAAAATTCAAGATGTTGACTTTGCAGCAGCTTCTGTCCATGCTGGGCAAGAATGCTTGGCTTGTGACTTGAGACCTAAGAGGCATACCTGCATGTCCCAATCAGACAAATATGCAGAAGATACCTCCGATTCAAGGCTGGCTCAATGCATTACCAATTCTCTGCACTGCCCTTTGGCTTATCTACTGCGCCCAGGGTCTTTACGAAGTGCCTGGCACCAGTAATTGCATTCTGCAGACAGAGGAATAGAAATGTATCCTTACTTGGACAACTGTCTAATTCAAGCAGAGAACAAGGACATTCTTCTACAGCATCTGACATTTGTGAAAAGACTTCTAACATGCCTCGCGTACACAGTTAACGAAAAGAAATCAAAACTAGTACCCTCTTAATAGATATTCCTGGGTGCAAGCTTAAATACAACTGCTCAGATGGCTTATCTCACGCCAGACAAAGGCAACTGGCTACCTATTTCAAAAGGTTGGCAACAAAGGCCCAGATGTTCATCGTGTTTCACTGTTGCAGTCATTACAATTGGGTTATCCTGCTGGCAGGCTACCCGCAGTTGGCCCGAGTTCCAAAGTCTAGGTCCGGCGTCAGTTGCTGTTGCCTCTTCCCTGACGTCAGTGCGCCAGGGGAATAAAAGATGCAGCCGATGCAATTTTCTTCAGTCTTTCTTGCCGTGTGGTGCCCGAAGCAAAAGCAGTTCGCAAGTGCCGGTCGGCTGACTCCTGAAGTTTTCAAATTCGAATTTCAGATCCGAAGTCTTCATTAAAGCTAAGTACCCCGTTGGGGAAACTTTTTTCTTGCTCCAGACCGATGTCAGAAAAAGTTAACTGTATTTCTTGTGGGAAGCAAATGCCTCATAAGGATTTTCATTCTTACTGTATTTCTTGCATAGGCTCTGACCATAATGTTGCTAGTTGTCGGTTTTGTGCCAGATTTAACCAAAGCAGTATTAAGCGTCTGTACAATTTTGCAATTCATTACTTTGGCCGAAGATTTAATTATATAATACCGTCGGAACAGCCGGCTACTGGAGTGTACAAAAAATGAAAAAAAAAAAGGGTCCCAAAGGGGTCAAGGCTTCTACTGCAAAAAAACCCTATCCCCTCTGATAGGGATTCTAGCGCTTGGACAGATGGGGCAGAAAGATTTATACCTCTGCTACCTTGGCTGTAAGAGCCTTAAATTGCCAATTTCATATGCTTAAGTGTCCGCAATATCTTATGTCTGCTTAAACAGAAAATGCCAGCAAGTACAGAATGTGCAGACAAAGAAATGTATGATTTATTGCATGCAGCTGAACAAGTTGGAAAGCATACTTTGCAATGTGGTTTTGATTCTCTTGAGGCCTCCTGCAGGGCTGCTGTTACAGGTTCTATCATTAGGAGGCATGCTTGGCTAAAAGAACAGGTTTTGCTGGATCATATTAAAGCAAAACTGTTAGATGCTCCTTTACAGCATGATACTTTGGTGCTAAAGCAGAAGAGGTGTTGAAAATGGATGACAAATCTAAATCTATGCAAACAGTCAAGGATTTCTTGCAGGTACATTCTCCCTGATTTAGCAGGAACTGGCCTACAAAAAATTGGTCCTTTCCAGTGTCAGACCACAAAGAGGCCGATACAGACGCCCCAGAGGCAGATTACAGCCCCAAGGCTCATACAGGCCTAAACAATGGGGTGCTTCTACCTCCAAAAGCGGAGAGGAAAAATCACAGCCATACAGAAAGCAGTCTCAATGACTTCCCACTTCCAGCACCAAGCACTTACCTTTTGGCAGCCCTTTAGGGAGGAAAATTAGCACTTTTTTCACAAAATTGGCACATGATCACCCAGGACAAATGGGTTCTAAATATAGTTACACAAGGCTACAGGTTTCACTTTCACCCCCTGCCAAGGCAAAACTGTATGCCAGACCTGCCACACAATCAGTGGGCAGAGGCAAAAGAACAAGTCTCATCCCTCATGGACAGGAGGGCCATTCAACAAGTACCAAGACAAGAGAAGGGTGTAGGATTCTATTCAAGACTGTTCTTGGTACCCAGAAAAGACAGCCTGGAGAACCAATACTGGACCTAGCTATTCTACACGCATAGCTGGATATTCCAAAATTCAAGATGTTGACTCTACAGCAGCTTCTGCCCATGTTGGGCAAGAAGGCTAGGCTTGTGACTAGATCTAAGAGGCATGCTTGCATGTCCCAATCAGACAAACGTGCAGAAGATACCTCAGATTCAAAGCTGGCTTAATGCACTACCAATTCTCTGCACTGCCCTTTGGCTTATCTGCTACGCCCAGGGTCTTCACAAAGTGCTTGGCAACAGTAATTGCATTTTGCAGGCAAAGAGGAATACAAATGTATCCTTACTTGGACGATTGCCTTATTCAAGCGGAGAGCAAAGACATTCTACTACAGCATCTGGCGTTTGTAAAAATATTACTGACAAGTCTAGGGTACACAGTAAATTAAAAGAAATCAACTCGTACCCTCTCAAGAGATATTCCCGGGTGCAAGCTTAAATACAACTGCCCAGATGGCTCATCTCACGTCAGACACAGGCAACTGACTACTTATTTCAATATGTTGGCAACAAAGACCAAGATATCTGCAAGAAAAATTCTGCAGGCCTTGGGTTTCATGGCATCCTGCATTCTGCTAATTCCATATGCAAGACTGCATATGAGGAAACTTCAATGGTATCTAAAAAGTTTGGACTCAACATTGCCACAGCCTGGAAACAGTAATTACCCTCATTCCCTGCCTTCAACAGGAATTTCGATGGTGGGCAAAAGCCTGTCCACCACAACACGCGACAACCATTCACCTTACCCTCAGCCAGGCAGACTTTAACAGATGCATCAGATTACGCCTGGGGGGCCCATATGGCAGGAAAATGTATTCAGGGCACATGGCCCGCATGTCAAATGCATCTACATATCAATCAAAAAGAGATGCTAGCTGTTCAGAATGCCCTAACAGCCTTCAAGGATCTACTTCAACCAGGACAACTACTAAGGACAGACAATACTACAGTCATGTGGTACATGAACAAGCAGGGAGGCACACATTCCTACCTCCTCTGCAGGCTAGCCATGAACTTGTGGCACACAGCGTGCGGCACACAGCGTTGACTTACCAAGTACATCTGCAAGCACAATTCCGGCCAGGAAGGAAAAATACTTTGGCAGACGAGCTAAGCAGAAACCTCATGGATCCCCACGAGTGTAAATTGGATCCACAAGTCTTCAGCATAACAAGGACCTGGGGACGTCCAGACATAGACCTATTTGCCTCCCCTCACAACTACCAACTACAAAGATTCTGCACAAGGACTTATCACAAGCATGAAAAGTGGATGCACTCTTTCTGTTGGAAAAATCTAACAGTATATGCCTTTCCTCCTCTGCCTCTCCTCCCCAAAGTACTCCTCAAGGTCATACAAGAGAAACCAAAAATGATACTGATTGCCCCAGACTGGCCCCATCAGCACTGGTACCCAATCCTAAAGAGCTTCTCACTGCCCAGCCTGGACCTTACCTCAAATGCCACACTTATTGACCCAACAAGACAGATGCACAACCAACTCAAAACCTTAAACCTAGCGGCATGGCAGATAATATAGCCTCTCAAGATACACCTCTCTAAAGCAGTGATGGATGTTATTTTGGAGGCCAGGACGCCTAGCACCAGAAAATCTTATGCTGACAAATGGAAGAGATTCTGTGCTTGGAACCTAGCACAAGGTATTGACACGATTGTTCCAAATATTCCTCAGATTTTACAATACTTAACTGAGATGCTGGATAAAGACCTTACTTTTTCATCAATTAAATTTCATGCTTCTGCCATTTCAGCTCATTGCAATACAGAACCACCTATTTTTTCCCACCCCTTACTAAGACAGTACCTCAGAGGGGCCAAAAACATAAGACCTCCAAGGAGAGCACCAGTACCTGCATGAGATCTCAACTATGTCTTGGAAAAACTCACACTGCCTCCGTTTGAGCCAGCCTCTGCAGCTGACATAAAATTCTTATCCTGGAAAACAGCTCTGCTCCTAGCAATCTCCTCCGATAGGAGAGTCTCAGAGTTGCAGGCAGTCATGGCTGTGGAACCTTTTATCATTTTCATCCAGACAGGGTTTCGCTGAGGACAAATTCTACATTTATGCCTAAGGTAGTGTCCAGTGTGGCCCTTAACCAAACAATTCATTTGCCTACTTTTTATCCAAACCCACAGAATAAGAGTGAGAGAATTCTGCATTCCTTGGACATTCACAGACAGCTACGCTTCTACTTGGACAGAACTGAAGCTTTCAGAAAGACTGATAAACTCCTAGTGGCATATGCTGCAGCATCACAAGGAATGCCAGTCTCTAAACAGACTATTTCAAAGTGGGTAGGCCATTGCATTCGTTACTGCTATTCACAGCATGGCAAATCAGTGCCTAAGGACATTAGGCCACACTCAACCAGAGCAGCAGCCTTTCTCAAAGGAGTACCAACCAAAGACATCTTAGAGGCTGCAACCTGGAGTTCAGTGCATACCTTTACAAAGCACGATCACTTACCCCTCTACTCTAAATCCAGGACAGCCTTTGCCACTGCAGTTCTGCAGGGCCTTATAGCCTCTCCTAATCCTATTTAGCTCCAGCCTCCCAACCTTAGCTTTGGGATTCAACCCAATTGTAATGACTGCAACAGTGAAACACGATGAACATAGTACAGTTGTGTACCTACCATAAATGTAGATGTTAGAGTGTATTCACTGTTGCAGTCCAGGTTACCCTCCCTCCGTGCCCTTTTTTCTTTGCTGGGCTTTCTGTACTTCTCTATCCTATACAACCTATGTGGTGTATTTGCTTGTAGATGAAGGAGAAGTTTTATTTGCATGCTTATTGGCATAAATTAGCCTACCAATTTTGGGGCACTTGACATCTGGGGCAAGAAAAACTGAAGAAAATGGCGTCTGCTGCATCTTTTATACCCGTGGCGCACTGACGTCAGGTAAGAGGCGACAGCAACCAACGCCGGACCTAGACTTTAGGCCGACTGCGTGTAGCCTGCCAGCAGGATAACCCAATTGTAATGACTGCAACAGTGAATACACCCGAACATCTACATTTATGGTAGGTACACAACTGTACTTTTCCTGCAAGCTACACACTTTTTAGTTTTTGGAGAGACTTTAGAATAAGTTGTAATGTGAAAATATGCAGGACTCTGAGTAGTGTCTGTTGCACATTAACAGTTCAGTAGATGAGCAGTTTAACATTATAATTGAAAGTATGCACAAAGACAGGAGTGTCTCAAAGATAAATTACTGATGCAGGTCAAGGAATAGATGCTTAATTGTTTGCTGTTGAATTTGAGAACATCCATAGTAAGTTCAAAAAATGCATTAGTTACATGCGTAATGCACGTGATACTTAATTTCCTAAAATATTCAGTAGCCCCCAAAAAAAAAAAAAAAAAAAGTTTCACTGCATGGACTGTAGAATACAGTGTGTTTTTAGTACTTTTACTGTGCCAGTATCATGGAGTCAGGTTTAAAATTACTGTTTTGCTGTAATTTAAGAATGTGAAGAGTAGAATGTCAGGAAGTTACCGAAACAGCATCTCACAAGACAGCTGTTCGGAATGGGTAAGCAAAAATAAGTTAACATAATATCATGTAGACATTTACCGTTAAATAATAAAACTGACTGAAATCAAGAATTTCCTGAAACTTGCTTCCAAAAATTAAATTGAAAAGTGTTTAAATAAATCTTTCTACTGCTAGCAAACTAATTCTTACTGCAGGCAGAGGAGAAGAAATTTAGGTTAGAGGTCCCTTCCTTTCAGCTCTGAGCTGTCAATTGCAGTGACAGTTAACACCTCTGCAGTAGTGTGTGTGTGTGTGGGGGGGGGGGTGTCAATTCATGCTGGACTACAAAACAACACCTAAAGCAAAGGCCTCCAATGTAGCTACTTCTGTGATTGCAGCTAGAGAACAGTGTAAAGCAAGCCCTGAGCAAAACATAAGTGAGGGTGATTAGCAACAGAAAAGAAGCAGCTCTATTACTGAAGGAATGCAAACTGACAGCGAGTCACACATTTCTCATATGCCAGTGGCATGGGAATTCACAGTTACTTATGTCTGGCATGAGTCAGAAAGAAGACTTGAAATGCTTTATAGGAAAGAGAGTTGAAGCAGAAGATTGACACATCAAGCCCCATTGGAAGCCATGTTGTGGTAAACCTGCTAAAATTACAAATAAAGCATTTAGTGATTTTGAGGTGTTAAAATGGGTCTGGAAACAGACTGAAAAAATGTTTTTTTAGTTCTAGGGTGGAGTTTTCCTTTAAAGTCTTCTACCCGTTATTGTGCTGCTTATTGGAGGGGCCCTTCAGAGTGCCTTTTATTTCATCATTTGAATGTTGGAATGGGTTTTCTGGCCAGGCTGCGAGTCCATCTGAAAAAGTCTTAATTCTGTCTCAGGATAGGATTTTCCAAGATTGCAAAATCAACACGTCATTGACTTTTATTCTTCAGGAAGACATGGTTATTTTCTTAGTTGGTAACTCTCAGAATAGCCTTCCTTTGGAAACTACTGCATCATCAGTCCTTGGAGGGTTAGACTGCACGACATACTCTATATTAGGAAGGTACAGGTGTATCTGAAGTCTGTTTGGATTCTGCACTGCCATCTGTTTTTCCCAAGTCATCTTCTGGCCTCATTAAGGAGAAACTTTTTTATGATGGAAAGAACAGATTTAATTCTGTCTAGGAATACCTGTTCTTTCCTTCCATTCATCAAGATTTATTCACAAATGCCTTGGCTCTGGCGTGGGATGTTTAATCCAAGGCCACTAGCATCCAAAAGGTATGGTCCCACAAGGAGAGCGAGACCAAATCAGTAAAAAGGAAATTAAACCACTTATTTTAGCTCTTCCGTCTTGGCAACAACTCTGGATCCTCTTTGGGTATTCACTGGCAATGCCATAGGTTATGTAGTATATCAACAAGCAGGAGGACACCATATCTTATCACCTCTGCAGACTGGCTTTGATCGCATGGGAAATTGGAGTTCAGCGCACTTCTTGAGGCTCTGCATGTACCCCTGAGGGGGAAATACAGCTGTAGACCTTTTTTTGCAGATCCTCAATGACTGTAGTCTTTCTGGACATTGTCCATTCATAGTTGCACCACAGAAAGCTTTTTTTACCTTAATAGACAAACTGCTCATGCTGTGTCCCCCAAGACTACTATTCCTTCAGCCATGGAGAACAAAAGCCATGATTCCTTGGAAGAGATTCCTGTATGCTGTTCCCCCTATTTTCTTTGATTTCAAAAGTGCTTCAGCTTTAAAGATCAATGACAAAACAGAAATCTTGGTAACTTAGATGTTCGTGTTACCCTGCTGCAGTCATCACACTTGGGTTATCCTGCCATCAGGCTGTCCCGCAGTCGGCCTGAATTCCAAAGTCTTGGTCTGACATCGGTTGCTGTCGCTTCTTCCCTTACGTCAGAGTGCCAGGCATCCGACACCATTTTCTTCAGTCTTTCTTGCCGTGTGTTGCCCGAAGCAGAAGCAGTTCGCAAGTGCCAGTCGGCTGACACCTGAGATTTTCGATTCGAATTTGTCCGAAGTCTTCAATAAAGCTAAGTACCCCGTTGGGGAACCTTTTCTTGCCTCAGTCCGATGTCAGAAAAATTTAACAATAGCATTTCTTGTGGGAAGCAAATACCTCATAAGGACTTCCATTCCTATTGTATTCCTTGCCTAGGCCCAGACCACGACGTCACGGGTTGTCTGTTTTGTGCTAGGTTTAATAAACTAACTATCAAACGCTGTTTTGACTTTGCACGACATTACTTTGGTAGGAAATTTAATTGTATCATGCCGTCAGAGCAGCCGACTACCGGCATGCATAAAAAACGCAAGGATAAGGACAGGCAGCCTAGGAACAAGCCAGACTCTGAGGCCTCTGCTGGGCCTGTCGTCGGTACATCTGGTTTTCTGTGAGGCGCCTACGCAGCCCCTGACTACTGCAGAACTGGAACACCCCAGACAGCTGCAGATTCTCAAGTGGAGTCTACTAGGCCGACGCAGCCATCTTCATTAGGCCCTTCCGACACCGGAGAAGTAGACCCCGGTGCAGTGGAAACCCCTTTGGTTGCAGAAGGTGTCTTCAGACAGACTACACTCACCATTAAATCTTTTATGTTAAGCTTAAAACTCCTTTAAAGCCAAAGACTGTACATCAGTCTACAGTTAAACGCCCCATGCCTAAGAAACAGATGCTTAAGATGGCTGAAGATTTGATTACCCTAATCAGGTGTTTCCATCCCCCTCCTGATAAAAGACCAAGACAAGAGGAGGATTATGCTTCCTCTGACCAGGTTTCAATTTCCTCAGATTCTTCTGAGGAACAGGATTACACTTTTCCACCTTATGAAGACTCTGATGCTGAAGACTCTATTCCCTTAGCATCTCCCCCTGAAGACTACTCCTTTGGGGAAACTTTACATACCATGAGTGAAAATTTCCATTGGGAAGGCCAGGACTACTCTGATTCTAAGAAAAGGCTCCAAGAGTTCCTTTTACTACCCCAGCACAGACCTCTTGCTATCCGTCCAGTTTTGGATATTGTGGATGATGTTTACTTGGAGTCTAGTCTAAATCCAGACTCTCTACCTCCTGCTCCAGCTAAACCAGACAGATACTACAGAGTACCTGACTGTCACAAATTCCTTTATAAAAGCCCTGTGGCTGACCCAGAAACCATTTCCCAGGGTCCTAAGGGAGCTAAAGCTTCTATGGCTAAAAATCCTGTGCCCTCTGAAAGGGATTCCAGAGCCCTAGATGGGGAAAGAAAATATACACCTCAGCAACTCTGGCTATAAGAGCATTATATTCAGTTTCACATGCTGAAATATCAGCAATTCCTAATGTGTCAATTAAAACAAAAAATGAGCACACATACTGAACGGTCTGAATTCAAGGAAATGCAGGATCTGTTGTATGCAGCTGAACAGGTGGGCAAACATACTTTACAGTGTGGATTTGATGTATTGGAAGCTTCCTGTAGAGCAGCTGTTACTCACTGTCATACGTAGACATGCTTGGTTAAAAGAACAAACCCTTCCTGATCATGTTAAAGCAACATTATTGGATGCACCTTTACAGAAGGATGTATTTGGTGTCAAAGCAGAAGAGGTTTTAAAGAAAAGGGAGGATAAGGCAAAGTCTATGCAGACTGTCAAGGATTTTTTGCAGGTACAACCCCCTCGTTTCAGCAGTAATTGGCCAACGAAAAACTGGTCCTTTCCAGCTTCTGACAGATCACAGAGAGGCAAATAGATGCCCAAGGGGCAGAGGTCAGTCACAAGGCCCTTACAAACCTCGCCAATGGGGTACTGCTACCCAGAAAGGAGGAGAAGACAGGCCCTAGGCTTGCAGAAGACAAACACAATGACTCAATCCTCAAACTACCAAACAAATCTCTCCTGGCAGCTCCCTTGGGAAAATTAGCACTTTTTGCAGACAACTGGCACATCATCACAAAAGACAAATGGGTTCTAGACATTCTCTCAAGGATGCAGATTCCACTTCCATACCTTGCCAAGGAAAAAAGGAATGCCAAACCTGCCACCAAATCAATGGGCAGAGGAACAAAAACAAATTACAGCTCTCATGGACATGAGCCATTCAACAGGTACCTACACAGGAGCAAGGACAAGGATTTTACTCAAGACTTTCTAGTCCCAAGAAAAGACAAAACATGGAGACCCATTCTGGATCTTTCAATTCTGAACACCTATCTGCAAGTACCAAAATTCAAGATGCTAACACTACAGCAGCTTCTTCCCATGCTGGGCAAGAATGCTTGGCTAGTAACGGACCTCATGGAGGCATACCTGCATGTCCCTATCAGACAAAATTGCAGAAGATACCTCTGCTTCATTGCAGGTTCAATGCATTATCAATTCTCTGCACTGCTCTTTGGCTTATCTACTGCGCCCAGGGTCTTCACAAAATGCCTGGCACCAGTAATTGCATACTGCAGACAAAGAGGAATTCAAATATACCCATACCTGGATGACTGCCTTATTCAAGCAGAAAGCAAGGACATTCTTTTGGCATTTGTCAAACACCTAAGTTGCCTAGGGTACACAGTAAACGAAAAGAAATCAAAACTAGTGCCCTCACAAAACATATTCCTGGGTGCCAGCTTGAATACAACGGCCCAGATGGCTTATCTCATGCCAGACAAACAGCTGACTCAATATTTCAAAATAATGGCAACAAAGACCCAACTCCCTGCAAGAAAAATTCTGCAGGCCTTGGGATTCATGGCATCTTGCATACTATTGCAAAACTGCATATGAGGAAATTACAATGGTACATGAAAAGCATATGGATTCAGCACAGCCACAGCTTGGAAACAATGATAACACTCATTCCCTGCCTTCAACAGGAGTTTCTATGGTGGGCACAGGCATGTCACCTCAACAAGGGTCAGCCTTTCACGTTACCCACAGCCAGGCAAACTATGACAACAGATGCATCGGGCTATGCTTGGGGAGTACACATGGCAGGACAGTGCAGTCAGGGCAAATGGACTACAGATCAGAGGCATCTGCATATCAGTCAAAAAGAAATGCTAGCTGTACAGAATGCCCTAACAGCTTTCAAGAACCTTACACCCAGGACAACTAATAATAAAGACGGACAATACCACAGTAATGTGGTACATAAACAAGCAAGGGGGCACACATTCCTGCCCTCTATGCAGGCAAGCAATGACCTTGTGGAACACTGCACTGTCTTACCAGGTTCAATTACAAGCACAATTCCTGCCAGGAAAGAAAAACACTTTGGCAGACTACCTAAGCATAAACATCATGGATCCACACGAGTGGAAACTAGATCCACAAGTATTTGCAATGATAGCTCAAAAATGGGGACGCCTAGACATAGATCTGTTTGCAAGCCCCCAAAACTACCAACTTCAAAAATTTTGCACAAGGACATTCCATCCGCAAGCTTGGAAAGTGGACGCCCTCTCATTCAGTTGGAAAACATTAACAGTGTATGCCTTTCCTCCACTGCCTGTTCTAGCAAAGGTACTGCAGAAAGTCAGATTAGAGAGGCCACAAATGATACTCATTGCACCAGACTGGCCACGCCAGCATTGGTGTCCAATTTTAAGAAACATGGCCCACCATGGATTTTACCACAAATTCCTCACCTGCTCACCCAGCGCGACAATCAGATTCTACACAGCCAGCTCAAGACTTTAAACCTGGCTGCATGGCAAATTACCTAAACAACCAGCCAACACCTCTATCCAAAGCAGTTATGGATGTCATTCAGGAGGCCCAGCACCAGGAAAACCTATTCAGACAAATGGAGAAGATTTTGCACCTGGAACCAGGCTAAAGGCCAAAATCCCCTTGATCCAAACATTCCTCAGATTCTACAATATTTAACTGAGATGTTGCACAAATGTCTTTCCTTTTCATCTATTAAGATCCACGCCTCAGCAATTTCAGCTCATTACAACACAGATCCTCCTTTATTCTCACATCCACTCCTAAGACAGTACCTCAGAGGGGCTAAGAACATAAGACCGCCAAGGGGAGCTACACCACCTATTTGAGATCTTAACTTCGTTCTGGAAAAGCTTACACTGCCGCCCTTTGAACCAGCTTTTTCAGCTGATTTAAAATTTATTTCATGAAAAACTGCCCTGCTACTTGCAATAACCTCAGCTAAAAGAGTCTCAGAGCTACAGGCACTAATGGCAGTGGAGCCTTTCCTCATTTTTCAAGACAGTCTCTACAAACTAACCCTTCCTTAATGCCAAAGGTGGTATCCAGTGTAGCCCTAAACCAAACCATTCATTTGCCCACCTTTTTCCCTAATCCCCAGAACAAAGGAGAAAGACTCCTGCACTCTTTGGACATTCACAGGCAATTACGTTACTACTTGGATAAAACTAAGACTTTCAGAAATACTGACCAGCTCTATGCTACAGGATCGCAAGGAAAAGTGATCTCAAAACGGACCATTTCAAAATGGATAGGGCAATTGCATATGTTTCTGCTACACGCATCATGGGAAACAGGTACCTGCTAACATTAGGTCCCACTCCACCAGCGTTACAGCTACATCAGCAGCCTTTCTCAGGGGGGTGCCAACCAAGGATATTCTGGAAGCTGCAACTTGGAGTTCAGTGCACACCTTCACCAAACGCTATCATTTATCTCTATATTCTAAGACTAGAGCTGGTTTTGCCACTGCAGTATTGCAGGGCCTACTAGCTCCTTCTGACCCCGTTTAACTCCATCTCCCATCCTTAGCTTTGGGATTCAACCCAAGTGTGATTGACTGCAGCAGGCTAACAATGAACATAGTACAGTTTTGTACCTACCATAAACCAACCCTCCATCCCCTCTGAACTAGCTGAACTTATCTATACCACTCTCTATCCTATTCAACCCTCTGTGGTGTATTTGCTTGTGCCTAAAGGTATTGTTTTTTATATATATATATATATATATATATATATATATATATATATATATATATATATATATATAATATGCCTACCTATTGGGGGCACCTGACATCTGGGGCAAGAAAAACTGAAGAAAATGGCGTTGGATGGCTCTTGTATACCCCTGGCGCTCTGACATCAAGGAAGAAGCGACAGCAACAGACACCGGAATTCAGGCCGACTGCAGGATAACCCAAGTGTGATGACTGCAGCAGGGTGAACACTCGGACATCTACATTTATGGTAGGTACAAAACTGTACTTTTTGGTCTAGGCAACATTGGTTCTCCTATCTGTTTCATTTGGCCAGGGGCAGCTATTGCACATTTCCTTACAGGGTGGAATTACTTTCATAGAATGAACACTCGTTAATTCACTTAAGCCTACAGACATAGACTGTGACTGTTTGGGTCGTTGAGTTTTAATGCCTTTTGGGCACTAGTTATCTCAGGATGTGGTCAAGGTTTTTAAGGAAGCTAGAAAACCAAATACTAGGAAATCTTGCGTCTTCAAATGGAAGACAATCTCTTTGGCATAGAATCAGGACCCTTATGAGATGGGTATTCCTAACGTTATGTTTTGTGTGAATTGCTCATTGCTGGGCTGTCATTTTCTTCTGTTAAAGATAAATCTGTCTGCCATTTGTGTCTCCCTTTGGATCCAGCTCTGTCTTCTTGATTTGAGGAAAAAACATTTTTGAAAGACTTTCTTCATATTAAACCATCATAAAAGGCTATCGCTCCTTGAAATCTGAACTACGTTCTTGAAGAGCTTACCTTATCCTGTTTTGAGCCTGCTGCCTCCTTTTCTCAAGTTTTGCACTTGGGAAAGCAATGTTGTTGGTTTTGACTTTTGATTAGTGGATTTTAGTCGCAAGTCTTAATGGCTATTCCACCTTTTTTCATCTTTTAAGGATCTTCCTTTTATGCCAAAGGTGGTTAATGAGCTGTCATTGAATCGGGCCATTAACTTGCCTTTTCCTTTCTTTCAGAATTCAGGAAAGAGGAAGCCTACATTCTTTGGATGTTTGTAGGTAGCTTAAGTTTTATTTAGACAAAAACAAGTCTATCAGGAAGGTTGGTCAGTTTGGTCTCTTTCCAGAAAAAGTGTGCTCTTGTTTCCAAATGAACTGGATATCCAAGATTCTGTTACTCTGTGCATGATAAATAACTTCAGTCTCCATTTTGAGGCCCATTAGCCCTGCTGCTTCAGGGGCTTTTATGAAAAGTTTAGACTCTAAATCTATTCTTGAAACGGTTACTTGGTTTTCTACTTACACTTTCACAAAACATTACAGGATAATTTTTTTCTTCTAAGAGTAGTGCAGGGTTTGTCAGTGTTTTTAGGTCTCTTGGACCACAAACCCTGTTCAGGGTTACTCCTGCATGTCTTCCTAGACAGCTTTGGGAATCTCCTGTTAGTTAATACTGATCATGGAAGGACATAATACATTTGTGCAAGGTCTTGCCCTAACAGTAGATGTCTGACTGATCGCTGTTGCCGTATTGTATCCCTCATTCCCCTTTCTTTTTAGTTTGAGGTTGCCGTATTGTATCCCTCATTCCCCTTTCTTTTTAGTTTGAGGTGGGTTGTCTTGTTTTTCATCTCTTCTGTCATGTATATAGATGTTCATCGTGCATACAGCTGCAGTAATCACAGATGGGTTTTCAGCCGTCAGGCGGCCCCTCGGTCGGCCGAATTCCAAAGTCTTGGTCCGGCGTCTGTTGTCGTCGCTTACTCTTCTGACGTCAGCGAGGCCAGAGTATATAAGACAAAGCCGACGCCATGTTCTTCAGTCTTTTTTGCCGCGCAGTGCCCGAAGCAGATGCATTTCGCAAGTGCCGGTTGGCCAGCTCCTGAATTACGAAAAAAATTGGAAACCGAAGTCTTCATTAAAGCTAAGTACACCGTTGGGGAAACTTTTCTTCCCTCAGACCGATGTCAGAAAAAGTTAATTGTATTTCTTGTGGGAAGCAAATACCGCATAAGGATTTCCATTCCCTTTGCATAACTTGTTTGGGCCCAGACCACGACGTCTAGGGCTGTCGCTTTTGCGCTACCTTCAATAAACGCACTATTAAGCGTCGGGCGGAGTTCGCCCAACACTACTTTGGTAAAGCTTTTGATTATAAAATATCGTCTGATACTCCGACTACCGTTTTGTCCAAAAACGCAAGGAAAAGGACCGACACGCAAGGCCCTCGGTCCCTGCCGACACCACGCCGAAACAGGCTACACGTGGTCCGGTTCTCAGCGAGGCGCCTTTGCAGTCCCTGACTACCGACTAGACTCCTTTGACGGTGTCTTCTGTACCCGAAACCGCTGGGCCCTCTGCCCTTTCCCAGACTACTACCGAAGCCCCTGCTAATGTAGAGCCTACTAATGTGGACAGGTCCACCTCCACCCATGGTATATTTAGGCCCTCATCTTCCTTTTCAATTAAGGCCTTTACTAAATCCAAAGCAGCCAGGCATCCCACGAGACCTGTTGCACAGGGCCCATCTTCAGGACCCATGCCTAAAAAACAGATGCTAAAAATGGCTGAGGATTTAATTACTCTTATCAGAGGTTCTCATCCCCCTCCTGACAAGAGACCCAGAGTGGAGGAAGATTCTCCCTCTTCTGATCAGGATCCATTTTATCAGAACATTCTGATGCAGAGGAACACTCTTACTCTCCTTTTGAGGATTCGGATGCAGAACAGTCCATTCCTTCGGTATCCCTCCTGAGGATTTTTCCTTTGGGGAAACCTTGCACACCTTGAGGGAACACTTCCATTGGGAAGGCCAAGACTTTTCAGATTCCAAGAAAAGACTTGGGGAATTTCTTTGGTTACCTCAACACAGACCTCTGGCTATACCCCCTGTTTTGGACATACTGGATGATGTCTATTCGGAGGCTTGTCTTAACCCTGATTCTCTGCCTCCTGCACCAGTCAAACCTGATAGGCATTACAGAGTACCCAGCTCTCACCAATTTCTCTTCAAAGGCCATAATGCTGACCCTGAAACCATTTCACAAGGCCCCAAGGGATTGAAGGCCTCCACTGCCAAGAATCTACTTCCTGCAGAAAGGGAATCCAGATCTTTGGAAAGGTGGGGTAAAAAGGTATATACCTCGGCCACCCTAGCCATGATGGCCTTAAACTGTCAGTTTCATATGATTAAATATCAACAGTACCTGTTATCACAATTAAGGAACAAAATGTCTCAACCTGAACAACCAGATTTAAGAGTTACAGGATATGATGCATAGTGCGGAGCAAGTGGGTAAGCACACCTTACAATGTGGTTATGATGCCCTAGAGGCTTCCAGTAGAGCGGCTGCTACAGGATCAGTCATTCGCAGACATGCCTGGCTTAGGGAACAAAATTTGCCTGATCATGTGAAAGCTAAACTTCTTGATGCTCCTTTACCAAAGGATGCACTATTTGGTACTAATGCTGAGGAGATACTACGGAAAATGGAAGAAAAAGCCAAATCTATGCAAACTGTCAAAGCTTTCTTACAGGTCTAACCACCACGTTTTAGCAGAAATTGGCCTTCAAAAAACTGGTCCTTTCCAGCCACTGACAAGCCCCAAAGAGGTAGATACAGATGCACAAGGGGCAGAGGGCAATCACAAGGATCATATAGAGGCAGACAATGGCAAACTCCAGCACCAAGAGGTGGTGAAGACAGTGCACAACAATACAGGAAGCAAACCCAATGACTCCCTCATTTCCATGCCAAGCAAGTTTCAGCTGGCAGCACCTTTGGGAGGGAAACTAGCATTATTTGCAAGCAATTGGCATATTGTCAACAGACACATGGATACTGGACATTATAAACAGAGGCTACAAATTTCAATTTCACACTCTTCCAAAAATGAGAGGCATGCCAAACCTGCCAAAAAATCAAATGGCAGAGGCACAACTGCAAATTTCAAAGCTCATAACCATGAGAGCAATTCAAAAGGTACCTACGCACCAACAAGGTCAAGGTTTTTATTCAAGACTTTTTCTGGTACCAAGGAAAGGAACCGACTGGAGACCCATTTTGGATTTACCCAACATAAACACATTTCTACTCGTACCAAAATTCAAGATGCTCACATTACAGCAACTTCTTCCCATGCTGGGCAAGGGGTTTTGGCTGGTAACATTGGACCTCATGGAGGCATACCTGCATGTCCCAATCAGACAAAGCTGCAGAAGATACCTCAGATTTCTTGCAGGTTCAATCCACTATCAATTCTCTGCATTGCCCTTTGGCTTATCTACTGCGCCCAGAGTATTTACAAGGTGCCTGGCATCAGTGATTGCCTACTGCAGACTTCAAGGGATACAAATTTACCCTTATCTGGACGACTGCCTGATCCAAGCGGACAGCAAACTCATACTTCAGGAACATCTGGCATATGTGACACGGTTACTGCTTTCTCTGGGATATACAATCAACAAAGAGAAATCAAGGCTAACACCATCTCAGAAAATAACCTTCCTTGGTGCCAACTTGGACACAAACACCCAGATGGCATATCTTACGCCAGAAAAACAGGGGCAACTATCTCAGTACTTCAAAACACTAGCAAAAAGTACCAGGCTTACTGCAAGGAAAATCCTGCAGGCTCTGGGTTTCATGGCATCTTGCATTCTTCTAATCCCATGTGCAAAGCTGCATATGAGGAAACTTCAATGGTACCTAAAAAAATCTATGGTCTCAACACAGTCACAGTTTGGAAGCAATTATACCAATAATTCCATGTTTGCAAAAGGAATTTCTGTGGTGGGCCCAAGCATGTCAAGTAAACACACGCCTTCCATTCTGCAAGCCTCAAGCAAAACAAATCATAACCACTGACGCCTCAGATTACGCCTGGGGGGCGCACATGAAGGACAGGTGCATTCAGGGCAGATGGCCCCAAAAGGAAAAGCACCTTCACATCAATCAAAAAGAGATGCTAGCAGTAATAAATGCAATTACAGCTTTCAAGGACTTCCTGCATCCAGGACAATTACTGATAAGAATAGACAACACCACCGTAATGTGGTACATAAACAAACAAGGAGGAACGCATTCATACCCCTTGTGCAGACTAGCCATGACTCTTTGGAACTTGGCTCTGGAAAGACAAATCGAACTTCAAGCACAGTACTTGCCAGGACTGGAAAACACACTGGCAGACACTCTAAGCAGAAATATGACAGATCCACACGAATGGAAGTTACATCCTCAGGTGTTTACAGAAATAATCCAAGCGTGGGGGAGGCCAGACATAGATCTTTTTGCCTCCCACAGGAACCATAAATTGAAAAAGTTTTGTTCAAGGACCTTTCATCCAAAGGCCTGGAGAGTGGACGCCCTTTCATTCAGTTGGACAGCATGGACAGTTTACGCATTCCCACCTCTGCCTCTTCTGCCCAAGGTGCTTTTGAAAGCAAGAACAGACAAACCGAGGATGATACTGATTGCTCCAGATTGGCCAAGGCAACACTGGTATCCACTCCTGAGGAGCCTAACACATACTCCTCCCTGGTCCCTGCCTGTAATGCCTCTTCTGCTGACTCAGCACAGCTACAAAACTCTTCACAGTCAGCCGAAAACTCTCAACCTCGCTGCATGAAAATTCCTTAACACCACAACAGACCCTACTCTCCAAGGAGGTGCAGGATGTCATTTTGGAGGCCAGAAGACCATCTACTAGAAAAGCTTACTCCGCAAAATGGAAGCGGTTTTGCTCTTGGAATGAGAAGAGGCCAGGACCCTAGAAAACTGAACTTGCCTCTGGTATTACAGTATCTAGCTGAGCTGCTGAACAGTGGACTTTCATTTTCTTCCATAAAAATACATGCCTCAGCCTTTTCTGCAGAATTCAACACGGATCCCCTTTATTTTCTCACCCACTCTTATGACAATTCCTCAGAGGGGCTAAGAATATAAGACCTCCAAGGAAGCAACCAATACCAGCCTGGGACCTTAATTACATACTAGAAAAATTAACATTGCCTCCTTTTGAACCAGCTGCCTCAACAGATTTGCAATATTTGTCCTGGAAAACAGCCTTCCTTCTGGCCATCACTTCAGCTCGTAGGGTTTCTGAACTACAGGCCCTCATGGTGGTGCAGCCCTTCCTCATCTTCCATCAGGACAGGGTTTCCCTTCGTACCAACCCATCTTTTATGCCAAAAGTGGTATCCAGGGTAGCCTTAAATCAAGCCATACACCTACCTACCTTTTATCCTAATCCTCAAAAGAAAGTGGAAAGGCTGCTACACTCTTTAGACATCCATAGGCAGCTACGTTATTATTTGGACAGAACAAAGTCCTTCAGGAAATCAGAACTTTTTGTGTCCTATGCTGTAGGGGCTCAGGGGAAACCAGTTACAAAACAGACCATTTCTAAGTGGATTGGCCACTGCATACGGTTTTGTTATTCCTATCATGGGAAATCTGTTCCTACAGGTATCAGATCTCACTCCACCAGGGCCACAGCCACCTCTACAGCCTTCCTCAGAGGTGTTCCTACCAAAGATATTTTGGAGGCAGCCACTTGGAGTTCTGTACATACCTTTACAAAACACTACCACCTGCCCGTATATTCCAGAACAAGAGCAGGCTTTGCCACTGCTGTTTTGCAGGGCATTCTGGCTCAACCCAGTTCCTCCTAGTACCTACCACCCTATGCATAGCTTTGGGACTCTACCCATCTGTGATTACTGCAGCTGTATGCACGATGAACATAGTACAGTTTTGTACCTACCATAAATGTAGATGTTCGAGTGCTAATACAGCTGCAGTACAGGTTTCCCTCCCTCCTTCCCCACTTGGTAAAGGCATGGGGCCTAACAACCTCTTCATACTACCTGACTGGGTTATCCTGGTATGTTTTATTTGCTTGCTTACACTGATTTTGGATTACATTGCATTGCTTGTATATGTAGATAAGCATTACTTATGTATTGCCTTCCTTTTTGGGGGCACCTGACATCTGGGGCAAGAAAGACTGAAGAACATGGCGTTGGCTGTGTCTTGTATACTCTGGCCTCGCTGATGTCAGAAGAGTAAGCGACGACAACCGACGCCGGACCAAGACTTTGGAATTCGGCCGACCGAGGGACCGCTTGACGGCTGAAAACCCATCTGTGATTACTGCAGCTGTATTAGCACTCTAACATCTACATTTATGGTAGGTACAAAACTGTACTTTCTCTGCTTCTGCCTCAGTGGTTTGTGTGGGGCAAGGTAGTGCTGAGATACTTGGCAACTCTGCTGTCTTTATTTACCTATGCCTCCATTGAGTGGAGGTCATACATCATATGAATGGCATATATAGAGGGCACCCAGGCTTTGGTATGCTGACAGGATGTATGGCTATCCTTGGCCAGGGTGTCCTTTGAGTTAGTTGTAAAAACTGTGATCAGTTGGACATCTACTGTCATGGTAAGTTAATACACAACTGAGAGTCCCTGGCACTGGTCATAGACACCACTAATGTATGTAGCATATCAGCAAGCACAGAGGCTTGCACTTAATCATGGTAGTCTGATACTTTGTACTGAAGTAGATTGTACAACTCCAGGCTTGCAAATGACCTTACGAGCTCCACATGCATTCTCTTCAAAAATGAAGCAGAAGAGCTTTGCAAAGCTGTCTGTGGTGTTTAAAGTCTTGGAAATGGACTGTTTTGCTTCCATGTAACATCAATAGACCTGCTAATTTTCACCAGATAACTTTGCAGGGGAGCTCTGGCAATTGGTACATTTTGATCCTTTAGAATCTTTACCTTAGTACTACTACACCTTGATCCAGGGCAGAGCCAGCCTCCTTTTGTTTGCCCCCTCTGGCTTAGGAAATGTTGGCATGCTCAACTGAAACAGGTTAGTGTAGGAAGACCTGTGCTGTTTCATGTGCGTCAGCCTATTTATCCAGCAGCAGGGGACCCTGGTATATCCAGAAAACTTCGTCAACAATCTGGGAATTAGACATTGCCACACTGGAGTTTTTTCCAGAGGGGAAAGGAAGCTAGGAGACCAACTTCTTGAAAATTTTTCCTAGCCAGGTATACTGCATTCTGATGCATGGAACCTGGAGTATAACATAAAACAGCACATGTTCAAAAAGCTGTTCAGTGCCTCATTCAGAGTACTTTGCTGCTGTTTTGGCTCTCTTGCCCTTGGAACTCCCTGCAACATCAGTCCATCAATTTAAGGGTATCTTGCATCTGAGGTCTGTAAGAAAACTGACTCCCCCTCAGCTATTGGTTTTATGTCACAAGGAAAATGACCAATCCTATTTGAACCAAAAGATTCTACCCTTGTAGATATTTTATCTTGGAAAACTTTCTGCCTGATGGATGTTAATTCTGCTAGGAAAACTTTAGAACTACATGTTGTAATGGGCATGGAGCTTGCATAGTGTTTCCTAAAGATAGGATGCCCCTAGAGACCAGTAGCTAGTTCGACACTAGGGATATCAGAGCTAGCCTTGAATTAAACCAGTTTGTTTTATTTCTATATCTACAGAACAAGGAGTAAGCAGTTAGTTGATGAATGTATATTCAGGAAAGACGCTATAGTGGGAGGACGAAAGGGTTTAGCCAAGTAGACCAGCTGTTTTGTTTCCTTTATCAGGTTGACTCATTCAAACAAAACCCCAAGCGACTTGCATGTTGTATTTCCTTCAGTTATGATACCCATGTAGAAACCTTTGCAAGAAGTGAATAAGGCTTCTATAGCAAGAGCAAGCGGATATTGCACTTGCCTTTTTCAGATGTGCTTCAGTCAAAAGTGGCTTGGATGTTTAGCTGGTCATCCATTCTCACCTTTTGTGTGCATTAGAGGCTGAAGATACTTTTTTCTTTCATGCAGCTGTAAGCTATGTCTTGGAGTCCCTCCTCAATCTTCTGCTCATGTTTCTCCCAAACATGTATTAATATATCTCAAGAGCCCCTTACAGAAGTTGAATGGGGGAGATGGTAAATGTCAAAGGGTGTGGGGGTTGGAAAATAGGTAAGGACATCCTTGTGCAGCACCCTCCACACAGCCGTGTAGTTTAGGGTACCCTAACTGGGTGGAACTACTGATGTCCTATTCTCATGTTGCAGTATTCTAAACATTAGGGATCCTCTGCTTGAGGCGACCCAAACGTCGGCTCATTTACAAAAGCGTGGCCTGGCTGCTGTATGGTGCGTGGGAGGTCTCACACAGGTACCACAAACCATGGGCCATAAATGTTATGTCTGCATGCACTGACCTCAGAACAACTTTACTGCAAGTCGAACGTCAGCTTGCCGCGCCTAGTGACTTCTGAAAGATGAGTACCCTGTTGGGGAATCTTTTTTTTCTAGCTTGGTTGCTGTTTTGTCTTCTGTTAGTTGATTCTGTCCATGTCTTCTAGGAGGGAAAATGCAAATGTGGATGTCAAATTCCACACAGCCATGACCTCTGCCTGTTCTGTCTAGGGCCTACCCACGACTACAAAGTATGTTCTATCTGCCAGTCATTGTTCCTAAAACACTGCACAGCCATCTTTTAGCCCTGAACTTATTTGTTGAGCACCAACGCCTTAAACGACTTGCCTTAGGCATGGAAGTGCAATAGGCCATCTCAGGCAAAACCACTGAGAGAAGGCCAAAGTTTCTAGGCCAGAAAAAGCGGCTGTGCCTCTGAGCTCAGATTTCCCACCAGCTGCTGATTTAGAGACTGAGTAATGCCTGATGGCATTGGTGACTTTGGCAACTGCCGCTTCGGATGCCACCCTAGTTTCTCCAGCCTGCACGTCTGCTGAGGTACCTGCGACACCGGCTTCCGATGTCTTGGGGGAGCCAGGTTCACCTGATAGGTTAGTGTTAACTTCTATTTCAGAGGCTTCATCTCATGGCCCCCTGTTCAGCCTATAGCAAAAATGCCCTCTCTGAAAAGAAAGCAGAAGACCAGACATCCGTCTGCTCCATCTGAAGGCTTGCCAGACTGACAAGTATTTTCTCAGTCCCTTTTTAATGCCTTTATGGCTCTTATGCCTGCTTAATCTCAAGCTCCTGTTACTCTACCATCGTTCAACCCCAGGACTGCTTCCCTGGGTCCCTTACCCCGACCTGAGATTTTAGTGTAGGACTTTTCTTCTGATGAGTACCTCTCTGTTATGCCTGTCTACTGGCATCACCCTTGGGGATACTCTTCTCCAGAATAGGATTCCTTGGAGGGTGATTCCCCAGCTGAAGACATAACCTTTGGGGAAACCATTTAAAAAAATGAGGGAATATTTTAAATGGGCTTACACACAAATGACAGAAGTGCAAAAAAGTGGTATGAACTTCTGCAGATGGAATCCCCCTCTCCCTCAGCCATTTCTGCAGTTATTCCAGCCCACCTGGATGCTTTTGCCTCAGCTTCAAAAACACCAGAATCTCAACCTCCAGTTCCAAAGAGACCAGGCAGGTTCTATAAAGTTCCTGATGACTTAAAATACTTGTCTCCAGTTGCAGACCCAGCTGTGATTGCTGTCTTGGTGGACAAGCAATTCAGATAGATCCCATTTTCCTGCTTCATCAAAGACAGTAAAATGGACAGACTGGGCAGGAAAATATACACCTCTTCCACCCTGGCTTTCAGAGACATCAGTTACCAAACTCATATGGTGAAATATGCTTTGGATATTCTCACAGGCCATGGATCAGCTTTCCTCCATTCCATGTACTCCTGTTAAGGCACAAGTTGCTTCCACCCTCTCCCTATCTGCTCAGGTCAGTAGACATTCAATTAAATGTAGCTACGATGCTGTAGAAGCGTCAGCCAGGTTTGCTGCCTCAGCCCCAGTGCTCCACAGATGCTCCTGGCTTAATTCAGCTACTACCAGATGATTTTAAGAAAGACTATGGATGCTTCTCTTGACAATAACTTTCTCTTTGGTAAATAGCAGTATTTAAAATGTGCAGGAAAAAAGCAAGGAGCTGCAGGACCTTAAGCATCTCTGTCTCGTCTGTGCCTGAAGTTTCACTGAAACTATCCCTCTAAACAATGTTTTGTCAGGAAAATTTCTGCACCTCCTCCTTCCACATCTAAGACCGGTGCCAGGAAATAGTCATCCACACCAACCTTTTCACAGCCCTTTCACAAACTGCCTTTTCCTGACAGGTCAACCTCTGCGTGACTACCAGTCCCCTCCAAATCACCTACCACATTCTGCCCGCTTTTCACTGCCTTCCTCTGTGGCAGCAGATCACTTCAGACAACTGTGTTGTCAGTTGTGGAAAAGGGCTACTTCATGGCCTTGGTGCTAAGTCCCTCTCCAAAAAAGGTATCCCACAACCTCCAAAGGACCAAATTCATCTACTTCCACAAGTCATATGGAGTCATTCAACAGGGCACAATACAAAATGTTCCTCCAGGACGGGAAGGCCAAGACTTCTACTCTAGAATCTTTCTTGTCCCAAGAAAGGATGGGCCATGGAGACCCATCCTAGACCTGTCCCTTATAAACCCTTTTGTGCATGTACCCACCTTCCGCATGCTCACTCCAAACCCTTCTTCCACTTTTGACTCCCAGATCATTCCTTGCCACTCTAGACCTGAAGGATACTTATCTTTACTTACTTATCCATCCTGTGACAAGTTTGTTTTGCTGTGCAGTTCTTGCACTATCAGTTTACTGCTTGCTCTTTGTCTTGTCCATAGCACCAAGGGTATTGACAGAATGTCTAGCCCTGGTGGTGGCCTTTTACAGGACGAGGGGGATTCAAATCTACCCATACCTGGACGATCTCCTCATTCGGGCAGATCAACCAGACAACCTGTTACAACCCCTTTATTCACCATGTCTCTCCTTGAAGGGCAAGGCTTCTCAATCGACCACCTCAGATCCTCTCTTACTCATACCCAAGGTCAGATTTTCTTGGGCTGCAGAATAACGGATCTGATGAAGGCCTTCCTTCACCCTGACAAGGTCACATCACTGACCACTTCCAACAACTACTCCTGACCAACTCCATCTCTGCGAAGGAGTTCCTTTACCTTCTTGATCTCATGGCAGCCATGCTTCCCATGCTACCCCTAGCCAGGTTACATATGAGGAAGTTTCAGTGGTACCTGAATGTTTGGTCTCAACACGCTCATCCACTAGATGTTCATCGTGCATACAGCTGCAGTCATAACAGATGGTTTCTCCTGCCGTCAGGTGGGTCCTCGGTCGGCCGAATTCCAAAGTCCAGGTCTGACGTCTGTTGTCGCTTCTTCTCTGACGTCAGTGCGACAGGGGTATAAAGGAACCAGCCGACGCCATTTTCTTCAGTCTTTCTTGCCGCGTGGTGCCCGAAGCAGAAGCAGTTCGCAAGTGCCGGTTGGCCAGCTCCTGAAATTACGAAAATTTTGAAACCGAAGTCGTCTTGAAAGCTAAGTACCCCGTTGGGGAAACTTTTCTTGCCTCAGACCGATGTCAGACAGTTAATTGTATTTCATGTGGGAAGCAAATACCGCATAAGGATTTCCATTCCCTCTGTATTCCTTTAGGCCCAGACCACGACGTCTCTGTCTGTCGCTTTTGTGCTACATTCAACAAACGCACCATTAAGCGTCGGGCGGAGTTCGCCCAGCATTATTTTGGCAAAACATTTAACTATTATGTCGTCGGATACTCCGACTCCAGTTTTGTCTAAAAAGCGCAAAGATAAGGACCGACACACGAGGTCCGTGGCCTCTATCGACACCACGCCAAAGCCGACTACACGTGGTCCGGTTCTCAGCGAGGTGCCTACGCAGCCCCTGACTACCGACGTCACTTCATTGGCGGTGTCTCCTGTGCCCGAGGTCGCAGGCTCCTCGGCCCACACTCCGACTACAGATACCGAAGCCACTCTTGGCGTTGAATCTCAAAATGTGGACAGGTCTACCTCTCACGGTGTCTTCAGACCTTCCTCTTCTTTTTCCATCATGGCTTTCACTAAGTCTAAAGCAGCCATGCATTCTAAGAGACAAGCTACACAGGGCCCATCTCCAGGCCCCATGCCTAAAAAACAGATGCTTAAAATGGCTGAGGATTTAATAACTCTTATCAGGGGTTCTCAACCCCCACCGGACAAAAAGCCCAGAGTGGAGAATCCCCCTCTTCTGATCAGGGCTCCATTATTTCAGAGCACTCTGATGATCAGGAACATTCTTACTCCCATTTTTAAGACTCTGATGCAGAGGAGTCCATTCCTTCTGTATCCCCCCAGAGGATTACTCATTTGGGGAAACTTTGCATACCTTAAGGGAACACTTCCACTGGGAAGGCCAAGATTATTCAGATTCCAAGAAAAGGCTTGGGGGAATTTCTCTTGCTACCTCAGCACAGGCCTCTGGCTATACCTCCTGTCTTTGACATCCTAGATGTTTACTCGGAGGCCTGCCTTAACCCGGATTCTCTACCTCCAGCCCCAGTCAAGTGTGACAGGTACTACAGGGTTCCTGACTTTCACCAATTTCTATACAAAAGCCATGCTGCTGACCCAGAAACCATCTCACAGGGCCCCAAGGGAATTAAGGCCTCCACTGCTAAAAATCCATTACTTTCCGAGAGAGATTCCAGATCCTTAGAAAGGTGGGGAAAAAAGGTATATACCTCTGCTACCTTATCCATGAGGGCCTTAAACTGTCAGTTCCATATGCTAAAATACCAACAGTTTCTGTTATCTCAATTGAAAAGTAAAATGTCACAACCTGAACAACCAGACTTGAAGGAGTTGCAGGATTTGATGCATAGTGCAGAACAAGTGGGTAAACATACCTTACAATGTGGTTTTGATGCTCTAGAGGCCTCATGTAGAGCTGCTGTTACAGGATCAGTCATACGTAGGCATGCCTGGCTCAAGGAACAAGCCTTGCCTGATCATGTCAAAGCTAAATTACTAGACGCCCCTCTTCAAAAGGATGTACCATTTGGGGCAAATGCTGAGGAAGTATTACGGAAAATGGAGGAAAAGGCTAAATCAATGCAAACTGTGAAAGAATTTCTGCAGGTTCAACCCCCACGTTTTAGTAGAAATTGGCCTTCCAAAAACTGGTCCTTTCCTGCCACAGACAGACCCCAAAGAGGCAGATAGAGACACCCGAGGGGCAGAGGACAATCCTAAGGATCGTACAGAGGCAGACGATGGCAAGCTCCTACACAGAGGTGGTGAGGACAACTCGCAATCTTTCAGAAAGCAAACCCAATGACTTCCCCTTTGCATGCCAACCAGGTCTCGAATGGCAGCCCCCTTAGGAGGAAAGCTGGCACTATTTTCAAAAAATTGGCATGTTGTCACAAAGGACAAATGGATCCTGGACATTATAAACAGAGGCTACAAATTCCATTTTCATACCCTTCCAAAAATGAGGCATGCCAAACCTGCCACACAATCAAAGGGCAGAGGCACAAAAGCAAATTGCAGATCTTATAAACATGAAAGCTATTCAAGAGGTACCTACACACGAACAAGGTCAAGGTTTTTATTCCAGGCTATTTCTGGTGCCAAGGAAGGGAAAAGATTGGAGACCTATTTTGGATCTTTCCATCCTAAACACATTCCTACTCGTACCAAAATTCAAGATGCTCACTCTACAGCAACTTCTTCCCATGCTGGGCAAGGAGTCTTGGCTGGTAACATTGGACCTCAAGGAGGCATACCTGCATGTCCCAATCAGACACAATTGCAGAAGATACCTCAGATTTCTTGCAGGTTTAACCCATTATCAATTCTCTGCATTGCCCTTTGGCTTATCTACTGCGCCCAGAGTATTCACGAAATGCCTGGCATCAGTAATTGCCTACTGCAGACTTCAAGGGATACAAATATACCCTTATTTGGACGACTGCCTGATCCAAGCGGACAGCAAGCACATTCTTCTGAAACATCTGGCTTCTGTAATAATGTTATTAAACTCTCTGGGATACACAGTCAACAAAGAGAAATCAAGGCTAATACCCTCTCGGAAGATAATTTTCCTGGGTGTCAATTTGGACACAAACACCCAGATGGCCTATCTCACACCAGAGAAGCAGGGGCAACTAATTAAATATTTCAGAACACTGGCAAATTGCACCAGGCTGACTGCAAGGACAATCCTGCAGGCTCTGGGATTCATGGCATCTTGCATCTTACTAATTCCATGTGCAAAGCTGCATATGAGAACTACAATGGTACCTAAAAAACATATGGTCTCAACACAGCCACAGTTTGGAAACAATAATACCACTAATTCCATGTCTGCAAAAGGAATTTCTGTCGTGGGCTCAAGCATGTCAAACAAACACAGGTCTTCCGTTCAGCAAGCCTCAAGCAAATCAAGTCATCACAACAGACGCCTCTGACTACGCCTGGGGGGGCGCACATGACAGACCGGTGCATTTAGGGCAAATGGTCCCAAAAAGAAAAGCACCTTCACATCAAAAAGAAATGCTAGCAGTAATAAATGCTATTATAGCTTTCAAGGACCTTCTACAACCAGGTCAACTATTGATAAGAACGGACAACACCACAGTTATGTGGTACATAAACAAGCAGGGAGGAACACATTCTTACCCCCTATGCAGACTGGCCATGTCACTTTGGAACATGGCTATGGACTTACAAATTGAACTACAAGCACAGTACTTGCCAGGCAAGGAAAACACGCTGGCAGACAACCTAAGCAGGAATATGACAGATCCACACGAATGGAAGTTGCATCCAAAAGTTTTTACAGAAATAATCCAAGGATGGGGAAGGCCAGACATAGATCTCTTTGCCTCCCACAAAAATCATCAATTGACAAAATTCTGCTCAAGGATCTTCCATCCAAAGGCCTGGAGAGTGGACGCTCTCTTTCAGTTGGACATCAATGACAGTTTATGCCTTCCCACCTCTTCCTCTGCTGCCCAAAGTTCTATTGAAAACCAGAGCAGACAGACCAAAGATGATTCTCATTGCTTCAAACTGGCCAAGACAACACTGGTACCCACTCCTGAGGAGCCTGACTCATTCCCCACCATGGACCCTGCCTCTAATGCCTCTTCTTCTGACTCAGCACAGCTTCAAAACTCTTCACAGCCAGCTAAAAACACTCAATCTAGCCACATGGAAGATTCCTTAGCATCACAGCAGAACCTACTCTCCAAGGAGGTGCAGGATGTCATTTTGGAGGCCAGAAGGCCATCAACTAGAAAAGCTTACTCCGCAAAATGGAAACTGTTTTGTCTGGAATGAGAAAAAGGGCCAGGATCCTGGAAAACTGAATTTACCTCAAATACTACAGTATCTAGCGGAGCTGCTAAGCAGTGGACTTTCATTCTCCTCCATCAAAATCCATGCCTCAGCCATTTCTGCAGAATACAACACTGATCCACCCTTATTCTCTCACCCTCTCTTAAAACAGTTCCTCAGAGGGGCTAAGAATCTAAAACCCCCAAGGAAACAACCAATACCTGCTTGGGATCTCAATTTCATTCTGGAAAAACTGACCTTGCCTCCCTTTGAGCCAGCTGCCTCATCAGATTTGCAATATTTGTCCTGGAAAACAGCTTTTCTTCTGGCTATTACCTCAGTTCGTAGAGTTTCAGAACTACAAGCTCTCATGGCCGTGCAGCCTTTTATCTTCCATCAGGACAGAGTTTCCTTACGAACCAATCAGTCCTTTATGCCAGAAGTGGTATCCAGGGTAGCATTGAATCAGGCCATACACTTAACTACCTTTTATCCTAGTCCTCAAAACAAAGGGGAGAGATTACTACATTCCTTGGACATCCACAGACAACTGCGTTATTATTTGGACAGAACAAAGCCTTTCAGAAAATCAGAACAGCTCTTTGTGTCCTATGCTATAGGAGCTCAAGGAAAGCCAATTTCCAAACAGACAATCTCAAAATGGATAACCCACTGCATACGCGCTTGCTATTCTTTTCATGGCAAAACTGTACCTACAGGCATCGGATCTCACTCCACAAGGGCCACAGCTACCTCTGCAGCTTTCCTCAGAGGAGTTCCTACCAAAGATGTCTTGGAAGCAGCCACTTGGAGTTCTGTGCATACCTTCTCCAAGCACTACCACCTACCGTTATACTCGAAAACTAGAGCAGGCTTTGCCACTGCAGTCTTGCAGGGCATCCTGTCTCCTCCTAGTTCCACCTAGTGCCTACCACCCCTTTCTTAGCTTTGGGATTCTACCCATCTGTTATGACTGCAGCTGTATTCACGATGAACATAGTACAGTTTTGTACCTACCATAAATGTAGATGTTAGAGTTCTAATACAGCTGCAGTCCATGTTTCCCTCCCTCCTTCCCCTCTTGGGACAGGCCTATTGGCTAACACCTCCTCATACAACCTGATTGGGGTATTCATTTATGGTGTGTTTGCTTGCACTACTGTATTTTTGATTATATTGCATTGCTTTATTACACAAATTTATGTATTGCCTTCCTTCTGGGGGCACCTGACATCTGGGGCAAGAAAAACTGAAGAAAATGGCGTCGGCTGGTTCGTTTATACCCCTGTCGCACTGACGTCAGGGAAGAAGCGACGACAACCGACGCCGGACCTGGACTTTGGAATTCGGCCGACCGAGGACCTGCCTGACGGCAGGAGAACCCATCTGTTATGACTGCAGCTGTATTAGCACTTGAACATCTACATTTATGGTAGGTACAAAACTGTACTTTTCAGGTCCGATTCCTTTCCTGTCTCAAGAAGGGAAATACAGTAGTATATCCAGAAAATTCATTGGAATCTAGGACTACCATTACAACCACTCCCAGCAGCTCAACAGATGTACACAGATGCATCAGAGCTGGGGTGGGATGTGACTATGAAAGGCCTTGAACGTTCAAGGGCAATGGGACACTTGCCTTTGGAAAAATGCGTCAACATCAGGGAGATGACCGTTCTTGTCCTAGCCCTAAAAGCATTCCTTCCGTTTATTCGTCCAGGACTTCTCAAAAAGTTTACAGACAATGCCACAGTCCTGTGGTACTTCAACAAGCAAGGAGGGATAAAATCCTGTTTGTTCTACAGGCTAGCCATCCAGGCTTGGGAAATGACTACCCTCTCCAAAGTGACGCTGCAGGCAGTTTACATCCCCTCTCAAACCAATGTTAAGGCGGATGCAGTCAGCAGGTCACTATCACAGAATCCTGAATGGATGTTGCACAGAGATGTCTTCTGGACGTTTTCCACTGGTGGGGTACATTCAGAAGTAGATCTGTTTGCCTCACCTCTGAACAGACAACTACATTTATTCTGCACAAGAGGCCCCTCCACACAAGCATGGAGGGTGGATGCCTTCACAATCACTTGGAAGGGAATGTTTCTTTATGCATTCCCCCCTTCCCTCTCATACAGAAAGTACTGCTGAAAATTCAACAGGACAGAGTCTTGTTTGTGACTTCCTTCTGGCCACGGCAGCACTAGTTCCCCTTACTTTTTTCACCAGCCAAAGGCAATCACCACAAGTTGCCTCTCAAGATGTAACTACTCACATAATAAAAGGGATCCCTCATCCACCCACACTTACCGTCTCTGTGGGTGATAAACTTTTGATCTCTTTTAGACACTTTTACTCAGAGGACGTGCTTTCTATCATGCAGGAGGCCAGGAAAGCCCACTTCTAGGAGATTATGTTCAGCCAAAAGGAAAAGGTTCTCCTTTTGTCTACACAGGCAACTAGATTCCTTTAGGACATGTATACTTATAGTTTTGTCTTATCTGTGTGAGCTACTTAAGTCTGAACTTTCATATTCTTCAGTGAAAATCCATTTATCAGCTGTCTGTTTGGTTACCGCTCAGCCCACCATTACTGTCCGGATTAGAGGTAAAGCCTTTTCTAAAGGGGGTCCTACACATCAGACCACCAAGGAAACCCATTCCTCCCCCTTGGGATCTGAATTGTATTCTAGAAAAACTCATGACTGCTCCCTTTGAACCAGCAGCCTCAGTCACCTTAAAGATGTGCACTTGGAAAACAGTGCTTCTGGTAGCCTTGACCTCTGTCAGGAGGGTTTCAGATTTGCAAGCATTCATGGCCAACCGACCCTACTTAATATTTCATAAAGACAGTGTTTCTGTCAGCACCAACCCCTCCATGCCTAAAGTGGTCAATGAACTGTCGCTTAATCAGTCTATCCATTTATCCACTTTCTTTCCTTCTCAACATGACAGCGTGAGTGCTCCATTCCCTGGATGTTCACAGACAACTTAAATTGTACCTAGACAAGACCAATCGCATCAGAAAGTCAAACCAGCTGTTTGCATTCATCCCAGGGCTCTGGGAAAAAGTTTCCAAGCAAACAATTTATTCTTGAATTTCCAGTACCATATCCTACTGTTACTCCCATGGCAAACGGTTGCCTTATACTGTGAGGGCTCACTTCAGTAGGACTGTGGCCTTCTCAGGGGCTTTTTTCAAAGGACTGGATACAGCCTGTATTCTAGAGGTAGCCACTTGGACATATGTCCACACATTACTAAACATTGCAAACCGGATAGCCTCTCTAAAGCCAGGGCTGGTTTTGCTAAGGCCACCCTGCATGGTTTTCTGGAGAGTTCTTCCATCTCCTCCTCCCATTTCACATGTTGAGCTTTGGTGTTCTCCCTCATGTTTAGAATACTGCAACATGAGAATAGGAGGACATAGGATAGTTGTGTAAAATCTTACCATAACCATAGATGTCCTTCTCTTCCATGTAGTATTTCTATCCCTCCCTCCTACCCCCTCTTAGGGCACCTTGTTTCTCTTCCTTTTCTTTCCTCAGTAGATGGCATCCAAATCATATATCCTTAGATTTTTGTCCGACTGCGGCATTCAGTTCTGAGGTCAGGGCATGCAGATGTCACATTTATAGCCCATGGTTTATGGTACCTGTGACTTTCCATGCACCATAGAGCAGCCAGGCTAAACTTTTGTAGATGAGCTGGACATTCAGGTCACCTCAAGCGGGGAGGATCCCTCATGTTTAGAATACTGCAACACGGAAGAGAAGGACATCTCTGGTTATAGTAAGATTTTATATAACTGTTCTATATCACGTTCTGTCAGTGCTAGCCCTCCCCTTGTCTGCTTAGTGATCATAACACTGCTCCATCTCTCAGGTCTGTCACATGAGACTAAATGTATTCTCCTATCCTGAAAGAGAAACAGTTGCTGCTCCTTTCTGCCCCTTCCTGGCTCCTCCAGCGCCTGAACCGCTTATCATTCTTGGGTTCTGTGGGTCATAGTTGGGACTCCATTTTTCTGCCATGGAACTGGATTGTACTTTCCAAAAGCAGCCGTGGCTTTGCCAATGTGGTTCTGCAGTAAATATG
The DNA here is from genome assembly GCF_019279795.1 of Protopterus annectens. Lineage (NCBI taxonomy): Eukaryota > Metazoa > Chordata > Ceratodontiformes > Protopteridae > Protopterus > Protopterus annectens. Next base: position 482,167,604 of record NC_056727.1, read on the forward strand.
GTCTTTCCTTGATATGAGGCTAGTGATCATACTAGTTTAGTATTCTTTCCACATGTTTTGAGTGATTCTGTAATGATAGTTATGCTGAACATTGTACAGTTGTGTGTACACTTACTGTAACTGATTGGGCTCCTAAACTGATACTGAGAAGACTGTTCAGTCCTGGATGCTTGGAAGGATCGTAGATGGGAATTAAGCTGCAAGTGGATGTTTGCCCTTCCAACTTGACTTCAGAAATTTGATCTCCCTAAGGTGGGCCACTTCAGGGATGTCCGGAAGACTTTACTTAAAATGCCAGTAGTTTGCATCATGTTATCCTGTTGAGAGTGAGTACCATTTTTTAGATTTTTTTTTACTTCTGATTGAGTGCTCGGTTCATTGCCCTTCAACAGCAGATTTTCTCACAGATGATTCCATGGTTTCTAGCTGTACAGAGTGTTCCTGTTTTAAGAAAACCCTTAACAGTATGTCTTAAGAATCCAAAGGCCACTTTTTGAGTACCATAAACTCCTAACTTTAAGCCTGCTGAGCCCTTCAACTTTGGTGTGAGCATCTTCTGGGATAGAAAAGCATGAACTCAGGTGCCAGAGCAAGGTGGAAGGACCTAAGCTTTTTATTTAGAGAAGCTGGCAGGATGCACAAGACTGAAGTCCATATTTTCCACAGAAAATTAAGGGTTCTGGCTCTGTGGAGGCACCATCCCCAGTTTCAGCACCTATTTTTGCTTTGTTTCTTTTGAAGCCTGTCTGGAGGTTGCTGGCAGAGTGGCACTTACTGCTTAATGCTTCACCTGAGACAGCTACATTAGCTCGGAGAGATGCAGATATCAATGCAAGTATCTTCCTTGCTAGACTTTCTTTGTCTTAAGCAGGAAATGGAATCCTCTTTTCCAGGTCAATCAGTAATTCCAAAATTTAAGCAATCATTTTAGTTTATTGGATCTTCCCGTAGAATCAGTAACCACCCAGGGACTTAATTTCTCAGACAATCTACCCTTTGCTTTGATTACAGAAGATTTACTGATTGTGTAGCAGAGTGTTAAAGAGCTATCGATCCCATTATTCCTTCTGTGGGGCCTGGTACTTCAGTTATCTGGTAGAAGACCATGATTCCCTGATGGATCCCTTTTCTTTCTTTCACTTCATTGAGGATAGCCAGAACTTGCCTATACTGCTCAGTTGTAATACAGTTTGGGACGCAGTGCAGATGTGGAAGTGGGTATGTCGTTGTAGTTGTCTCCATGAAGATGTTTCCTTTGAGACCTTCAGTCTTAGGAAGAAGACACGCAAGTCGCTGTCCATGATTTTTGTTCCCATCTGCACTTGCTAGATGTAGACTAACCTAAGTCAGCTAATGTTTCAGACATTTGAGGCTGCTTCCAGGAAATGGATAGTCATCTTCCAGCTTCTAAAACCTTCGTCCTTCACTCTGTAAAATCTAAGCATATTTACAGAAATTCTGTGGCTGCACTTCTGTCGTTCTGTCTGTGACTAGGTAGCTGATTTGATCTCTTGAGCCTTTTCTTTCATGGTCTGGGTTTACAGAGCAGCATGCAATTCACTGTAAATAAGTTACTTTACAGGTAGAGCGTCTTCTGTGTGGGGACATGCGTGAATGGGCGTACCTTCATTGAAGGTTGTGCGTCACAGCTGGCAACTCGGCATGTAAAAATCTACTGCCAGTCATTAGCAGACCGGAGTTCTGCTGTGGCGACTCCTAACCGGGAAAAAACGAAAGACACAAAGCAAGAATTGAATAGTAAATACGCATGACAGACCAGTGCAGAGTATATGAATGGTTTACCAATTTTACTAAAATCTGTTTAAAAATTGTAATTAAATTAAAAAAATTATCTAAAATCAGGAGGGCAAAATCTTGCTCGCTAATCCCAGGGAGTAACAGGTTTTTTCCTCCAAACCATGCCCTATTTAGGGAAAACCAACCAGATCTGAGCAGTATAAGGGAAATAAAGCTTACAGAAGAGGCTCTTGAAAAGGTGGAAGAGGCTAGGACAAGCGGTAAAGCAGTGAGGGGCATTAGGTCCCTACCCTCGCAGAATAGTACCCTCTTGTACTATTACCTCTTCTCAGTTAAGAGTAAGATTATCTTTTTTTTTTTCAAAAAGTTATCCTGACTGTAGAGACTTTGTGAGTGAGATGGCTGTCAGGATAGCCAGAGTTCAGTGGGAAATCACACATGCACATAATTTGTAAGTCTAGACGATTGTAGGCAGAGCGATGGAGGCCGTAGTAACTCTGTCAGCCTCACAGAAGACTGCTTCTGCAAATACTGAGAGGGTTGAGCGTTATGCCTCCGCGCCTAATGTGACTCTGGAGGAATCCACTCATTTTGTCTCCTTTGGCGGCAGACTAGGGATTACTGTCTGCTACTACACAGGCCTTTTAAGAGTCTGCTTTGGCCAAGTTTAGATTCCCAGGTAACTGGGCTCATAGTGGGGTACCAGTTTTCAGAATTAGGTGAGGAGGGAGATAGTTATCCTCATTCTTTATACTTTTGGCAAGAGGGAGACCAAATGCCAGTATCTCAGGCATCTCTTCTCCCCCACAGCTGTCTTTAGTCTAAAATTTGCAGAATGTAGTGACCTGGTACCAGAATAACTCACTAGAGGTAGTGAGGTAGTTAAGACTGGTTTGATTTGCAGCTGTCAGCATTCTGTTCCCTAGCCTTCTAAAATGAGAAAGGAATCTCTGCCTTATGACCTATTAAAACTGGATTTTGAGGGAGAGTAGTTGGTGTATTTCTGCGGGAGAGTAGTTGGTGTATTTCTGCAGATTGCCTCCCTTCTGGCATTTGATGGTGGCTACCAGGAGACTTAAGTTATTAGATCCTCCACCACCAAAACTCCCAAGAATATCCTGTTTTGATGTGCACTCAGGTTTTTTTTTGGTCCTCCCTGACTAGAACGATTTAAGTAACTATGGGAACAGTCAGAACCATTGAATTAGTCCTACTGTTTCTTGCTTTCCAGTTTCTAAATATAGCAAATTGTGCAAGCAAATCCTGGCCTTTCTGTAAAAAAAAAAAAAAAAAACAACCAAAGCAGACTAAACTGGTCTTTGCTAAGAAACAGATTTGGCGTACATACTGCTAAAAGTCACAAAAGGTAACAAAGCAGAGTGAAGGAGAAAAGTCTTGTACTGAAGAAGCTCTCTGTCAGCACTGTTTTCCACATGTTCTTCGTCTTCCATTGCTGCAGTCCTGACTATAATACCAGAGGTTGACGCCGGGTCATGTCATGATTATTAGACTAACGCCAGCGCGTCAACTAACTGCGCATGACCGACGCCATTTCCCTCCCTTTTTTGCCGCATGGTCCGATGCAGAAGCAATTTAAACAGAGTTGGCTAAGTAACCCCATTGGGGAACATTTTGGTTTTTCTTGCCTCAGTATTTAACCGGATGTCAGAAAAAGTGAATAACTGTATTTCTTGTGGGAAGCAGATAATTATCATACATTGTGTATTCCTTGTTTAGGGCCTGAGCACACCGTTTTGTTTGCCGCCTTGTGCTAGATTTAACAAGCGCACTATTAAGAGGAGGCTAGATTGTGCTAGGTTAGTGTTTGGAAAACAGTGAAGCCTAGGGGTGAGGAACGGCAGTCGGTTCTTCAGAACTCAGGGGAGCCAGAGGTTTTGCCAGGAGTCTCTATGGAGTCTCAGGCAGATACTTTACTGTTACAGGATGTGCCCTCTCAGGAGGTAGGCCAGGCTGAGGGGCTTCTCAGGTAACTGTTCTTCCCTCTCTTCCCAAGGTAGTTAGGGCCTCCCCTCTGTTGCCAAAGCTTCTTTTAGAGGTAGGCCAAGTTCAGCTTCTGTGGGCTCTGTGCCTAAGAAACATATGCTTAAAATGGCAGAAGATTTGATTACTCTGATTAGAGGTTCTATGCCCCGCCTGATAAGAGGCCTAGGGTGGAACAGGAGTTTGATAGTTTTGAACAGTGTTCACAGGCTTCAGAGTCTTCTGTGGAAGACTTACAAGAGTTTCCTACTTATTCTGATTCTGATGTGGATGATTCCACTCCTACAGCTCTCTCCTGAGATTTTTTTTTTTTCAGAGACTCTTCACTCCATGAGGGAGCACTTTAAATGGGAAGGCCAGGATTACTCTGATTCCAGGAAAAGGCTTAGGGAATTCTTGTTTTACCCCAGCATAGGCCCTTAGCTATTCCTCCTGTGTTGAATGTGGTGGAGGATGTTTTGCAGAGGCTTCCCTGAACCCTGACTCCTTGCCTCCTGCTCCTGTTAAGCCTGATAGGTATTATAGGATGCTGTTCAGGCCTCCTCGAGGGTGGCTGCTACTAGTTCTGTTCTCATGCCTGGTTGAAGGATCAGAATTTTAGCAGCATGTGTTAAGAGGGATTTTGGATGCTCCTTTACAGTCTGATGTAAGCAGTTTTAAAGAAAATGGAGGACAAAGCTAAGTCTATGCAGACTGTTAAAGATTTTGTTTAGTAGAAATTGGCCTGCTAAGGGGTGGACATATCCTGCTTATGGTTCCCAGTCTAGGGTAGATCAGAGAGTTCACCTGCTCAGACTTCTGGTGAGGGCAGGGGCAGACCCAATGACCAAAGAAAATTGGGATTTAATCACTCAAGACAGATGGGTGCTGGATATCATTCATCACGGTTACAGATTTTATTTCCACACAATGCCCCTTTCAAAGGCATGCCAGATGTTCCTCCTCCACAAAGAAAAGAGGCTCACAAGCAAGTTTCTCAGTTACTCCAGATAGGGGCCATTCAGCCAGTCCCTGTATCAGAAAGTGTTCCTAGTACCAAAGAAGGAACACGTGGAGACCAATTTTGGATTTATCTATCCTCAACACTTATCTGGACATTCCCAAGTTCAAGATGTTGACGTTACAACAACTGTTACCTCTGCTGGGCAAAGATCACTGGATGGTAACTTTAGATCTCAAGGAAGCTTACCTTCATGTGCCTATAAGGCTAGGTTGCAGAAAGTATCAACTGGAGATTTTCATTAAGAGTATTCACAAAGGTTCTGGCTCCAGTGATAGCTTACTTCAGGCTTCAAGGCATTCAAATCTATCCTTACTTGGACGACTGCCTGATTCTGGCTCAAGAAAAGGAAGACCTTCTACAACATCTGGAATATGTCATAGCAGTGCTAAGATGCCTGGGGTATTCTGTGAACGAAATAAAGTCCAGTCTAGTACCCTCTCAAGACATGTGCTTTCTGGGTGTGAGACTGAATACAGCAAGATGGCCTTTGGACAAACAAAAGAGTCTGTCACTTTACTTCCATCAACTATCTCATCAGTCCGTGCTGACTGCAAGGACAGTCCTTCAAGCATTAGGGTTCATGGCATCTTGTATTCTGGTGCTTCCCAATGCCAAACTGCATATGAGGAAGCTGCAATGGTATCTCAAAATGTATGGACACAGCACTGCCAGGATTTGGACACTGTCATTCAAATAATACCTTGCCTTCAAAAGGAATTCTTGTGGTGGGCTCAGGAATGTCACCTAAACAACAGATGCCTCGGACACTGCTTGGGGAGCTCATCTAAATGGAAAGTGGATACAAGACAAGTGGCCTGCCAGACTACAGCATCTACATATCAACATGAAGGAGATGTTAGCAGTCCAGTTTGCATTGATGGCTTTCAAGGAGTTACTTCTTCCAGGGCAGGTGTTGATTCTAACAGACAACACAACTGTCATGTGGTACATCAACAAGCAGGGGAACACATTCTTATCCTCTATGCAGGCAAGCAATGATTTTATGGGAGACTGCGTTAAGCCTGCAACTAACTCTTCAGGCAAGGTTTCTGCGGAGCACAGAACTCCTAGCAGATGTGTTAAGCAGACAAATCATGGATCCCCAGTGGAAACTGGATCTTCCATGTATTTCAGAAATTGACAGTGTCATGGGGAACTCCAGACATAGATCTGTTCGCTTCTCCACTAAACCACCAGCTGCCAAAGTATTGCACAAAGGGGTTTCATCACACAGCTTGGAAAGTGGATGCTCTGTCTTTCAGTTGGAAAAACCTTCATGTCTATGCCTTTCCACCTCTGCCTCTTCTTCCAAAGGTATTAGGACAAGACAGGCCAAGGATGATTTTGATAGCTCCAGATTGGCCTCGGCAACACTGGTATCCACTACAGTCTGGCAAGGAAGCCTCCATGGCCTTTACCTCTGATTCCTCATCTGTTATCTCAGAAGGATGGTCATCTGCTCAATGTCAAGCTTCACTCTCTTCATCTAACAGCCTGGCATATTCTCTCTTGAAGCACAGCAGGTCTCAACTTCCTCAGCAAGTTTTAAATGTGATTATGGAAGCTAGAAGACCTAGTACAAGGAAGGTTCACATGAACAAATGGAAGAGATTTTTATTTTGGAGTACAGCAAAGAATTTGGAGATTTCTGAGCCTAATTTGAGTGTGGCTCTTCAATATCTTACTGAGTTATTGGACAAAGGTTTGTCCTTCTCTTCCATTAAGATTCATGCTGCAGCAATTTCAGCTCATTATGATTGTGACCCACCTTTGTTTTCGCATCCTTTGTTCAAGCAGTTTCTTAGAGGGCAAAGAATATAAGACCCAGAGCTCCTACTCCTGCTTGGGATCTCAATTTTGTGTTGGAAAAACTGCTGAGTTGAAATACTTGTCATGGAAGACTGCTTTTCTGTTGGCCATTACTTCTGCAAGAAGGGTGTCTGAGTTGCAGGCCCTTATGGCAGTAGAGCCTTTTTGATTTTCCATAAGGATAGGGTATCATAATCCTTCCTTTATGCCTAAGGTGGTTTCTAGTGTGGCTTTAAACCAAACTATTCATTTGCCTACTTTTTATGCAGATCCCCAAAATAAAGGGGAAAAGATTTTGCACACTTTAGATGTACACAGGCAATTGAGATATTATTTAAGCAGGACTAAGGATTTTAGGCAGTCTCAGCAGTTGTTTGTTTCTTTTGCCTTGAGTTCACAGGGCAAGCCTGTGTCAAAACAAACTATTTCCGGTGGATTGGCTTTTGCATTGCATTTTGTTATTCCCATCATGGCAAGGAGATTCCAGCTGGGATTAGGCCTCATTCCACTAGGGCTACTGCCACTTCAACAGCATTTCTAAGGGGGGTGGCAACTAAGGATATTTTGGAAGCAGCTACTTGGAGTTCAGTGCATACTTTCTCTAAGCATTATCATCTTCCTATCTACTCTAAGTCTAGGGCTGGTTTTGCCACTGCTGTTTTGCAAGGCATGTTATGAGCTCCTACTTCCTTATAATTTGCCAGCCTCCCTTTCCTCTGCTTTGGGATTCTACCCAATAGTCAGGACTGCAGCAATGGAAGACGAAGAACATAGTACAGTTTTGTACCTACCATAAATGTAGATGTTGAGGAGGATTCCATTGCAGTCCCAATTTACCCTCCTCCTTCCCTCTGTGTTTAGGGGTGGTTGTGTAGGTGAGTTTACATGCTTATATTTTTGTATATATTGTTGTATATATTGTACATGTTTTTGGTGCAGGTTTTTGGGACTTGTCTTTTGGGTCTTCTGACATCTGGGGCAAGAAAAGACCGAGGAAATGCGCGGTCATGATTAGTACCCTGACGCCTGACGTTGAGTCTTCAGCTTATGATGCCATGAAGCCAGCCTTATATCTGGGGTATTTCGCCGACTGGACGCGGACTATACCCAATAGTCAGGACTGCAGCAATGGAATCCTCGAACATCTACATTTATGGTAGGTACAAAACTGTACTTTTCACCTTCATCTTTTTCCTCTTCAAAGGGTGTAAAGTTGGTTTTCTAAAAATGCACCTGATTGACGAGCGTAATCTCCCAGGAGTGCCAAATACAATGTGCATCTAGGCCAGCCACTGGGGATGCACAAGCCAGTGCATTTCTTTGCCGGTCCCAAGCCCAGATAAATGAGGAGGGTTGCGTCAGGAAGGACATCCGGTGTAAAATTTTGCCAAATCATACATGCGGACAACAGTACAGATATACATACCAGATCGGTCGAGGCCCAGGTTAACGACTGCCATCTGTACTGTTGGCCAACAGGGTGCTGGCGGAAATTGGCTACTGTTGGCTGAAGGAGGAGAGGGAAGGCATGCCCAAAGGCAGGTAAAGGCTAGGACTGTGATAGTGAGGGTAGGAACTTTGAATGTTGGCAGTATGTCTGGTATAGGGAGAGAGCTGATATGATGGACCAAAGGAAGGTTGGTTTGTGTGTGCAAGAGACCACATGGAAGGGTAGCAAGGCTAGGTGTATTGGAGGCGGGTTCAAATTTTTATGATGTGGATGGGAGAAATGGCGTAGGGGTTATCCTGAAGGGAACAGTATGCCAAGAGTGTTTTGGAGGTGAAAAGAGTGTCGGATAGTGTTGTTTATGAAGCTGGAAATTGGTGTAATGATGAATGTTAGCGCATATGCTCCACAAGTTAGGTGTGCGATGGATGAGTGAGAGAAATTTTGGAGCGAGTTGGATGAAGTGGTGATGACTGTACCCAAGGGTGAGACTGGTGATTGGAGCAGATTTCAATGGGCATGTTGAAGGGAACAGAGGGGATGAGGAAGTGATGGGTGGTAGGTATGGTGTTAAGCAAAGGAATATGTCAGATGGTGGTAGATTTTGTGAAAAGGATGGACATGGCTGTGGTGAATGTTTTTCAACAAGAGGGAGGAGCATAGGGTGACATACAAGAGCGGAGGAAGATGCACACAGGTGGATTATTCTGAAGGAGATTGGAGACTAAAGTGGTGGCAGGGGAAAGTGTAGTTAGGCAGCATAGGATGGTGGTTTGTAGGATTGACATTGGTGATCAAGAAGAGGAGGATGAGTGTCTGGTCAGCACCAAGGATCAAATGGTGGAAATTGAAAAAGGGTAATTGTGAGGTGGAGCTCAGGGAAGAGTTAAGACAGGCACTGGGTGGCAGTGAAGAGTTAAGGAATAGCTTGGTAGCTACAGCTGAGCTAGTAAGAGATTGCTAGAAAGGTGCTTGGTGTGACATCTGGAAAGAGGGAGGAGGACAAGGAGACCTGATGGTGGAATGAAGTAGTACAGGAGAGTATACAGAGAAAGAGATTGGCAAAGTGGGATTGTCAGATGAAGAAAGTAGACAGAGTATAAGGAGATGAAGTGCATGGCAAAGAGGGAGGTGGCTAAGGATAAGGCGTATGAAGAGTTGTATGGAAGGTTGGACACCGAGGGAGAAAAGGACCCGTACCGATTGGCTAGGCAGAGGGACCGAGCTAGTAAAGATGTGCAGCAGGTAAGGGTGATGAGGGATAATGAGGGAAATGTACTCACAAGTGAGGAGAGAGTGTTGAGCAGATGTAAAGAGTACTTTGAGGTGTTGAATGAAGAGAATGAGAGGGAGAAAAGGTTGGATGATGTGCGGATAGTGAATCATGAAGTGCAGTGGATTAGCAAGGAGGAAGTAAGGATAGCTATGAAGAGGATGAAGAATGGAAAGGCTGGTCCAGATATACCTTTGGAAGCATGGAGGTGTTCAGGTGAAATGGCAGTGGAGTTTTTAACTAGATTGTTTAATGAAATCTTGGAAAGTGAGAGGATGCCAGAGGAATGGAGGAAGTGTTTTGTCACTGATTTTTAAGAATAAGGGTGATGTGCAGAGCTGCATTAACTGTAGAGGGATTAAATTGATCAGTCACAACTTGAAGTTATGGGAAAGAGTAGTGGAAGCTAGGTTAATTGAGGTGATTAGTGATCAACAGTATGGTTTCATGCCAGGAAAGAGCACTACAGATGCGATGTTTGCTCAGTGTTGAAGTACAGACAAGGTCAGAAGGAGTTGCATTGTGTCTTTGTGGATTTAGAGAAAGCATATGGCAGGATGCCTAGAGAGGAGTTGTGGTACTGTATGAGTAAGTCGGGAGTGTCAGAGAAATATGTAAGTGGTGCAGGATATGTACGAGGGTAGTGCGACAGTGGTGAGGTCTGCAGTGGGAGTGACGGATGCGTTTAAGGTGGAGGTGGGATTACATCAAGGATCAGCTCTGAGCCCTTTCTTATTTGCAATGGTGATGGACAGGTTGACAGACAAGATCAGACAGGAGTCCCCGTGGACTATGATTGCAGATGACATTGTGATCTGTTGTGAGAGTAGGGAACCGGTGGAGGAGACCCTGGAGAGGTGGAGATGTGCTCTAGAGAGAAGAGGAATGAAGGTCAGCAGGACTAAGACAGAATGTGTGTGAATGAGAGGGAGAATAGAGGAATGGTGAGGATGCAGGGGGTAGAGGTGGCGAAGGTGGATGAGTTTAAATACTTGGGATTAACAGTTCAGAGTATTGGGGAGTGTGGAAGAGAGGTGGAGTACAGGCAGGATGGAGTGGGTGGAGAAGTGTCAGGAGTGATTTGTGATGGACTATTACCAGTAAGAGTGAAAGGGAAGGTCTACAAGAGTGTCGTAAGACCAGCTGTTATATGGGTTTGAGACAGTGGCATTAACAAAAAGGCAGAAGTCGGAGCTTGACGTGGCAGAGTTGAAGATGTTAATTTGCACTGGGTGTGACAAGGATGGACAGGATTAGGATCAAGTATATTAGAGGGTCAGCCCAGGTTGGAAGGTTTGGAGACAAAGCCAGAGGGGCAAGATAACGTTGGTTTGGACGTGCTGAGGAGGGATGCAGAGTATATTGGGAAAAAGTTGCTAAGGATGAAGCTGCCAGGTAACCGGAAAAGAGGAAGGCCTAAGATGAGTTTTATGGATGTGTTGAGAGAGGACATGCAGGTGGTTAGTGTGACAGAGAAAGATGCAGAGGACAGGAAGAAATGGAAACAGTTGATCTGCTGTGGCGACCCCTAACGGGAGCAGCCGAAAGAAGATGTAGGCCCCCCTTCTTTGTGGGGATATCAGTGGTCTCTTGCACCCAGATCTAGCTCGCATTAAAGGGAGTGAGGCATTAAAAAAAAAAACTGATTTCCTCTAATAGAATTCTACAAGGTTGTACTCAAAGGGTTGCATTCTTTGTCTTTTGACAAAATAGTCTCTGTTCAAACAAAGGCTCCTGTCTCAATAACTGTAATTAAACCCAGTAATGCTGCAAGGGTGTTGGTTGAGCAGTACATAACCTTAAACCTCTTGGCCAGTTTATCCAGCTTAACAGTAGGTAGAATTCTGAAAGACAAAGTTTTTTTTCCCTATTCCTCTTTCAAAAGAAAGATGGCCAGTTGGGGCCAATCCTGAACCCTTCCAGGCTAAACATATTTTGATGAGGTCTTCCCTTGGGTACCTTAACTTTGGAATTATGGAATTCCCCATCTCCCCAAAAACAGCACAATTGAGGTAACTTTCTAAAAGATACTTTAATTAGAAACAGCATCAGTATTGCAGGCATCGGTGTGCAAGAATCCTTTAGTTTTCCACAATAACAAGATGTTACTTGAGACCAAGCTGTTCTTTTTTCCTAAGTGGCCTTAACATTGTTTTAGAACAGAACCATTCAGTTACCCATAGCTGCTAAATAAGGGAAAAAGGTACCTGATGGAAGGCGCAGGTGTGTACAGAGGAGGTGTATTGAAAGACCAAATTCCCTGGCAAATAGACTGCTGCTGTGTATGCTTTGGAAGTGGGGCAGACTAGTCTCCATACTTTTTCTAAACGTGTCTCTTGTTACCATATGGGTAATTGATGGGGTGATTAAGGCTTTCCAGTGTCCTGGCAACTACTAAGGCTTCATTTTCCAGAAATCTGGCAAAAACAAAACATTTCCTGGATATTTTTTATTTGGACTTCATCCTTCCCTTTTTCTTTGTCCTGTAAGTAAAGATCAGGGCTGGATTTGCCACTCCAGTCTTTGGGGGCATATACGTTACTCTCCATCTGGTTTGTGGCCAGAACACATGTTGCTTTCAGTACCTGTTCCATTCATTGAGCGTGATGATGAAGCAGTGAACCTTATGGAAGTATTGCATTTGAGTTTACTCACTAACAGTAATCTTTTGAATAGAAGGGAAGACTGCTGCAAAATGGGCTCTTCCCCAGATAGGAGCTTCCTTTCTCCTACAGTCAGAAAATTGGAGAATTTTCTAACAGTGGCACTTCTCTGCTTCTTTCTTATAGGAAGACCTTGGACAGTATGCACGTGTAGGACAATCCCAACTCATCAACCCTTTCTTCACATGTGGTTGGGGTGTTGACAGCTGTCACCATTTCTGTATTCAATACCACTGTCCTACCACCTTCGACACTCATGCCTTACTGTTGCAGGTCTTCTCTCACACAATCCATCCACCTCTTTTCATTTTCCCTTACTTTCATCCTGTTTGTCACAAACTCATCTTAACCAGGTTGTCTTTTTCTGTACATGTTAAGGAACCACTGTAATCTGTTCCGTGACCTTTTCTGCAGTTGGAGCTACTTTGGGTTCTGCTTGTATGTCCTAATTTCTTTGTCCCATAGTGTGCATCCTACCACCTGTCAGGCATTTCATCTCATCACCTCTAGCCTCCTCAGTTACTCTACTGCCGAAGTTTCTGTACCATACAGTAGTACTGGTTGCACCACTGTTTTGTACACCTTACTTTACAGCTTATTTGGTGTTTCTATCATATCCTACACCTGACATTCGGCCACGTTGGCTGCAAACCCTCTGATTCCAGCTTTGACCTCCTCATTCAGGCTTCTCTTCAACCACCCTTCCCAGATACTTGAACCTGTTAACTTGTTCCACTATTTTCCCTTCTATCTCAATTTTCAGCTGCTTCTGATTTCCCCATTTGCCACCCTTACAAGTGACTTATTTCTACTCATTTTTATCCCATGTGCGTTTAGTTTTGCATTCCATTCTGTATGCTTTGCTGATGTTTTTGCTCAGTGTCTACCTGTACTGTCAGTTTGTGTACAGCAGCTTTGCTTATCTGTCCTCTCTGACATGCTTCCTAATGTAGTCCATCAACAATATGAGCAGCAGTGGGCTCAGCTGAACCCTGATGTACACCCACTCCCACTGAACTCCTCTGTGAGGCCGAATACTGTTTGTACTTCAGTTATTGGGTCCTTGTATATAGCTTGCACTAATTTTACCAATGTTTCTGAGACTTTGAACCATGCAGGACTTCCCAAATCCACTTTCTAGGAACTTTGTCATAATGCTTTCTCCAAGTCTAGAAATGGCCAGTTGGACTCTCTCATCATTAACTGTCATTGCAAACATTTGGTCTGTTGAGCTTCATCCTCATCTTTCAGTGGTTCCTGAAGTCAGTGTGAACTCATCCTCTGGAATTTCTAATCCCGCTCCTTCCTTGCTTAAAGGACTAGCTCCAGTGACTGATACAGTAAATGTTCTTCAACCCAGGAGTTCCCATCCACCCTCTGCCCCCCAACTCCAGACCTGTACACATGTTTTAGACAGGTTTGGGGGCAGCGCTGGGCCCACGTACTGTTCAAGGCCAATGGACCTCATCTCAAGTAAAGGACCACATAAATGTAATAGATGAAGGCATTGATCCTAGCAGTTTCGGCCTTCTAATCCCTCTTCAACCCAGGACGGCTGAGCATTTACACAGACATGGCCATTCTGTGGTATGTAATCAAGCAGAAGGGACTAGGTCCTACCTCCTGTGCAAACTAGCCTTACAAGTTTGGGAAATAGCACGCCAACTTCAGATCTCCCTACAGGCTGTCTTCATTTCTTCCAAACAGAACTCTGTGGCACACTGAACCATGACACTGGCCCACAAATAGATGCTTCGCAGGGATGTGTTCCTGGACATAGTCCACCTTCTGAGTATTCTTCAGACCTGTTTGCCTCCCTTCTGAGCAAGCAACTTCCAAACTTCTGCACCAGAGAACCACACTCACGGCATGGATAGTAGACACCTTATCCTTCTCTTGGAAGGGGAAGTTTCTATATGCATTCACTCCCTTTCCTCTCATTTAGAAAGTCCTGCTGAAGATTTAGCAGGACAGACCAAAAGCATTGCCAAGACACCATTGGTTCCACCTTTTCCTGCGCCTAGCCAATGGCAGTCATTATAAGTTACCTCACAGAATGGACTTAATCCCACAAAACAAGGGCTCTGTTGTCTACCCACACTTAGAAACTCTTCAATTGACCCTGTGGGTGATGGAGCCTTAATACCTTTTAGACACCTATACTCTGAGGATGTGCTTCAAGTCCTGCAGGAGGCCAGGAAACCCAATGTAAGGAAATCTTGCCTTTCCAAATGGAAGAGATTTTCTGTTTGGTGTCTAGAAACCTGGACCCACTAAAAGTGGATCTCCCCCTGGTTCTTTCATACCTGTGTGAATTGCTCAATGCTGGCTTAGCTTATTCTTCTTTAAAAGCATATTTGTTAGCCATTTCTACATGGCTTCCTTGCGACTTTCGAACCAGCTTTCTGTAGTTCCTTAAAACATTCCACCTGGAAAACTGTCCTCCTGGCTGTAACTTCTGCTAGATGGGTCTCTGAGCTCCAGGCCCCTTCTTGGTCTTCTACACCAACACCTACTTTATCCCCAAAGTGGTAAATGAGTTCTCTAAACCAGGCTATTCACTTGCCAACCTTTTCCCCTCTCCCCAAAACAATAGGGAGGGAATTCTGCGCACCCTTGATGTACACAGAAAACTCAGATTTTACCTTCACAAAACTAAACCTATAGGAACTCTGACCAACTATGTCTTTCCCACTCCAGGGCTCTGGGATTGCCTGTATCCAAACAGACCATCTCTAACACTATTTCCAAATCAGTTCCCTTTTGCTATGCCTACCATAGGAGAACCCTTTCCGGTTCAAAGCTCACTCTACAAGAGCAATGTTCTCCTCTGGTGCCTCCCTCAAGGGACTGGACACCACCTCTGTTCTAGAAGCAGCTATGTGGACCGCTGTCCACACCTTTACCAAAAAATTACAAGTTGGATTCCATTTCTAAATCCAGGGCTGGGTTTGCCAGGGCTATCCTTCATAGCTTCCTGGCATATTCTGCTACTCTTACCTCCCTTTCTGCATGACCTTTGATACTCTCCCTCATGTTAAGAATACTGCAACAAATGAATAGGACATAGAATAGTTGTGCAATAACTTACGTAATGATAGATGTTCTCTTACCTGTTGCAGTATTCTAGCCCACCTTATTTTCCCCACTTACTTTAGTTCTTGGATGCACTGACTCTCTATTCCTAGGACATTCTACCTGGGGCTTCAGTTTTGAGGATGGTGCATGTGTATGTCACTTTTATGGCCTATGTCTGATAGCTGCCTACGTGAGCTGTACCTCGGACCCAACGGTAGTAAAGACTTCGATGTACTGGTAGATGTTGGGTGGCTTGAGCAAGGCAACTCCCTCATGTTAAGAGTATTTTAACAGAGAGGAGGACATCTATCGTTACAAGTTCTTATACAACTATTCTTTCTTTCTCTCCACATTGCAGTAATCCCAGACTTTATATAGAATTGCATCCCCCTGAAAAATAAAGTTGATGTTGGGTCAGTCAAGTTACATTGCTGTTAGAAGCTTTTATTCTAAGTGGGTGCTGAAGAAATAACAGGGATCTGTGTTGTGCTTTTTCATTGCTTAACTTTGCTGTTACCTTAGGAGATTACAAACCCCTTTTTTGTACAGGCAGAAGTTCATAGAAGGTTGCAGTACTGTGGGCAAATCCCATAAACCGTCTTAAGATCATGAGCTAAGAAAATGTTTTGACTTCATAACTGATGTTAATAAAGTAATACTTTGTTTTTACAGAGAGAGGCTGGTCAAATGCCAAGGGGGCAGTTTGCACCGCAAGCTTTGGGAAGAAGAGGCCAAGGAGGTCCCTCACCTGCGCAGAACCCACGGAGAGCTGCTTATGAAATGAGAATGCAGAATATGGTAATTGTTTATACACTTTAGACTGTGTCAATATTAGTGTTGTAGAATAATGGAGGAACTAGCACTTGGCCTACTGGAGTACTAATTTACCAGGATAACATGGGAAAATGCATTTTGTACTGAGTATCTGTAGTTAAGTCGTACAGGGATTTTTTTTTGTACTGGAGAAACTGATTTAAGGAAAGAAAATGTGTATTACCATTTGCTCATACGTATTAACATTATTTTTAAACCCATAATTTAAAAGTGGAGATACTTTTAGAAGCATTCAGAGTAGATAAAATCTGAGCGAAGACTAGTAGAAATGAGTCATAATGTTTGAAATTACAATGTTTTATGAATGTGAAAAAAGCATATGGTTTTAATAACTGTTTTTATTAAATTTATTCCTTACTTGGTTGCTTTGTAGTATTTTGTCATATTTACTGTATAACTTTGAAGCTTATTCCCTACTTTATCCCTTGCTGTTTACAGATGTGGTATGTTGATACGACCGGCCACGTTTAATGACCTGTTAAGTGACCTTTTCTACTGAAATTCCATATTCTTTTAACTGATATGTTGATGTTCATCGTGCATACAGCTGCAGTAATCACAGATGGGCTTTCAGCCGTCAGGCGGTCCCTCGGTCGGCCGAATTCCAAAGTCTTGGTCCGGCGTCGGTTGTCGTCGCTTACTCTTCTGACGTCAGTGAGACCAGAGTATATAAGACACAGCCGACGCCATGTTCTTCAGTCTTTTTTGCCGCGCGGTGCCTGAAGCAGAAGCAGTTCGCAAGTGCCGGTCGGCCAGCTCCTGAATTATGAAAAAATTGGAAACCGAAGTCTTCAGTAAAGCTAAGTACCCTGTTGGGGAAACTTTTCTTGCCTCAGACCGATGTCAGAAAAAGTTAATTGTATTTCTTGTGGGAAGCAAATACCGCATAAGGATTTCCATTCCCTCTACATACCTTGTTTGGGCCCAGACCACGACGTCTCGGGCTGTCTGTTTTGCGCTACCTTCAATAAACGCACTATTAAGCGTCGGGCGGAGTTCGCCCAACACTACTTTGGTAAAGCTTTTGATTATAAAATGTCGTCTGACACTCAGACTACCGTTTTGTCCAAAATACGCAAGGAAAAGGACCGACACGCGAGGCCCGCGGTCCCCGCCGACACCACTCCAAAACAGGCTACACGTGGTCCGGTTCTCAGCGAGACGCCTTTGCAGTCCCTGACTACCGACAACACTCCTTTGGCAGTGTCTTCTGTACCCGAGACCGCTGGGTCCTCGGCCCTTTCCCAGACTACTACCGAAGCCCCTGCTAATGTAGAGCCTACTAATGTGGACAGGTCCACTTCCACCCATGGTGTATTTAGGCCCTCATCTTCTTTTTCAATTAAGGCCTTTACTAAATCCAAAGCAGCCAGGCATCCCACGAGGCCTGTTGCACAGGGCCCATCTTCAGGACCCATGCCTAAAAAACAGATGCGAAAAATGGCTGAGGATTTAATTACTCTTATCAGAGGTTCTCATCCCCCTCCTGACAAGAGGCCCAGAGTGGAGGAAGATTCTCCCTCTTCTGATCAGGGATCCATTTTATCAGAACATTCTGATGCAGAGGAACACTCTTATTCTCCTTTTGAGGATTCGGATGCAGAACAGTCCATTCCTTCGGTATCCCCTCCTGAGGATTTTTCCTTTGGGGAAACCTTGCACACCTTGAGGGAACACTTCCATTGGGAAGGCCAAGACTTTTCAGATTCCAAGAAAAGACTTGGGCAATTTCTTTGGTTACCTCAACACAGACCTCTGGCTATACCCCCTGTTTTGGACATACTGGATGATGTCTATTCGGAGGCTTGTCTTAACCCTGATTCTCTGCCTCCTGCACCAGTCAAACCTGATGGGTATTACAGAGTACCCAGCTCTCACCAATTTCTCTTCAAAAGCCATAATGCTGACCCTGAAACCATTTCACAAGGCCCCAAGGGATTGAAGGCCTCCACTGCCAAGAATCCACTTCCTGCAGAAAGGGAATCCAGATCTTTAGAAAGGTGGGGTAAAAAGGTATATACCTCGGCCACCCTAGCCATGAGGGCCTTAAACGGTCAGTTTCATATGATTAAATATCAACAGTACCCGTTATCACAATTAAGGAACAAAATGTCTCAACCTGAACAACCAGATTTAAGAGTTACAGGATATGATGCATAGTGCAGAGCAAGTGGGTTAACACACCTTACAATGTGGTTATGATGCCCTAGAGGCCTCCAGTAGAGCGGCTGCTACAGGATCAGTCATTCGCAGACATGCCTGGCTTAGGGAACAAAATTTGCCTGATCATGTGAAAGCTAAACTTCTAGATGCTCCTTTACAAAAGGATGTAATAGTTGGTACTAATGCTGAGGAGATACTACGGAAAATGGAAGAAAAAGCCAAATCTATGCAAACTGTCAGCTTTCTTACAGGTCCAACCACCACGTTTTAGCAGAAATTGGCCTTCAAAAAACTGGTCCTTTCCAGCCACTGACAAGCCCCAAAGAGGTAGATACAGACGCACAAGGGGCAGAGGGCAATCTCAAGGATCATATAGAGGCAGACAAGTGCAAACTCCAGCACCAAGAGGTGGTGAAGACAGTGCACAACAATACAGGAAGCAAACCCAATGACTCCCTCATTTCCATGCCAAGCAGGTCTCAGCTGGCAGCACCTTTGGGAGGGAAACTAGCATTATTTGCAAGCAATTGGCATATTGTCTCAACAGACAAATGGATACTGGACATTATAAACAGAGGCTACAAATTTCAATTTCACACTCTTCCAAAAATGAGAGGCATGCCAAATCTGCCACAAAATCAAAGGGCAGAGGCACAACTGCAAATTTCAAAGCTCATAAACATGAGAGCTATTCAAAAGGTACCTACGCACCAATAAGGTCAAGGTTTTTATTCAAGACTTTTTCTGGTACCAAGGAAAGGAACCGACTGGAGACCCATTTTGGACTTATCCATCCTAAACACATTTCTACTGCACCAAAATTCAAGATGCTCACATTACAGCAACTTCTTCCCATGCTGGGCAAGGAGTTTTGGCTGGTAACATTGGACCTCAAGGAGGCATACCTTCATGTCCCAATCAGACAAAGCTGCAGAAGATACCTCAGATTTCTTGCAGGTTCAATCCACTATCAATTCTCTGCATTGCCCTTTGGCTTACCTACTGCGCCCAGCGTATTCACAAAGTGCCTGGCATCAGTGATTGCCTACTGCAGACTTCAAGGGATACAAATTTACCCTTATCTGGACGACTGCCTGATCCAAGCGGACAGCAAACACATACTTCTGGAACATCTGGCATATGTGACACGGTTACTGCTTTCTCTGGGATATACAATCAACGGAGAAATCAAGGCTAACACCATCTCAGAAAATAACCGTCCTGGGTGCCATCTTGGACACAAACACCCAGATGGCATATCTTACGCCAGAAAAACAGGGGCAACTATCTCAGTACTTCAAAATACTAGCAAAAAGTACCAGGCTTACTGCAAGGAAAATCCTGCAGGCTCTGGGATTCATGGCATCTTGCATTCTTCTAATCCCATGTGCAAAGCTGCATATGAGGAAACTTCAATGGTACCTAAAAAATCTATGGTCTCAATACAGTCACAGTTTGGAAACAATTATACCAATAATTCCATGTTTGCAAAAGGAATTTCTATGGTGGGCCCAAGCATGTCAAGTAAACACAGGCCTTCCATTCTGCAAGCCTCAAGCAAAACAAGTCATAACCACAGACGCCTCAGATTACGCCAGGGGGGCCCACATGAAGGACAGGTGCATTCAGGGCAGATGGTCCCAAAAGGAAAAGCACCTTCACATCAATCAAAAAGAGATGCTAGCAGTAATAAATGCAATTACAGCTTTCAAGGACTTCCTGCATCCAGGACAATTACTGATAAGAA
Organism: Protopterus annectens; assembly: GCF_019279795.1. Classification (NCBI taxonomy): domain Eukaryota; kingdom Metazoa; phylum Chordata; order Ceratodontiformes; family Protopteridae; genus Protopterus; species Protopterus annectens. The sequence goes on from NC_056727.1 coordinate 482,187,380, forward strand.
CAGACAACACCACAGTAATGTGGTACATAAACAAACAAGGAGGAACACATTCATACCCCTTGTGCAGACTAGCCATGACTCTGTGGAACTTGGCTCTGGAAAGACAAATCGAACTTCAAGCACAGTACTTGCCAGGATTGGAAAACACACTGGCAGACAATCTAAGCAGAAATATGACAGATCCACACGAATGGAAGTTACATCCTCAGGTGTTTACAGAAATAATCCAAGCGTGGGGGAGGCCAGACATAGATATTTTTGCCTCCCACAGGAATCAATTGGAAAAGTTTTGTTCAAGGACCTTTCATCCAAAGGCCTGGAGAGTGGACGCCCTTTCATTCAGTTGGACAGCATGGGCAGTTTACGCATTCCCACCTCTGCCTCTTCTGCCCAAGGTGCTTTTGAAAGCAAGAACAGACAAACCGCGGATGATACTGATTGCTCCAGATTGGCCAAGGCAACACTGGTATCCACTCCTGAGGAGCCTAACACATACTCCTCCCTGGTCCCTGCCTGTAATGCCTCTTCTGCTGACTCAGCACAGCTACAAAACTCTTCACAGTCAGCTGAAAACACTCAATCTCGCTGCATGGAAAATTCCTTAACACCACAACAGACCCTACTCTCCAAGGAGGTGCAGGATGTCATTTTGGAGGACAGAAGGCCATCTACTAGAAAAGCTTACTCAGCAAAATGGAAGCGGTTTTGCTCATGGAATGAGAAGAGGCCAGGACCCTAGAAAACTGAACTTGCCTCGGGTATTACATTATCTAGCTGAGCTGCTGAACAGTGGACTTTCCTTCTCCTCCATAAAAATACATGCCTCAACCATTTCTGCAGAATTCAACACGGATCCCCTTTATTTTCTCACCTACTCTTACGACAGTTCCTCAGAGGGGCTAAGAATATAAGACCTCCAAGGAAGCAACCAATACCAGCCTGGGACCTTAATTACATACTAGAAAAATTAACATTGCCTCCTTTTGAACCAGCTGCCTCAACAGATTTGCAATATTTGTCCTGGAAAACAGCCTTCCTTCTGGCCATCACTTCAGCTCGTAGGGTTTCTGAACTACAGGCCCTCATGGCGGTGCAGCCCTTCCTCATTTTCCATCAGGACAGGGTTTCCCTTAGTACCAACCCATCATTTATGCCAAAAGTGGTATCCAGGGTAGCCTTAAATCAAGCCATACACCTCCCTACCTTTTACCCCAATCCTCAAAACAAAGGGGAAAGGCTGCTACACTCTTTAGACATCCATAGGCAGCTACGTTATTTGGACAGAACAAAGTCCTTCAGGAAATCAGAACAACTTTTTGTGTCCTGTGCTGTAGGGGCTCAAGGGAAACCAGTTACAAAACAGACTATTTCCAAGTGGATTGGCCACTGCATACGGTTTTGTTATTCCTATCATGGGAAATCTGTTCCTACAGGTATCTGATCACACTCCACCAGGGCCACAGCTACCTCTACAGCCTTCCTCAGAGGAGTTCCTACCAGAGATATTTTGGAGGCAGCCACTTGGAGTTCTGTACATACCTTCACAAAACACTACCACCTGCCTCTATATTCCAGAACAAGAGCAGGCTTTGCCACTGCTGTTTTGCAGGGCATTCTGGCTCAACCCAGTTCCTCGTAGTACCTACCACCTTATGCATAGCTTTGGGACTCTACCCATCTGTGATTACTGCAGCTGTATGCACGATGAACATAGTACAGTTTTGTACCTACCATAAATGTAGATGTTCGAGTGCTAATACAGCTGCACTACAGGTTTCCCTCCCTCCTTCCCCACTTTGTAAAGGCATGGGGCCTAACAACCTCTTCATACTACCTGACTGGGTTATCCTGCTATGTTTTATTTGCTTGCTTCCACTGATTTTGGTTTATATTGCATTGCTTGTATATGTGGAAAAGCATTATTTATGCATTGCCTTCCTTTTGGGGGCACCTGACATCTGGGGCAAGAAAGACTGAAGAACATGGCGTCGGCTGTGTCTTATATACTCTGGTCTCACTGACGTCAGAAGAGTAAGCGACGACAACAGACGCCGGACCAAGACTTTGGAATTCGGCCGACCGAGGGGACCGCCTGACTGCTGACAACCCATCTGTGATTACTGCAGCTGTATTAGCACTCGAACATCTACATTTATGGTAGGTACAAAACTGTACTTTCTAAAGAACATTGCTACTCAGCAGCAGAAAATGTGTTGTAGGAAATGTGTGCATTTGTTTAGTGGTCAAGTATTACTATAGCATATAAAGCAAAGCTTGTTTGGCAAACTCGCAGGTAGTATGAACCAGAAAAAACATTTGTTTCTCCTCCCATCTTTGGATTGTCGTAGTTGCTTTAAAAGACCATCTGATGCTATAGTTTGCTGCCTACAGAAAACTGATCTAAATTCACTGATTGTCATGCATAATCCTGTGCTGGTTTGCACTGTGGAGTCTGTTGCTAGGTATATCTGAAGTAGTTACTTCATTTGCTCTGCAACCTGTGGGTATCTGATCCGAGCTGGCAGCTTTCCAAGCTACAAGATCCGAGCTCCTAGCTCCTCCCCTACCCATAATCCCCTGCTATGTGCTACATTACCTCACATCGTTTTTTGCCGCAGCTGAAGCAGCTACTTTTGAAGAGCTCCTTGGCTTTTTGGTGAGATTGAACCCTTTTCTTTGTAAAAAAAAAAAAAAAAAAAATTTTCTTGTGTGTTTAGTTTTCTTGGGTTAGTTAGCGAAAATGTAGTTAGGTACCTTTGTTCCCCCCCTTTCTAACTAGTTGGTTTCTGTTAGTTCCCGCCTTTCACCCTCCCCCTTCTTAGTGTTTGGGTGTGTTTTCTGGTGAGTGGTGTTATGGCTGAAGGGCCTAAGGCGGTGTTCTCAAAATGTACTGAGTGTGGCCATAAGCTTTCGCCGGCGGATGGCCACTCAGTGCGTTTTATGCTTGGGGGCGGCCCATTTGTCATCGGCCTGCACAATCTGCGCGGCCTTTAATCCTCTAGCTATTAGGGACAGGAAGAACAAGCTGATCCTGGCGGGCTTGTTGCCTCAGGAATCAGCTTCTTCTTCCTCCCCCTCAGGCACAGGCCGTCTCCACAGCCCTCGTGCCTTCTGGGCCCCTGACTCAACCTGGGACTCAACCTTCCTCTTTGGGTTTGAGTTCGGGGGATTCAGGTACCTCCACTACGGTGGAAAAAAGGCATACAGACGAGGGACACAAGTCCCACAAAAGGCGGGCTGAGACTCGACCCTCAGCCCCGCCATCTAAGCTGACTAAGTCTCCCTCGAGGGGCTACGGATCCTCCCCCTCTTGGCTCCGTTCACCTCGTTTTTCTCCGAAGCTGGAGGAGGAGGATCGGTCTCCCTCTAGGTCATCGAGACGACCCTCCCGGCCCGCCTCGACTTCAAGATCAACAAGAAGCCTCACTGAAGCAGATATGGATCGGATGATGCGCAGATTCATCCAGACCCAAATGCAGATGGGGGTGCTCTTGCCTCCCCACCCCTCTGGGGGGGGAGCGTGGCCCCCATATTTGCTCCAATTACTCCTTCTCCGACCCGTTTTTGGGTCTCTGGAGTTATCGGATCCGGGCCCTTTCGGAACCGGGGCTTCGTCGGCGCCGATAGCTCCGATCGCTTCAATGCCGACTGTGCCTTCTAGTCTGTCGGATCCAAGCTCTCGGGGCCGAGTGCTGAGCATCAGATCCGGGGGAGCTGGTGTGTGTTCGGCTCCGTTGGGTTCGGAGCACAGCTCTCTCTGCTCCGGCTGCATCGGCTCCGACCCAGATCCTTACCTCTGAGCCGAGGAGATTGCTCTCGGAGCCTGGCGAGAGTAGCTCTCCTTCGGCTTTTGTGGTTGTGGAGAGGGTACTGTCGAGAACCTCCAGGTCCCCGGTCCGGGCGTCGGATCCTCCCGTACCCTCGCTGCATGTGGGTCTATCCTCCATCCAACCATTGAGACAGCCTGCCCAAGCCCTCCAGTTGGTTCCTTTACAGGACCCCGTTGACTAGCCCTCTTCGGACAGTCCCACCGAGGAGGTCCCTCAAACGTCAGTGCAAGAGGAGGCACCTGGACTCCCCCGAGTCCGTCACAACCGACACAGATTTAGATGAAGGGGAAGGTTCCCCAAGGTCACCCCCTGAGGATGTCTCCTTCGGAGACATCATGGAAATGTTGCGTTTGAGGGGGGTGGTCTGCCCAAAAACCTTCCGCAGATGCATCCGTGTTCCTGGTTGCGTTTGAGGCAGGCCCTTCTACCTCCTGGGTGCCCCCCCCCCCGGCTGAACCCCTGGTAGACCTCATTACTACCAGGGCGTGGAAGGAGCTTGACACCGTGGAGCCTATCCCGAAGCGACCTGACAAGATCCTTAGCTCCCCCAGTGGATATTGTCTTGGGCCAAGGGAACACCAGTGGATGCCATGCTGGTGGCGGCTGCCACCGAGAGAACTCGCACAGGAGAGCTCTTCGGTTCACCCGCCAGATAAGGAATCTCGAGCACTGGGCCGCATTGGGAAGCGGATGTTTAGTTCAGCGACCTTTTCCGTAAGGGCGCTTAACTACATGGCACATACCATTAGGGTGCAACGAGACTTAAGTAATGCGCTGCAGCCCCACCGGAGTCCATGTCTGTCGGACAAAAGTTTTCTCGACTCCTATGGCCACTCTAAAGTCCATCTCTGACACGTCCATGCATCTACTCTCCCATGCCACGGAGGGAGCCGCTAGGGCCAGCGGAGCCAGGGTCGTCTTGCGACGTCACTCCTGGCTCCGTCTTTGCTATTTCGCGGATCTCTTCAAGGCGTCCTTCGCGAATGCACCCTTTGACGGATCTTCGATCTTTGGCAAGACCGTTCGCGAGATGCTGGTCCAAAGCAAGAAGGATCGGAAGACGCTGTCTGCCATCAGGGTCCGCTTCTCTAATCCCCAACTATCCTTTTCTAGGACTCAGAGGGGACAAAAGAAGCTGTGGTTCCGTAAGTCCCAGCAATCCCATCCGGCTTCGGACCCCTCGTCCTCTAGCGGCAAAGGAGGACGCCGGCCCAGAGGCAGAGGGGGACCGCGTAACTTCGGGTCCAAGGAACTTTTCCCGGATAGACCCGCGCAGCAGCCCTGAGGGCTTACCCGGCTGTCCCTGTCTGGAGGCAGTCGGGGGGGGGGCGTTTGTCGGAGCACCTGTCAAACTAGGAGTCCATTACGACAGATCGATGGTGCTCCGCATCATATCCAGAGGTTATACCATCCCCTTCATAAACCACCCTCCCTCGACCAGACACCTCCCCGATGTTCCACCCGATCGAAGGGGGGCAGCAGCTTCAGAAATCCTGAAGTTCCTAGAAAAAATAGCCATCCAGCCCGTCCCCCCAGACCAGTCCGGATCATGTTATTACTCCAGGTTCTTTTTAGTGCCAAAAAAGACTGGGGACCTCAGACCCATTCTAGACCTCTCCGCTTTGAACTTGTTCATTCCCAAAGAAAAGTTCCGGATGGTCACCCTCCAATCTATTCTCCCCCTTCTGCGGCAGAACGACTGGATGTGCTCGATAGACCTCAAGGATGCGTACTACCACATCTTGATGGACAGACGATCCAGAAGGTTTCTCCGCTTCCGGCTGGGAGCCAGTCATTACCAGTTCAGGGTTCTCCCGTTCGGCCTCACCTCGGCCCCCACGGTGTTCACCAAGGTCATGGCAGTGGTTGCAGCCCACCTGAGACTTCAGGGCATTCAGGTCTTCCCGTACCTAGGCGACTGGCTCCTTACCGCCACCAACAGGCATCAGCTCTGCCTGGCAAGAGATTATGCTCTGACCCTTGCCCAGAGCTTAGGCATCTCTCTAAACCTCCAGAAATCCTTTTTGCCCCGTACAGGTCCTGGAATTCATAGGGGCCAAGTTAGATACCCGCATTTCTTGAGCAATGCTAACTGCGGACTGGATAAACAGCTTGTAGTGTCAGGTGCTAATTCTTCTTCAGAGCCCGGCCCCGAAGGCGGAATTAGTTCTGAGGGCACTAGGGTCTATGGCAGCAGCGATCACTCTCGCCCTTCACGCGCGTCTGCGAATGAGGATTCTGCAGTGGACCCTTCAAGTTCAGTGGTCCCTGCTACTCCATCCATTGAGTACTCCGATTCCCCTAAGCAGAGTTTGCAGGCACTCCCTTTAGCTCTGGGGCGTGGAGCCACCAAAGAAGGAACGGAGGCCTTTTGTTGCCCCCCCCCCAGCCATGCTGACCACAGACGCTTCTTGCCTCGGGTGGGGGGGCATTGTTAGGGTAGAACCGTCCAAGCCAGGTGGACTCCCCTGGAGACCGCTTTGCATATGCGGTGCTTCTAGCACGTGGACTCCCCTGGAGACCGCTTTGCATATCAGTGTCCTAGAGATGAGGGCAGTGCTTCTAGCGTTGCAAGCTCTCCACAACCTTCTACCTCTGGGGACTATTGCAATCCAGACAGACATGTCAGTGGTCTGGTACATAAACCAGCAAGGAGGAACCAGGTCCTACCCACTTTGCCACGAGGCTATGAGAGTGTGAGAATGGGTGATATCCACCAATCGCTTTCTTGTAGCAACGCACATTCCGGGTCGGTCCAACATTTTGGCGGACAAACTGAGCAGAGTGATTCTCACTCCGTACGAGTGGGGTCTCAATCCATCAGTTGCGAAGCAGATCTTCCGCAAATGGGGTTGGCCTTGCTGCGATCTTTTTGCTTCTCCCTTAAACACAAAATGCAGCGAGTACTTCACAATACTTCCCCCCCCGAAGGGGAGAATCCCAGAGACGCTCTAGTCCATGCTTGGCCGTCCGGTCTACTGTATGCCTATCCACCCCTTCTGCTCATAACCAAGTTCATACAGAAAGCCCGTCTGTTGGGGAGCAGAGTTATCCTCATAGCCCCATTCTGGCCTCGCCAGATCTGGTTCCCGTACCTGCGGTCTCGCAGTGTATCTCCGCCATGGATACTGGATCCCATTCCAGACCTGATTTCACATCCGGCGGGATTACAAACCCCGAACCTGGTGAACCTCAAGCTTGCGGCTTGGTTGCTCCAGTTCCACTGATGGCTAGGACTCCCGGTATCTCATCTCCTGTTAAGGCCATTCTAGTCGCAGCACATAAGCAGACTACTAGGAAGATTTACTACAGCAAATGGAAACGCTTCTCTGTCTGGGCCAAAGATAGAGGCCTGGATCCATTTACAGTTCCTATTCCTACTATTCTAGACTTCCTGTCTCTGATATTCAGACAAGGAGCAAGTGCCTCAACAGTTAAGGTGCAATAGGCAGCCATCTCCCATTTCCATGTGGGAGACGGACTAGGATCTTTGGCTTCTACAAAATTATGTAAAACCTTCTTACGGGGCGTTTTCCTTTTGAAGCCTCCGGTGAAAGTGGTGGTGCCTCCATGGGATTTGGCCTTAGTCTTACAAGCCTTGACAGGCCCACCCTTTGAACCCACGGCTTCGGTTCCATTAAAGTTCTTGTCCTGGAAAACGGCCTTTTTGGTTGCCATTACTTCAGCCAAAAGTTTATCAGAACTTCAAGCCTTATGTATGAAGCATCCTTATCTCATTTTTCATAAGGATAGTGTGTTCCTCAGGACTAATCCGTCGTTCTTACCTAAGGTGGCTTCGGAGTCAATTATCAATCAATCAATAAACTTACCCGTGTTCTTCCCAAACTTTCAGAATAAAGGAGAATACACATTGCATAAATTGGATGTGCACAGAACTGCGTTTCTACCTGCACAGGACTAAGGATTTTCGCAAATCGGACCAGTTCGTGTCTTTTGCTAAATCAGTCATGGGTAAGGCCATTTCCAAAGTGACTATAGCAAATTGGATTTGTCAGTGCATAGTCCACGGGTACTTATCTGCAGGTAAACCGGTTCCTACGGGAATTCACGCTCACTCTACGAGGGCTGTGGCCACCTCTGCAGCCTTCTGGTCTAGGATCCCCTTGGATGACATGCTCTGCAGCTACCTGGTCCTCTTCACATACGTTTATTTCTCATAAGTTGGATATGGTATCGAGAGGTAGGGCTTCCTTTGGCTCTGCGGTGCTACGGAATATCCTTCCATAGGCCGCCCAGGGTTTCTCCCTAGGTAGCTGTAGACTCTGTCCCACAGGTTGCAGAGCAAATGAAGTAACTACTTCAGATAAAGAAGTTATGTACTCACCATAACGTTCCATCTGAGTAGGTACTTCATTTGTCTGCAACCGACTCCTCCTGCCATCCCCCGAACCTTTCGGGATTTCTGATCACCAAAGAGGTCTTCTGCCTTAGGACAGTTTACCTGGTGTTACTTCCTCTATCGAAGGTAGGAGTTGTGTAAGAGGCAAAAAAATTCGATCTGAGGAAATGTAGCACATAGCAGGGGATTATGGGTAGGGGGGAGGAGCTAGGAACTCGGATCTTGTAGCTTGGAAAGCTGCCGGCTCGGATCCGATACCCATCGGTTGCAGACAAATGAAGTACCTACTCGGAACGTTATGGTGAGTACATTACTTCTTTTTTTACAAATTTTTCCGCTGTGGTGCAGCGGTAGCGTTGTTGGCTCACAGCAAGAGGTTCTCCCATTCTCTCCTGGAGTGTGGGGAGTGCCTTCTGTGTGGAGTCTGCATGTCCTCCCCACGGTTGGGTGGGCGTTTGAAAGACGTACATAAATGGGCGTTCCTTTGTTGAAGGTTGGATGTCGAGTTGGCACCTCGGCGTTTGTGAAAATCTACTGCCAATCATTAGCGGACCGGAGTTCCGCTGTGGCGACCCTTAACTAGGAAAAGCTGAAAGACGACAACATTGTGGCACAAGGACCTAATCTGACTACCTTTTGTTAAAAACCGGTGTCAGTGCCTGTACCCCCCCGGTTTAGAAATGTGGTAGTTTACAATGCAGAAATCTACTAATTGTGTGTCCATTTTCGTCATGCATCAAGTTGTCACTGGTACATAGCAGTGATTCTGCTTTTGCTGTAGCCTTTGCTGATCGTAGTACGTTTTGGTACTCTGCAGTTGTGGCAACAGAACGGTATAGTGTTCGAATTTGATCCCATAGTTGGCTGGTTATATTCTTGGTTGGTTTGCCTTCATTGTAGAGTTTACGTAGCTGTCCCAACCATATTTTTTCACTAGCATTTATCAGGGTCTGCTTGCTCTTTACCACATAACAATGAATTGTGGATAGGTGATATTCTGATAGTGTCACTCTATACCGATTGACTCCCATACCTGCACCCATTTAACATATTCATTCCGGCTTCTGAGAGGGGACTACTGGACCCACAAGGACTCACCAGCCACTTCCCCAGAAGAGCACACTGTACCCCTCCCCTTTGGATTCCAAGTCCTGTGACGACTCCATTCCTCGCTTGAAGGTTTTTCTAGTACTGGCCACATCAGGGCTAAGGCCATATTCATCCCTTACCAGAGCAAGAACCGTAAGGCGCATTCTTTCCCTATGACTGAAGTATCAAGTAATTTTGCTTTTGAGTAGAGTTATGTAGGAAGAATTTGGTTAGTATGTCAGGCAGAAGCTCTGCTGTAGTTGCCTACAAGACGGAAGTTACATGCCTCCATATGTCTTCAGCTTAATGTAATGCACATCTGGGCATTATGTGCTCAGCAGGCCCGTCCTTCACAGGAGGGATATTTAGTGCTCTCAGTATGTCACCAAGTAGAAAACAAGGGCTGCCTTTCCTCACCCAGAACAGGTGGGCCAGTAGTTGTTGTTTACTCCCATCCATCTGTCTCAACTCTTACAGTGCTTCTGCCACTAATTGGATACAAGTAATTTGGGTCACAGTCATGGCTTCATCGTAGTGTGCCACGGGTTGGGCTAAAATTGTCCCAGGGCTTTTTATATACATTTGTCCTGTTGGTGGACTAGCTTCTCCTTCTAGAACAGTTTCTTTCCAGACTCATTTTTGCCTTGCTTTTGAGAGGCTATGCCTCTCAGTGATCTTGAAATTAATGTTTTAAGCTGTTTTTAAGGTAGTATGCATGCATTTTTTATTCTCTAGCATTGTGCAGTTTTTAGTTAGGGTTATAATTTTATTTTGGCTAGGAAGCTTGCTGACAGCTGTTCTGTTTAACAGATTTTCTCTTTTTGGTGTACATAGCTGCTGCAACTGTTCCAGGAAAAAGTTGTTTCCTATCTAGAGATTGGATGTTCATTTCTGAATTTTATGGGTCTGCTCTTGTAGAGGAATTTTGATAAACTGTTTTCAGGAGAGTTATTTGCACTTCGTCAGGTCAAATGCTGTGTTTTAGAATTGTAGATGTTCTTTGTGTTTGACTGTTGCAGTCATCACCTGTGGGGTTATCCCTGCTGTGGTAGCCCTTGGCCGGCCCGAAAACCAGAGTCAATGTGTTTGTGTGCCAGCTGCTATTGCCTGTAGTCTGACGTCAGATGATCAGTACTATAAAGCAAGACAGCTGACGCCATTACATCAGTTTTTTTTTGCCATGGAGCCCGTAGCAGAAGCAGTTTGCATGAGTGCTGGTTGGTCGCTACCAGAAGTCTAATTTCAGCAGAAAACATCTAAAGCTAAGTACCCTGTTGAGGACCCTTTTTTCTTGCTCTAATTGATGTCCGAAAAAGTTAATTGTCTCGCCTGTGGAAAGCAGATTCCATGCAGAGACTTTCATTCTTACTGCATCACTTGTTTAGACCCAGACCACAATGTCACTCTTTGCCAGTTCTGTGCCTCTTTAATGTGGGAACCATTCGCCGTAGAGCTCTTTGTTGACTATTTTCGTATGCATCTTCGAATTCAGGTATGCGTCCATCAGCCAACAATCTGCCGACCTTCCGAAAAAACGTAATGATAGAGGCCTCACAAGGCTCAGACTTCTGATGATGCTACAGCTAAGCAAGTCATCAGATGTTCTTGTGTCAGTTTATCATCACATTTGGGTTATCTGCCTGCAGGTGGTCCTCAGCCGGCCTGAATACCAGAGTATTGGGATTTCTGCGTCGGATGGTGTCGCTTCTTCCATGACGTCAGGTTGTCAGGGGTATAAAATGAGCAGCCAATGCCATTACGTCAGTCTTTCTTGCTGTGCGGTGCCCGAAGCAGAAGCAGTTCGCAAGTGCAGGTCGACAGACTCCTGAAATTTTCGTTTAGAGTTTCAGACTTGAAATCTTGTAAAAGATAAGTATCCCGTTGGGGATCCTTTTTTCTTCTAACTGATGTCAGACAAAATTAATAATAGTCTTGCCTGCGGAAACCTAGAGATTTTTATATTTACTGTCACCTGTTAGGCTCGCTGTCAGTTTTGCGCCTTGTTAAACGCCCGAACTAGGTCGGGCAATTTTTGTAGCTAAATACCTTCGCTCTCTTTGTACTCTGAAATGGCATCTGTAAGCCATCTGACTACAGATCTTCCAAAAATAACCCCCCGCAAGGATAGACAGACTGCAAAGGTTTAAAACTGCCGACGATGCTACCATTAAGCTAGTCGCCAGTCCGCCGGTACTTGGTGAGGTGCTTTCGCAGCCCCTGATGCCTGCTTCTACAAATTCGTAGGCCTCTACTGAGACCCATTCGGAGTCGGGTATGCCACAAGATGATGCTTCGACTATGGAGCCTGCGGATGTGTCTACCTTGGATGGGTCCAGAGCTGCTGTGCAGGCACCGGCTTCTAAGTGTGTATTCAGGCCTGCAGATTTGCATTTTTAACAGGCGCCATCTTCTTCATCAAGGCCTAAAACTCGACCCATGCCTAGAAAACAGACGTCCAAACAGCATGATCAGGCCCATATGCCTAAAAACAAATGTTTAGAATGGCTGAAGACCATCTTAATTTAATTAGGGGAAGCCGGCCTTCCCCCTCTGAGACCTAGAACTGATTTTCCTTCTGATTCTTCTGATCAGGATTCTGAAATTTGTTTCTTCTGATTTCCAGGATGTGCCCTTATCTACCTCTGAGGATTCTGATGCAGAGGATTCCATTCCCTCTGCTTCCCCACCAGAAGATTTTTCTTTTGGTGAAACCTTGCACAGTCTTGGGGAGCATTTCTGCTGGGAAAGCCAGGATTACTCTAACTCCAAAAACAGGCTTGGGGAATTTACTCCTCCCACAACACAGGCCTTTAGCCCTCATGTGGACATTGTAGATGTCTTCTTGGAATCCAGATTGGCAACAGACACTACCTCTAGCTCCCTGAAAACCTGACCAGTATTAGAGTACCTGACTCGCACGTTCCTCTTCAAGAGTCCTACTGCGGATCCAGAGACCATTTCCCAAGGACCAAAGGGCATTAAGGCTACTGCTGCCAAAAACCCTACCCTCTGATAAAGATTCCAGGGATTTGGATATATGGGGTAAGAAGGTATACACTTTTGCTACTTTGGCCATTAAGACCTTAAATTGCCAGTTTCATATGTTAAAGTATCCGCAGCATATTATGGGACTAAAACAGAAAATGTTGATTCCTGACTGTGCTGAACATAAAGAATTGCATGATTTAATGCATTCTGCTGAATGAGTTGGTAAACATACTTTGCAATGTGATTTTGACTCTAGAAGCATCTTGCAGGGCTGCCATCACTGGGTCTGTACTTAGAAGGCATGCTTGGCTTAAGGAGCAAACCTTGCCAGATCATGTTAAAGCTAAATTACTGGATGCTCCCTTAAACCAAGACCGCCTGTTTGGTAACCAAGCAGAAGTCCTTAAAAAGATGGAGGAAAAAGCTAAATCTGTGCAAAATGTTAGATTTCCTTCATTGGCCTTCTAAGAATTGGTCCTTTCCAGTCTCTTCCAGGCCTTCTCCGTCCAAACCCAGGAACAGAAGACCACCCAGGTTACAGTCTCAGGCTACACACAGGCCTAAGCAGTGGGGGGGGGGGTTCCCACTTCCAAAGCTGGTAGTAAGATGCCCACTATGAAAAAAATGTCACAATGACTTAACCTTAACCTTTCCAAGCCCTGCTCAGCTGCCTGCTCTTTTAGGAGGAAAGCTCGCCCTGCATGCAAAAATCTGGGAACTCGTTACCCAGGACAAATGGGTTTTAAATAGTTTCCCAAGGATACCGATTCCACTTCCACACCTTACCAACCCCAAACAGTTTACCAGACCTATCCCCAAATCAGTGGGCAGAAGCTCAACAGCAGGTTCTCTCTTCTAAGTATCAGAGCTATTCAACATGTCCCAGCAGAAGAAAGGGGGCAGTGTTTTTCTTGTGACTTTTTCTGGTACCCAAAAAAGACAGCTCCTGGTGTCCTATCCTGGACTTCTCTATTCTAAACACCTTTTTGCTAATCCCAAAATTCAAAATGCTAACACTTCTAATAGCTGTTTCCTATGCTAGGCAAAGATGCCTGGTTGGCAACCTTAGACTTAAAGGAAGCTTTACCTGCACATTCCAATAAGGGAATCTTCCAGGAAATACATATGCTTCAGAGGAGGCTCCATACACTACCAGTTCTCTGCACTTACCTTTGGCTTATCTACTGCGCCCAGGGTATTCACAATGTGTCTAGCTCCAGCCATTGCATTTTGCAGGCAGAGAAATATTCAAATATACCTATATATGGACGATTGTCTTCAGGCAAAAAGCCAGGACATGCTATTAAAACATCTGACATTTGTAAAGAAACTTCTAACCTGTCTGGGGTACACAATAAAAGAAAAGAAATATCATCTAGTACCCTGCCAACAGTTTGTATGTCTGGGAGCAAGCTTGAACACAACTTCCCCAGATGGCTTACTCATGCCAGAGAAACAAGTTTGACAGCCTACTTCAAACTACTGGCCACAAAGACCCAGCCATCTGCAAGGAAAATTCTGCAAGCCCTGGGGTTCATGGCCTCTTGCATTCTACTAATTCCATATGCAAGATTGCATATATGGAAACTACAATGGTATCTAAAAAGCGTATGGTGTCAACATTCTCAGGACCTGGAGTCAATGATTCCTATCATTCCTTGTATAAAGACAGAGTTCCTTTGGTGGACAGAGGCCTGCCACCTCAACAAGGGGCTCCCTTCCAATCTACCCCCTGCTACCCAAACCCTGACTACAGACGCATCAGACTATGCATGGGGGGCTCACTTGGCACGGCAGTGCATTCAAGGCAAATGGAACCAGAGTCATACGCACCTGCATATCAACCAAAAAATGTTAGCTGTACAGAATTTCCCGACGGCCTTCCAGGACAATTATTGGTAGACAACACAGTTGTGGTACATAAACAAGCAGGGGAGAACCCACTCATACCCTCTCTGCAGACTAGCCATGGCTCTGTGGAACACACCCTTGAGTTACCAAGTGCACCTACAAGCTCAATTTCTGCCAGGTAATACACTAGCAGATGACCTAAGCAGAAATCTCATTGACCCTCCCGAATGGAAACTGGAACCAAAAATATTCAACCTCTCGAGGAACAAATGGGGGACTCCAGAGATGGACCTGATGTTCTTCGTGTTTCACTGTTGCAGTCATTACATTTGGGTAATCTGGCAGGTTGCCCTCAGTCGGCCTGATTAACAAAGTCTTGGGTCTTGCGTCGGTTGCTGTCCCTTCCATGATGTCAGGCCGTCAGGGGTATAAAACATGCAGCCGACGTCATTACATCAGTCTTTCTTGCTGTGTGGTGCCCAAAGCAGAAGCAGTTCGCAAGTGCCAGTTGGCCGACTCCTGAAATTTTCGTTTTCGTATTTCAGAACCGAAGTCTTCGACTTAGTTTCATAGTATAGTACTAGGCTATCTGCCCTGGGGCATTTGTAAGCCTAGCCATAGTGATGTGGCTTTTGCCACCCCATGAAATGGTACAAAATGTACAGAATAAATCTAGAATACTGTGCCTGTCTAGTAGTGACAGTGAAGGTCCCCTTATATAACAGAATTAGTTTACTGTGCCCCTGTCTAGCAGTGACACAGATGTGACCCCTGGGGTAAACTTACGATCTCCCATCCACTCATCAAGATTTCTCTTGGAGAGTCAGTGAGGGGCTCTGCCTAATACGAACTGGGATCCTGTTCCAAAGCATGGGAAGCCTCTGGGTTATGAATCTATCCCTCTAGCATGTCCTATTCATACTTGTGCTGAGGTTTAAGTCTTTGGCTCTCGTGGTCCTGATGGATTTGGATTTTTTTAGGTGGAACATGTCCATCAGATCCTGATTGGACATAGCCTTGTACGTCAGGCAGAGATCACCTCTGAGCAGGTGGTATGCTACTGAATAGAGCTGAAGTTTCTTTAGTCTGGCAGAATAAGATATATGTTGGAGACCCTTGATCCTTTTGGTGAGATACTTTTGTGGTCTCTCCAGCTGTTGCAAATGCCGGGTGAGGTACATACCAAATGGGGCATTGTACTCAATCATGGGTCTGAGAGGAATATAGGGGTACAATGACATCCTTGGATCTGGATGTGAATCCCTTCATGATGAGGTGTGCAAGGTAGAATGTTTTTCTAACCACTTTGGCAACGTGGGTGTCAAATGAGAGGTCGCTGTCTACTTGGGTCCCTAGGTCTCAGATTACTTTTTCCGTACTCAGTGGGTTGCTGTATATGTGATAATTTGTGGGTACTTTGTTTTTTCCAAAAGGGATGACTATACATTTTTTGGCATTTAGTTTAAGGCCGTGACTACGGCACCAGTTGTCCATTTCAGTGAGGCCTTTTTGTAGGATGTGTGAGTCTGCTGGTGTATCTACTATGGCGCCTAGTTTGCAGTCATCTGCTAACTGTCAGCCACAGCCCTCCCATGTTTGCTTTAACATCTGAGAAATAAATGCCGAACAAGAGGGGTCCCAGGACAGATCCCTGTGGGACACCACTTGTGACTGGCTTTGAGTCTGACATTGCTCCAGCGATTTTAACTTTATGGGTTCTGTCCTTTAGCCAGTTTGCAACCCATCTAGTGACATAAGGGTTTACTTTTAAGCTGTTTAGCTTATCTATGATGCCTGAGTGGGGTATTGTGTCGAAGGCCTTAGCCAAGTCTAGGTATGCTGTATGGACTGCTTTGCCCTCATCAATGGCTCTAGTGACTGTTTCGAAAAAGTCAACCAGGTTTAAAAGGCAGGATCTGCCCTTTACAAAGCCAAACTGGGTGGGGTCAAGTGTCTGTAGGTCCCCTATGTCTCTGAGTTCCATAATGATTCTTTCCATAGCTTTGCAGACCAGGCTAGTTAAGCTTATGGGGCGGTAGTTTCCAGGGTCTGTAGAGGCACCCCCCTTGTGGAGTGGGACCACTGTTGCTGTACGCCAGTGTTCAGGTACATATCCCGAAGTAAGGCTAAGGTTAAATAGCATTTTTATGTGTGGGTTTAGCTCCTCTTGGAGTTCACGTAACACGCACCCCGGGATACCGTCAGGTCCTATTGATGTTGTGTTTTTTGCTTTGTTTAGGGCGGTTCTCACTTGGACATCTGAGATGACAGGGAGATCACATTCAGCTGGGATAAGTATTTCTTTTTTTGGGGGTGAAGGAGGGGAGGAATTTGCATTGAACCTGTCAGCCAGAATGTTGGCAATATCTGTGGGTTCAGTGTATTTTTTGTTGTGAAACAGCTCTGAGCATATCTGAGGGTTTCCGCCCAGGTTTCTAACATAGCTGAAGGCTTTGTGGTTATCTTTAGTGTCCTTAGCGATTTTTCTCTGTTTGCCTTGGATGTTTTTGAGAGAACGTAGTTTTCTGCTAATGTTGATCAGAGATGTCTTCCCTTCATGGGATTTCGCTCTGACGTGCAGTAGCTTTCTTCTTTTGTTATACAATTTGTTTATGGCTGAGGTCCACCAGACAGGACGCTTACATTTGGTGGAGAGGGACTTGGATTTGTTTGGGATTGCATGATCCATGCATTCTTGGAGATGTCCATAGAAAGCATTTGTGAAGGATTCGGCATTGTGGGATGTGGTATCCACTGGCACAGTGGGCTTAAAGGATACCATCTCAGTCTTAAGAAGAGTGAAGTCTGCTTTTGAGAAATTTTTCACTGTGGTCTTTTGTGCTGGGGGTGGAGGTGGGATATGTATATCCAGGGTGATTAGTTTGTGGTCAGATCTCACTAGTGAGGGGTATACTTCCGGTGTGGAGCATTTTGTCCCCATGTTTGTGATGATCAGGTCTAGTATATTATCTTCCCTAGTGGGAGAGGTGACTAGTTCCAGTGCATTTGAATTTATGAATTCCAGGAACCTTTGGGCTAGGATATTAGGGCTAGAATAATGCACCCAATCTATGTTTGGGTAGTTGAAGTCTCCCAGTATGATGGTATTTTGTGATACATTCATATCCTCCAATGTCTTCAGGAAGGCTGAGTGGGGTTCTTGAGATTGGGAGGGTGGTCTGTAACATGCTACCAGTTGTATAGCAGTTTTGCCTATGGTTAGTTGCACCTGTATGGTCTCTGCTTCATGTGTTGCTACTAACCTGGAGGTGTGGGTGTCCTTTATGAATATGGACACTCCCCCTCCCTTTGTGGTTCGGCCTGGGTTTTGGGGCCGAAAAGCATGATATGAGGTATAGCCTGGTAGCGCTGGGGTGCTCTCAGGAGCCTTGAACCAGGTTTCAGTTACTGCACAGACGTCTATGTTCTCCATGCTGAGAGGAGTGCATCAAGTGCCTGCATCTTGAGATTTAGACTTCTGGCGTTGAGCAGCATTACCCTTAGTTTTTTTCCATTTTTGTTTTCTAAGGAGGTGGGTTTGTCTTTTGAGCCTTGCCTAAAAAGGCACTATGGGGTGGCAAGAGCCTTAGCCAATATCCGGAAGCCCAGTGGTGACAGGTGTAAGCCATCCCTTGCGAAGCAGCGTGGCTTGTCCAACATATCATCCCAGGCAGACAGACATTGGATCCCCTTAGAATGACACCAGTACTTGAGCCAATTGTTAAAGCTGATCATCTTGTCTTTGTATTGTGGTATCATTCTTGGTGAGGGCAAGATGCTGCTCAGGGTCATACCAGCCTGGGCTACATAATCGGAGAGCTCCTCTGTCTCGTTTCATGTAGTCCAGGGAGGTACGTCTCAGGTCATTCACACCAGCATGGACAATGACAGAGTCATATTTGTACTTGCTTTGGAGTGACCTGAGTGCGTGTGTTAGGTGGCGGATCCTAGCTCCCGATAGACAGCTCAGTCACCTTCTCCTTGTTCAGCCTGGTCAGTGGGAAATCAGTGTGTCTGACTATGGAGTCACCTATTACTAGTGTATCAGGCAAGGTGTTTGGCCTTAAGGGCTGCGATTGGTCGACACACTGATTTATTTAAGTATGTGTTGCATGTGTTTTGTTTTGAGGTGGTGGATTTTTGGATGTCTGCTTTGGGAGCCACTGTTGTTTTGGTAAGTTTTTTATTAGAGCCTCCGAGTATGTCTTTGTGTTTTTATGTGTTTGGTTTGCAGTTGTGTTAGGTCTATGTGGGACTGGGATTGTTGTGTGTGTGGTTGCCATCTCCTCCTGTCTGGTCATGCCAGCCCTGAGTTGAGAGAGTTCAGCCTCCAGTTTGGCTATATAGTTGCATCTCTCACATGTATTTGTGTTTGTTGGGAGGAGGAGAGGGTTGTCTGTGTACATGAGACAATTGTAGCATTGTCTCAAGATACCCAGATTGACCAGCTGAACTGGAGACGATGCCAGTAATCTACCACTCGACATGCTAGAACAGTATAAGGGAGTGGTATACGTTTAAGGGAAGTGGATATTCACAGGGGTGGTAAGTAGATGTAGTGCTTTACTTAGTACGAGAGTGCTTACTTAGTAGAGAAGTATTGAGAACAAGTGATAGGCTTATAATACAGTGAGTAGTCTGGTTATACTAAGAGTAGAGCTTCCTTAAGGGAAAATTTGAAGAGCAGACTTGGCGGAGCCAGAAAAAGTTTGACTGGCGCTGCGATATGCGCACGACCGCGCAAAGCCTTGCAAACAGATTTTAAACAGTGAACTACAAAAGAGCTAGAAATGGTCCCAAACAACCAATTACTACAGCTTCTTGTGCTGAGGTCACTTCCCCCAAGGACAGGTAGGCTGCTCAAGGCTCCCCACTCCCACTGGTGAGCACAGAAACTTCCTTCTATCCAAGTAAGGTAATGGACAACACAGGAACTACACCACAGCCCAGAATACAGCAATGCCTGTAAACTAGTCTAAACTAGTCGAGGAAGGCGGGAAAACAAGGATTATTTTTTTGTTTTTTGGTAGAAACACACAGAAAATGCAGAAACAGTGATAAATTAGTTACACAGGCTAGCACACTTTAGTGGGCAGCCTCCACAGTTAAATTAAACAAACGAGCAAACTTTCGATCAAATTCGACTAAAATGTAACTTTAAGTGCAGATTTTAAAATAATGCAGCAATCAGTTAAACGGTTCAGGCTAGTTCAAGGTAAGCTACAGAAGCTATTTCAATTGAAAAAAAAGCAAAGATACTTAAATCCAGAAGGTAGTCGCTTTACTGAGTTCCCTGCTGCTAGGACCACTCTAAACCCACGTGAAGCTTGTCTGAGCAGTATAGCCAGAAAAAAACACCCAGAGGCGTATTTTAAACAGTGCACTACAAAAGAGCTAGAAATGGTCCCAAAAAGTACCCCGTTGGGGAAACTTTTTCTTACTCCTCACCGATATCCGTAAATGTTAATTGCATCTCTACTGTATTCCTTGCCCTAGGCCCTCACCACAATCTGTCTTGCTGTCGGTTTTGTGCTTTATTTAATCAGCGCACTGTCATCTGTACAGTTTCGCCTCTAAATATTTTGGTTTTTGGTTTAATTATCCAGAAATGACATCCGTTAGCCATCAGACTACTGGGATTTCGAAAAAACGCAAAAATAGACCGACAGGCCGTTGAGGTCCAAAACTGCCGACTGTGCTTCTAAGCTAGTCACAAGTTTGCCGGTACTCAGTGAGGTGCTTTCGCAGCCCCTGATACCTGCTACTTCTGACTCGCAGGCCTCCACTGAGACCCATTCGGAGTCTGGTATGCCGTGAGATACTTCACCTATGGAGCTCACGGATGTCTCTACCTTGGGTGGGTCCGGAGCCGCTGTGCATGCACCGGCTTCTGAGGGTGTATTCAGGCCTACAAACTTGCATATTAAACCAACTCCACCTTCAATACTAAGGCCTAAATCTCTATATCAAAAAAAATTGACGCCCAGGCCATATGTTCAGGCCCCTATGCCTAAAAAATAAAATTATCAAAATGGCTGAAGATCCAATTAATCTGGGGTAATCAACCCACCCCCCTTTCTAAGATGCCTAGGGGTGAGCTTGACTATGAATTTTCTTATCAGGACTCTGTTTCTTCTGACTCTTCTAATGACCTGGAATTGTCCATACCTACTTATGAGGATTCTGATGCAGAGGATTCCATTCCCTCTGCTCCCCCCTGAGGATTTTTCTTTTGGTGCAACTTTACATAGGTTCATAAGTTCATACTAGGCTGTCTGCCCTAGGGCATTTACAAGCCTAGCCAGAGTGTGTTTGGCTTTCGCCACACATTTTAAAATGAATTTTGCTATGCCCTTTTTCGGGGTTAGTATACTGTGCATCTGTCTAACAGTGACACAGAAGTGATACCCGGAGTTAATCTATGATCTCACATCCACTCATCAAGATTCTCTTGAGAGTCAATGAGGGACTCTGCCTAACCTGGACTGGGATTTTATTCCAGAGTGAGGGGAGCTTCTGTGTTATGAATCTGTCCCTCCAGCATGTCCTATTTATTTTAGTGCTGAGGTTCAAGTCTCTCGAGCACGTAGCTCGATGGGATTTGGATTTTGAGGTGCAGCATGTCCATTAATTCCGGGTTGGACATGGCTTTATACGTCAGGTGCAGATAGTCTCTGAGCAGGCGGTATGCCACTGAGAGCTGGAGTTTTTAACCGGGCAGCATATGGCATCTGTTTGAACCCTTTGATCCTCTTGGTGATGTACTTTTGGGGTCTTTCCAGTTGCTGCAGGTGTCTGGTAAGGTACATCCCAAAAGGGGCATTGTACTCAATTATGGGCCTGATGGATGAGTAAAGAGGCACAGTGATTTCCCCTGATCTAGATGTGAATCCCTTCTTGATTAGGTGGGCTATATAAAATGATTTTCTAACCACTTTGGCCACGTGGTTGTCGAATGAGAGATTGCTATCAACTTGGGTCGTCAGGTCCCTAATTACTTCTGTACTTAATGGATTACCATCTATGTGGTAATTTGTGGGCACTTTGTTTTTGCCGAAGGGGATGACTATTTAATTTTTGGCATTTAGCTTGAGGCCATGGCTCTGGCACCAGTTGTCTGTTTCTATGAGGCCCTTTTGGAGGATGCTTGTGTCTGCTGGAGAGTCGATTATGGCGCCCAGTTTGCAGTCATCTGTGAACTTGGTCAGCCACAGTCCTTCCGTGTTCGCCTGTACCTCAGAGAAATATATACCGAACAAGAGAGGTCCCAGGACTGAGCCTTGTGGGATGCCACTTGTAACTGGCTTGGAGTCTGACATGGCTCCAGCAATTCTAACCATGTGGGTTCTGTCCTTGAGCCAGTTTGCAACCCATCTAGTGACATAGGGGTTTATATTTAAGCTGGTGAGCTTATCTATAATGCCTGAGTGGGGTATTGTATCGAAGGCTTTTGCGAGGTCCAGGTAGGCTGTGTGGACCACCTTCCCCTCGTCAGTGGCCTTGGTGACTGTTTCAAAGAAATTGACCAGGTTTAAGAGGCAGGATCTGCCCTTAAAGTCGAACTGGGTAGGATCCAGTGTCTGTAGGTCCCCAATATTTTTATTTGAGGTCCATGATCCTTTCCATAGCTTTGCAGACCAAGCTAGTCAGGCTTATGGGGCGATAGTTTCCAGGATCCGTTGAGGCACCACCTTTGTGGAGAGGGACCACTGTTGCTGTACGCCACTCTTTGGGTACATATCCTGTAGTAAGGCTGGGATTGAACAGTAGTTTTATGTTTGGATTTAGTTCTTGGAGTTCATGTAGGACGCAGCCTGGGACACAGTGTGGTCCCATTGATGCTTTGTTTTTTGCTTTGGAGAGGGTGGCTCTTGCCTGAGCATCTGAGATGTCAGGGGGGCAGCGCTCTGTTGGGATAGATATTTGCCCTTTTGGTGGGGAAGGGGGGGAGAAGTTTGCGCTGAACCTGTCAGCTTGGATGTTGGCAATGTCTGTGGGTTCGGTGTATTTTTTGTCATTTTGGACTAATTCTGAGCATATCTGGGAATTCCCACCCAGGTTTCTAGCATAACTAAAGAAAGCCTTGTGATTATCCTTAGTGTCCTGTGCAATTTGTCTCTCGAAGCTGGCCTTAGACGATTTTATGAGTGCCCATAGTTTTTTGCTGATACTGATCAGACATGCCTTCCCTTTTTGGGAATTTGCTCTCATGTAGTAACTTCCTCCATCTATTGTATAGTTTGCTTGTGGCTGTGGTCCACCAGGCAGGATGCCTGCCTTTGGAGGATTGGATCTTGGTTTTGTTTGGGATTGCATGATCCATGCATTCCTGAAGGTGTTCATAGAATGCGTTTATAAAGGATTCTGCGGTCTGGGCCGTATTTTCCACAGGCCCCAGGGGCTTTGAAGGATTCCACCTCGGTTTTGAGAAGTGTGAAATTTGCTTTAGAGAAGTTGAACAGTGGCTTCAGAGTCAGAGTCTTCTGCGGAAGACTTGCAATATCTACTTATTCTGATTCTGATGATGTGGATTCTTCACTCCAGCTTCTCCTCCGCAGGGATATTCTCATTTTTCAGAGACTCTGCATCCATGAGGGAGCACTTTAAATGGGAAGGCCAGGATTACTCTGATTCAGGATTAGCGAACTTTAGCGCAGGCCATTGACCTTCTAATTTTCCTCCCTGTGTTGAATGTGAAAGAAGATGTTTTGCAGAGGGGCTTCCCCCTCCTGAATCCTCTTGCCTCCTGCTCCTGTTAAGCCTGATAGGTATATTAGGGTGCCCGGCTCAGAAGCTCCTGTTTAGTTGTTTAGGCGGACCCACAGAAACTATTTCTCAAAGGGGCCTAAAGGTGTTAAGGCTTCTGTGGTTAAATCTGTTCCCCACTGATAAAGAGGCAAGGTGGATAGGTGGGGAAAGGTGTATGCTTCTTCCCACTCTTCTTCCAAGAAGCTGTGGTGTCAGTTTCACATGCTAAAAATATATCAGAATTATCTCCTCACAATTAAAATCTAAAGGTGGATGCTTTGGCGGAAGGTAAAGAGTTGCTGGACTTGGTTCATGTGGTTGAGCAAGGTGGGTAAGCATGTTTTGCAGTAATGGTTTTTGATGCTGTACAGGCCTCCGGTGGCTGCTACTAGTTCTGTTCTCTTCTGTTCTTACATGAGCATGCCTGGTTGGATCAAATTTAGCTGAGCATGTTGCTCAAACTGTTAAAGATTTTTTTGCAGAGTGCTGTTAAAGATTTTTAGTAGAAATTGGCCTGCTAAAAGGGGGTGGCAAAGCCTCCTAAAAGGTGGACCCAGTCTAGGGGTAATTCCCCTGCTAGGGGGTAGGGGCAGCTCAAATATTCTTTTTAGGCCCTAGGGTAGGGTTAGGCACCTGCTCCAGACTTCTGAGTGAGGGCAGGGGTCAGTCCTTTCTACGAGTCACTTTCCAATGACCTGTCTTTTCAGCTGGTCAGTCCTTCTCGTAAACAGACCCAATGACCTGAATCCTTTAGGTCTCTTTTATTAGATTCTAAAGATTTAATTACTCAGGACAAATGGGTCTCTTTTTCAATTCACCATGGTTACAGATTTTTATTTCCATACTGTGCATACAATGCCTTACCCCCAGGCGTTCCTCCTCCACAAAGAAAGGGAGGCTCTAAGCAAGTTTCTCAGTCCAAGTTTCTCCAGCCATTCAGCCAGTCCCTGTATTCAGCCAGCCTAGGATTTTTATTCTCGCCTGTTCCTAGTACCAGGAAGAGAACGTGGGGAGACCAATTTTTGGATTTTGAGACCCTCGTGGTTTTTTCTGGACATTCCAAATTCCAAGATTCTGGCGTTACAACAGTTTTTTACCTCTGCGTTTTTAAGATCACTGGATGGTAACTTTAGATCTCAAAGGAAGCTTACTTCATGTGCCTATAGAGCTAAGTTGCAGGAAGTATCCTGCGGTTTGAGCTGGAAATTCTCATTATCAGTTCTCTGCATTCTCTGCATTTGCCCTTACCTGGCAGCCAGTTGGCTTAAAGGTTCTGGCTCAGTGATAGCTTACTTCAGGCTTCAAGGAATTCAAATCTATCCTTACTTGGGCTGACTGCCTGATTCTGGCTCAAGAAAGGAAGACTGAGAACAGCATCTGGAATATGTTATAGCAGTTATAAGATGCCTAGGAGTATTCTGTGAGCGAAATAAAAGTCCAGTCTAGTACCCTCTCAAGACATGTGCTTTCTGGGTGTGAGACTGTGTACAGCAGCCAGATGGCCTTTTTAACCCGAGACTTTTTAAAGGTCTGTCACAAAGAGTCCATCAACTATCTCATCAGTCCATTGCTGACTGCAAGGACAGTGACTCAACATTAGGGTTCATGGCATCTTACGTATTCATCTGCTTCCCAGTATAAACTGCATATGACAAACTACATATGAGGAACAAAAATGTATGGAAAAAGCACTGCCACAGCACTGACACTGTTTGGACACTGTCATTCAAATAATACCTTGCCTTCAAAAAGTGGGCTCAAGGTGGGCTCAGGACAAACCCTAAACAAGTGACCCGGCTCTGTGCAAGGAGATCAGATTTTAACGACATTTGCCCGCCAGGACACATTAGCGCTTGGGGATCCTAGAAATGGAGAAAGTGGATACAAGACAAGTGGCCTGCCAGACTTCCAGCATCTACATATCAACATGAAGGAGATGTTAGCAGTCCAGTTTGCATTAATGGCTTTCAAGGAGTTACTCTTTCTTCCAGGTGTTGATTCTAACAGACACAACAACTGTCATGTATGTCATCAAACCCAACAAGGGGAACGCATTCTTATCTCCTATGCAGGCAAGCAATGATTTATGGGAGACTAACTAAGCTTTACACAACTAACTCTTCAGGCAAGGTTTCTGCCAGGCACAAGAACTCCTTAACTTGAATCGTTAGTAAGACAAATCATGGATCCCAGTGGAAACTGGATCTTCATGTATTTCAGAAATTGACAGTGTCATGGGAACTCAGACATAGATCTGTTAAGCTTCTCCACCAAACCACCACCTGCTGCCAAAGTATTGCACAAAGGGTTCATCACACAGCTTAGAAAGTGGATGCTCTGTCTTTCAGTTGGAAAAACCTTTGTTTCTTGGGGGCAAGATATAAGACCCCCCGCGTTGAGCTCCTACTCCTGCTTGGGACTTGCTCTACAACCTTTTGACACTGCAGCTACTGCTGGCAGCTAGTACTTGTCATGGAAGACTGCTTTTCTCTTGGCTATTGGCTCTGCAAGAAGAGGTGTCTGAGTTGCAGGGTGTTATGGCAGTAAGAGCCCTTTTTGATGATTTTTTTCCTTTTTGATAATTATCATTCACGTACTAATCCTTCCTTTATGCCTAAGGTGGTTTCTAGTGTGTGTTTTAAAAACCCAAACTATTCATTTGCCTACGTTTTTATGCAGACCACTCAAAATAAAGGGGAAAAGGAAACACATTTTAGATGATGTACACAGGCAATTCGTTATATTATTATTTAAGCAGGACTAAAGATTTTAGGCAGTCTCAGCAGTTGTTTGTTTTCTTTTTGCTTTGAGTTCACAGGGCTGTGTCAAAACAAAACATATTTCTGGTGGATTGGCTTTTGCATTGCATTTTTGTTATTCCATCATGGCAAGGAGATTCCAGCTGGGATCCAGCCTAGGCCTCATTCCACTAGGCTACTTTCACTTCAACAGCATTTCTAAGGTATTTTAGGAAGCAGCTCTTGAAGTGTCAGTGCATGAGTTTTCTGCATCTCTAGCATTATCACCTTCCTATCTACTCTAAGTCTCTAGGGCTGGTTTTTTGTGCATTTTGGTTTTGTGTCAGCTCCTACTTCTCCTACTTTGTTGCCAGCCTGCATAATTCTGCTTTGGATTCTACCCAATAGTAAGGACTGCAGCAATGGAAAGCGAAGAACATAGTACAGTTTGTACCTACCATAAATGTAGATGTTGAGGCAGTGCTTCTGCAACCCTCCCTCCCTCCCTCTGTGTTTAGGGGGTGGTTGTGTAGAGTGAGTTTACATGCTATTATTTATGTATATATCTTGTTATATATTGTACATGTTTTTAGTGCAGGTATTTTGGGACTTGTCTTTTAGAGTCTTCTGACATCTGGGGCAAGATATGATATATCGGCCGTCATGATCGCATTACCCTGACACTGTGATACTGGTCTAATGTCGCGCCTCGACTGATGCCGTCAATACTCTGGTGACCGGGCGACTGGGCGGACGACTACTATATGAAAGTAAGGACTGCAGCAATGGAATCCTCGAACATCTACATTTATGGTAGGTACAAAACTGTACTTTTTTCACTGTGGTTTTCTGGGCAGGGGCTGGGGTCGGGATGTGAATATCTAGTGAGATTAGTTTATGGTATGATCTTACCAGTGAGGGATACACTTCTGGTCTGGAGCAGAGAGTCCCCATGTTGATCAGGTCCAGTATGTTTTCCCCTCTTGTGGGAGTGGTAACAAGCTGTTCTATAGCATTTGAGTTTATAACTGGGCTAGGGTGTTGGAGCTAGAGTAATGCTCCCAGTCTGTTTGGGTAGTTGACATCACCCAATATAATGGTGTTTGGAGAGACCTTCATGTTTTCCAGTGTTCTCAGGAAGGCCGAGTGGTGTTCCTGGGTTTGGGAGGGTGGTCTGTAGCAGGCTATAAACTGGAAGGCAGTTTTACCCACTGTTAGTTGCACATGGATAGTCTCTGATGCTTCGTCCTGTGCCACTAACCTGGAGGTGTGGGTATCTTTGACGAATATTGATACTCCCCCTCCTTTTGTGGTTCGGTCCTAAGTTTTGTGGCCGAAAAACATGGTATGAGGTATAACCTGGTAGTGCTGGGGTGCTCTCAGGAGCCTTGAACCACGTTTCTGTTACTGCACAGATATCTATGTTCTCCTTGCTAAGGAGAGTTTTGAGTGCGTGCATCTTGAGGTTTAGACTTCTGGCATTGAGTAGCATTACTTTGTTTCTTATCCCTTGTGATACCTATGGATGTGGGTTTGTCTTTTGAGCTTTGCCTAAAAAAAGGCACTATGGGGGTGGCAAGAGCCTTTGCCAATATCCGAAAGCCCAGGGTTGACAGGTGCAAGCTGTCCCTAGCGAAGCATCGTGGCTTGTGGAGCATGTCATCCCAGGCTGACAGCCATTGGATCCCCTTTGAATGACACCAATACCTTAAGGGAGCATTTCCACTGGGAAAGTCAGGAATTCTCGGATTCAAAAAAGAGGCCTATGGGTTTTCTTTTACCTCAACATAGGCCTTTGGCTATACCTCCTGTACTAGACATTGTTGATGTGTTTTCTGAATCCAGTATGGCCCCTGATTCCCTGCCTCCAGCTCCTAATAAACCTGACCTACTACAGGGTTCCTGAGACCCACAAGTTCCTTTTCAAAAATCTTGTTGCAGATCCTGAAACCATTTCTCAGGGGCCTAAGGGCATTAAGGCTTCTACTGCTAAAAATTCTACCCCTTTTGATAGACTCCAGGGGGCTGGATAGATGGGGTAAAAAAGTTTATACTTCTGCAACCTTGGCAATCAGGGCTATAAACTGCCAATTTCATAAGTTAAAATATCAACAGCATATTATTAGACTGCTTAAACAGAAAATGATTCTGACTTTGTGGAAAATAAAGATTTACAGGATTTATTGCATTCTGTTGAACAAGTTGGAAAACCTACTTTGCAAAGTGGTTGTGATTCTTTAGAGGCCTCTTGCAGGGCTGCTGTTACTGGATCTGTGCTTAGAAGGCATGTTTGGCTTAAGGAGCAGTCTCTGCCTGATCATGTTAAAGCAAAATTGTTGGATGCTCCTTTAAATCAGGACCGCCTGTTTGGCAATAAGGCTGAAGAAGTTTTAAAAAAAGATGGAAGATAAAGCTAAATCTATGCAAACTGTAAAAGATTTCTTGCAAGTGCAACCTCCAAGATTTAGTAGGCACTGACTTACTAAGAATTGGTCCTTTCCAGCTCCTCTTAAGCCAAATCCAGACACACCAAAAGAACCATGTTTCAGTCCCAGGGGAGACTCAGAACTAAGCAATGGGGGGCTTCCACTTCCAAATCTGGAAATAGGACCCCCCCCCCCCCGCTATGATAAACAGTCTCGGTGACTTTCCTTTGAAATTACCAATCGCTTCACTTTTAGCTGCCCCTTTGGGGGGAAAGATTGCTCTTTATGCAAAAAACTGGGAACTCATAACCCAGGACAAATGGGTTTTAAATAGTGTCACAGGGATACAGATTTCATTTTCACACGCTGCCAACACCAAACAGGTTGCCAGACATGCCCCCAAATCAGTGGGCAGATGCTCAAAAACAAGTACTTTCCCGCTTAAACATGTGGGGGCTATTCAACCAGTACCAAAACAGGGAAGGGGCAAGGTTTCTATTCCAGGCTTTTCCAGAGAAGACGAATGGTGTCCAATTCTGGACCTTTCTAATCTAAATACCTTTTTGGCTTTTCCAAAATTCAAGATGCTGACTCTTCACCAGTTACTTCCTATGCTAGGCAAAGATGCCTGGTTGGCAACTCTAGATTTAAAAGAAGCATACCTTTACATCCAAATCAGTGAATTTTGCAGAAGATATCTACACTTCAAAGCAGGCTACTTGCATTATCAATTCTCTGCACTGTCCTTTGGCTTGTCTACTGTGGCCAGGGTATTCACAAAGTGCCTGGCTCCAGTAATGGCATTTTACAGGCAAAGAAATATTCAGATATATCCATACCTGGACGATTGTCTAATTTAGGCAGAAAACCAGGGCATTCTTCTAAATCTGGCGTTTGTAAATAAAATTTAAAAAAAAAAAAAAAAAGGTTCTAACTTGTCTGGGGTACACCATAAACGAAAAGAAATCACAACTGGTACCCACTCAACAAATTACATACCTGAGTGCAAGTTTGAATACAACTGCCCAGATGGCTTTCCTCATGCTAGAGAAGCAAATAAATTTAACTTCAAACAAGTGGTCACAAAAACCCTGCTTATCTGCAAGACAATGCAAGCCTTGGGGTTCATGGCCTCCTGCATTCTTCTAATTCCATATGCAAGACTGCATATGAGGAGGCTACAGTGGTACTTAAAAAAAAGTCTATGGAGTCAGCATTGTCACAGTCTGGAAACAGTGATTCCCATCATACCCTGCTTACGCATGAAGTTCCTATGGTGGGCACAGGCCTTCCAGCAAAACAAGGGACTGCCATTCAAACTACCCCCTGCCACCCAAACCCTAACTACAGATGCATCAAATTATGCATGGGGGGCTCACCTAGTAGGGAAGTGCATTCAGGGCAAATGGAACCCAAATCAAATGCATCTACATATCAATCAAAAAATGTTAGTTGTACAGAATGCTCTGACAGCCTTAAAGGAATACATTCTTCCAGGACAACTAATGGGGAAGACGGACAACACTACGGTTATGTGGTACAGAGCAAGCGGGGGTACACATTCCTACCCCTTCTACAGACTAGCCATGGCATTGTGGAACACTGCCTTGAGTTACCAAGTGCACCTGCCAGGAAAATTGAATACACTGGCAGACGTACTAAGCATAAATCTCATGGACCCACACGAGTGGAAACTGGAACCACGGATTTTCAACATGTTGATGAGCAAATGGGGTAGCCCAGACAGATCTATTTGCCTACCCCCAGAACTACCAGTTCAAATTTTGCTCAAGGACTCCCCAGAAAAAAACTTGGAAAGTGGATGCTCTGTTCTTCAGCTGGAAAAATCTATCACTCTACACCTTCCCCCTTTGCCTCTACTCTGCAAAGTTCTGCTAAAAGTCAAACAGGACATACCAAGAATGAATTTTATTGCTCCAGACTGGCCACATCAACACTGGTACACGCTCCTGCGCAGTGTCACATATCTCCATGGCACCTGCCTCAGCCACCTTCCTTGCTGTCTCAGCAGGAGAACCAAATTCTTCACCCTCCGCTTCCAACATTGAACCTTGATGCTTGGCTAATAATTTAAATTCACTTTTAGCATCACTCAACTAACCTGTGATGAATGTCATCTTTGAGGCGAGAAGACCTAGTACTAGAAAATCGTATGCTGACAAATGGAAAAGATTCTGTGCCTGGAACCAGTCTTTAGGGATGAGCACAACAGCGCCCAGTTTTCCTCAGATTTTGCAATACTTAACTGAGATGCTTCACAAGGGCCTGTCTTTTTCCTCTATTAAAATCCACGCTTCCGCTATTTCAGCTCATTATAACACAGAACCACCCCTTTTCTCATACCCTGCTCAAGCAGCATCTCACAGGGGCAAAGAACTTGAGACCACCCATGAGAGCTGCTACCCCTGCCTGGGACCTTAACTTTGTTTTCCAGAAACTCGCTCTACCTCCTTTTGAGCCTGCTGCTACTGCAGTCTTAAAATTTCTTTCATGGAAAACAGCCTTCCTATTAGCAATCACTTCAGCTGGAAGGATATCTGAATTACAGGCTCTTATGGCAGTGGAGCCTTGCATCATCTTTCATTCGGACAGGGTATCTGAGGACCAATCCATCCTTCATGCCCAAGGTGGTTACCACTGTGGCTCTTAATCAGTCCATTAATTTGCCAACCTTCTTTCCCAAGCCACAGAGCAAAGGGGAACGGATTGTACATTCCTTGGATGTGCAAAGACTACTTGGATTCTACTTGGACAGAACTAATTTTCGAAGAAAATCTGATCAATTGCTAGTAGTAGCATTTGCTGCTGGGGTGGAAGGGGAGGCTGTTTCCAAACAAACCATTTCTAAATGGATAAGCCATTGCATTCATTTCTGCTATAAGCACCATGGAAAACCTATCCCCCAGGGGATCTTATCTCTCTCCTAGGGCGGCATCTACTTCTGCAGCTTCTCTCAGGGGTATTCCTACCAGAGATATTCTAGAAGCTGCTACCTGGAGTTCTGTACATACTTTCACTAAGCATTGTCATTTACCAATTTTCTCTAAATCCAGAACTGGCTTGGCCACTGCTGTCTTACAGGGCCTTATAGCTGGTCCTAATGCTGTATAAATTCCTCCCAACCATAGCTTTGGGAATCTACCCAAATGTAATGACTGCAACAGTGCAACACGAAAATAGTACAGTTGTGTACACTTACCATAAATGTAGATGTTAGTGTATTCACTGTTGCAGCCCTGGTTACCCTCCATCCAGCCCCCTGTTTTTCTCATTATACTGACATACTATGCTTAAAAGCCTTTTTGGTGTATTTGCTTTTGGTTGGAGGTATATTTTTGTTTAATTTTATTTGCTCCCCATTCGGGGGGCACCTAACATCTGGGGCAAGAAAAACTGATGTAATGATCTCGGCTACATGTTTTATACCCCTGACGACTTGACGTCATGGAAGAAGGGACAGCAACCGACGCAGGACCCAAGACTGTTAATCAGGCCGACTGAGGGCAACCTGCTAGCAGATTACCCATATGTAATGACAGCAACAGTGAATACACTCTTAACATCTACATTTATGGTAAGTGTACACAACTTTACTTTTGCCTCCCCCCCAGAACTACTATTTGGTTAATTCTGCACGACGACTCCCCACAGTCAAGCTTGGAAAGTGGATGCCCTGTCCTTTACCTGGGAAAGCCTCTTTGTTTATGCCTTCCCCCTCTGCCTCTCCTCTCGATGATTCTGCTAAAGATCAAACAGGATAAACCAAGGACAATTCTTATTGCACTAGACTGGCCTAGTCACCCCTGGTACCCCCTCTTGTGCAGCATGATACTGCCGGATCCATGACCCCTACCTCCGACACCTTCCGTGTTGTCCCAGCAGGTGGGCCAGATTCTGCACCCTCCGCTTCAAACCCTGAACCTCGCAGCCTGGCTAATTCCTTGAGCTCTCAAATAGCATCCCTAAGCAGGTGCTAGAGGCCATTCTGGAAGCAAGACCTAGTACTAGAAAATGTTATGCTGAAACGTGGAAAAGTTACTATTCCTGTAGCCATACCCAAGGTATGGGGCACTATGGTGCCCAGTTTACCTCATATTCTTCAGTACTTAATAAAATTGCTCCACAAGGGCCTATCCTTCTCATCAATTAAAATTCATGCCTCTGCAATTTCAGCACATTATAATACTGAACCATCCCTCTTCTCTCACCCCCTGTTAAAGCAATTCCTCAGGGGGGCTAAAAATTTAAGACCCCCAGGCAAGCCAGTACTCCAGCCTGGGACCTTAACTTTGTATTGGAAAAGCTCACTCTCCAACCATTTGAACCAGCTGCAACTGCAGAGTTGAAATTCCTTTCTTGGAAAACAGCCTTCCTTCTAGCCATCACTTCAGCAAGAAGAGTGTCTGAATTACAGGCCCTCATGGCAGTGGAGCCCTTCATTATCTTCATGCAGACAAGGTTTCCTTCAGGACCAATCCTTTCTTTATGCCCAAAGTGGTGTCTAGTGTGGTCCTAAATCGGTCCATTCATTTGCCTACCTTTTTCCCTAATCCACAAAACAAAGGAGGACGAATTATGCACTCTTTGGCCGTGCACAGACAACTTAGATTTTATT
Source organism: Protopterus annectens (assembly GCF_019279795.1). Taxonomy (NCBI): domain Eukaryota; kingdom Metazoa; phylum Chordata; order Ceratodontiformes; family Protopteridae; genus Protopterus; species Protopterus annectens. The sequence continues at coordinate 482,220,046 of NC_056727.1, forward strand.
TGGACCAGACTAAGCCTCTCAGAAAAATCTGAACAGCTGCTAGTTGGCTTTGATGCAGGGACAGAGGGGAAGGCCATTTCAAAGCAAACCATTTCTAAATGGATAGCCCATTGCATTTATTTCTACTATAAGCACCATGGAAAACCTACCCCACAGGGGATAAGATCACATTCCACCAGGGCTACATCTACCACTACAGCCTTTCTTAGAGGGGTCCCTACTTAGGGATATCCTAGAAGCTGCTACCTGGAGCTCTGTTCATACCTTCACCAAGCATTACCACATGCCTATTTTTCTAAATCCAGAGCTGGTTTTGCCACTGCAGTATTGCAGGGCTTAATAGCTTGTCCTAATGCTCTCTAGCTTCCTCCTCCCTTCCTTAGCTTAGGGAATCTATCCAAATGTAATGACTGCAACAGTGAAACACGAGAAATGTACAGTTGTGTACGCTTAACATAAATGTAGATGTTGGTGTATTCACTGTTGCAGTCCTGGTTACCCTCCCTCCAGCCCCTTGACTTCTCTTAGCTCTTCCTTTCCTTCTTGATGATCATAGTGTTTCACTGTTGCAGTCATTACACTTGGGTTATCCTGCTGGCAGGCTACATGCAGTGGGACTGAATTCCAAAGTCTTGGTCCGGCGTCGGTTGCTGTCGTCTCTTCCCTGACGTCAGTGCGCCAGGAGTATAAAAGATGCAGCAGATGCCGTTTTCTTCAGATGTTCATCGTGCATACAGCTGCAGTTATCACAGATGGGTTCTCTGCCGTCAGGCGGTCCCTCGGTCGACCGAATTCCAAAGTCTAGGTCCGGCGTCGGTTGTTGTCGCTTTCTCTCCTGACGTCAGTGAGGCCGGAGTATGTAAGACACAACCGACGCCATGTTCTTCCGTCTTTTTTGCCGCGCGGTGCCCGAAGCAGAAGCAGTTCGCAAGTGCCGGTCGGCCAGCTCCTGAATTACGGAAATATTGGAAACCGAAGTCTTCATTAAAGCTAAGTACCCCGTTGGGGAAACTTTTCTTGCCTCAGACCGATGTCAGAAAAAGTTAATTGTATTTCTTGTGGGAAGCAAATACCGCATAAGGATTTCCATTCCCTCTGCATACCTTGTTTAGGCCCAGACCACGACGTCTCGGGCTGTTGCTTTTGCGCTACCTTCAATAAACGCACTATTAAGCGTCGGGCGGAGTTCGCTCAACACTATTTTGGTAAAGCCTTTGATTATAAAATGTCGTCTGATATTCCGACTACCGTTTTGCCCAAAAAACGCAAGGACAAGGACCGACACGCGAGGTCCGTGGTCCCTGCCAAAACAGGCTACACGTGGTCCGGTTCTCAGCGAGACTACCTATGACACTCCTTTGGCGGTGTCCTCTGTACCATAGACCGCTGGTACCTCGGCCCTTTCCAAGACTACAACCACTGAAGCCTTTGCTAATGTTGAGCCTACTAATGTGGACAGGTCCACTTCCACCCATGGTGTCTTTAGACCCTCATCTTCTTTTTCTATTAAGGCCTTTACTAAATCCAAGGCAGCCAGGCATCCCAAAAGGCCTGTTGCACAGGGCCCATCTCCAGGTCCCATGCCTAAAAAACAGATGCTTAAAATGGCTGAGTATTTAATTACTCTTATCAGGGGTTCTCAACCCCCTCCAGACAAGAGACCCAGAGTGGAGGAAGATTCTCCCTCTTCTGATCAGGAATCCATTTTATCAGAGCATTCTGATGTAGAGGAACACTCGTACTCCCCTTTTGAGGATTCGGATGCAGAGCAGTCCATTCCTTCTGTATCTCCTCCTGAGGATTTTTCCTTTGGGGAAACCTTGCACACCTTGAGGGAACACTTCCATTGGGAAGGCCAAGACTTTTCAGATTCCAGGAAAAGACTTAGGGAATTTCTTTTGTTACCTCAACACAGACCTCTGGCGATTACCTCCTGTTTTGGACATACTTGATGATGTTTATTCGGAGGCTTGCCTTAACCCGGATTCTCTGCCTCCTGCACCAGTCAAACCTGATAGGTACTACAGAGTACCAAACTCTCACCAATTTCTCTTCAAAAGCCATAATGCTGATCCTGAAACCATTTCACAAGGCCCCAAGGGATTGAAGGCCTCCACTGCCAAGAACCCACTTCCTGCAGAAAGAGTCAAGATCTTTAGAAAGGTGGGGAAAAAAGGTATATACCTTGGCCACCCTAGCCATGAGGGCCTTAAATTGCCAGTTACATATGCTTAAATATCAACAGTTCCTGTTATCACAATTAAGAAATAAAATGTCTCAACCTGAACAACCAGATTTGAAGGAGTTACAGGATATGATGCATAGTGCAGAGCAAGTGGGTAAACTTAAGTAGAGCGGCTGCTACAGGATCAGTCATTCGCAGACATGCCTGGCTTAGGGAACAAAACTTGCCTGATCATGTGATAGCTAAACTTCTAGATGCTCCTTTACAAAAGGATGTGCTGTTTTGGTACTAATGCTGAGGAGATACTACGGAAAATGGAAGAAAAAGCCAAATCTATGCAAACTGTCAAAGCTTTTTTACAGGTCCAACCACCACGTTTTAGCAGAAATTGGCCTTCAAAAAACTGGTCCTTTCCAGCCACTGACAAGCCCCAAAGAGGTAGATACAGACGCACAAGGGGCAGAGGGCAATCTCAAGGATCATATAGAGGCTGACAATGGCAAACTCCAGCACCAAGAGGTGGTGAAGATAGTGCACAACAATACAGGAAGCAAACCCAATGACTCCCTCATTTCCATGCCAAGCATGTCTCAGCTGGCAGCACCTTTGGGAGGAAAGCTAGCATTATTTGCAAGCAATTGGCATATAGTCACAACAGAGAAGTCAAACAAACAGCAGAGAACCAAACCAGGAAGTAAATGCACACAGTCAGGAAATGGAACAGCTTGTTGTAAGTTCACCAAGGCAGATTCAGTAAATCCAGGTAGGCACCAAACGAATTCAAATAATTCCTTTATTCAGAACCACAGAATAATAACACACAAGCGCTTTCGCTCAGAGGAATTCTGAGCTTTATCAAGTGACACCATGCTGTTGAATCAGGTGTCTTGTATACCTTGAAAATCCTAGGTTAATTAGAAAGCGCTACCAATTAACATTTTAAAGAGACTGTGCACTATCCCACATGCTTAAAAATTCCTTTAAAACAAAATATATAAAAAAATATAATAGATTGCTTAAAATAATGCATTAATGCATCTGTCACTACTAAAAATGCTAATAGCTTAAAAATAAACAAAACATTGTGCACTGTTACCATAGTGTTTAACTTTGTAATAAAATTTGCTTTGTGCAAAAAGTTGCACTTCTTTTGAAAATTGGGATAAGATGGAGTGACTTGACGTACCAACTGTTATTCGTGTAAGTATAATATAAGGCTAATGCCTAGTATGGGTATGACATATAGTCACAACAGACAAATGGATCCTGGACATTATAAACAGAGGCTACAAATTTCAATTTCACACTTTTCCAAAAATGAGAGGCATGCCAAACCTGCCACAAAATCAAAGGGCAGAGGCACAACTACAAATTTCAAAGCTCATAAACATGAGAGCTATTAAAGAGGTACCTACTCACGAACAAGGTCAAGGTTTTTATTCACGACTTTTTCTGGTACCAAGAAAAGGAACCGACTGGAGACCTATTCTGGACTTATCCATCCTAAACACTTTTCTACTTGTACCAAAATTCAAGATGCTCACATTACAGCAACTTCTTCCCATGCTGGGCAAGGAGTTTTGGCTGGTAACATTGGACCTCAAGGAGGCATACCTGCATGTCCCAATAAGACAAAGCTGCAGAAGATACCTCAGATTTCTTGCAAGTTCAATCCACTATCAATTCTCTGCATTGCCCTTTGGCTTATCTACTGCGCCCAGAGTATTCACAAAGTGCCTGGCATCAGTGATTGCCTACTGCAGACTTCAAGGGATACAAGTTTACCCTTATTTGGACGACTGCCTGATCCAAGCGGACAGCAAGCACATACTTCTGGACATCTAGCATATGTGACACGGTTACTGCATTCTCTGGGATACACCATCAACAAAGAGAAATCAAGGCTAACACCATCTCAGAAAATAACTTTCCTGGGTGCCAACTTGGACACAAACACCCAGATGGCCTACCTTACCCCAGAAAAACAGGGGCAACTATCTCAGTACTTCAAAATTCTAGCAAAATGTACCAGGCTTACTGCAAGGAAAATCCTGCAGGCTCTGGGATTCATGGCATCTTGCATTCTCTTAATCCCATGTGCAATGCTGCATATGAGGAAACTTCAATGGTACCTAAAAAACCTATGGTCTCAACACAGTCACAGTTTGGAAACAATACCAATAATTCCATGTTTGCAAAAGGAATTCCTATGGTGGGCACAAGCATGTCAAGCAAACACAGGCCTCCCATTCTGCAAGCCTCAAGCAAAGCAAGTCATCACAACAGACACCTCAGATTACGCCTGGGGGGCGCACATGACGGACAGGTGCATTCAGGGCAAATGGTCCCAAAAGGAAAAGCACCTTCACATCAATCAAAAAGAAATGCTAGCAGTAATAAATGCAATTACAGCTTTCAAGGACTTCCTGCATCCAGGACAATTACTGATAAGAACAGACAACACCACAGTAATGTGGTACATAAACAAGGAGGAACACATTCATACCCCTTGTGCAGACTAGCCATGACTCTTTGGAACTTGGCTCTGGAATGGCAAATCGAACTACAAGCACAGTACTTGCCAGGATTGGAAAACACGCTGGCCGACAATCTAAGCAGAAATATGACAGATCCACACGAATGGAAGTTACATCCTCAGGTGTTTACAGAAATAATCCAAGCGTGGGGGAGGCCAGACACAGATCTTTTTGCCTCCCACAGGAATCATCAATTGGGAAAGTTTTGTTCAAGGACCATTCATCCAAAGGCCTGGAGAGTGGATGCCCTTTCATTCAGTTGGTCAGCATGGACAGTTTACGCATTCCCACCTCTGCCTCTTCTGCCCAAGGTGCTTTTGAAAGCAAGAGCAGACAGACCGAAGATGATACTGATTGCTCCAGATTGGCCAAGGCAACACTGGTACCCACTCCTGAGGAGCCTAACACATACTCCTCCCTGGTCCCTGCCTCTAATGCCTCTTCTGCTGACTCAGCACAGCTACAAAACTCTTCACAGTCAGCTGAAGACACTCAATCTCGCTGCATGGAAAATTCCTTAACACCACAACAGACCCTACTCTCCAAGGAGGTGCAGGATGTCATTTTGGAGGCCAGAAGGCCATCTACTAGAAAAGCTTACTTCGCAAAATGGAAGCGGTTTTGCTCTTGGAATGAGAAAAAAGGCCAGGACCCTAGAAAACTGAACTTGCCTCGGGTATTACAGTATGTAGCTGAGCTGTTGAACAGTGGACTTTCATTTTCTTCCATAAAAATCCATGCCTCAGCCATTTCTGCAGAATTCAACACGGATCCTCCTTTATTTTCTCATCCACTCTTACGACAGTTCCTCAGAGGGGCTAAGAATATAAGACCACCAAGGAAACCACCAATACTAGCCTGGGATCTTAATTATATACTAGAAAAATTAACATTGCCTCCCTTTGAACCAGCTGCCTCAACAGATTTACAATATTTGTCCTGGAAAACAGCCTTCCTTCTGGCTATCACTTCAGCTCGTAGAGTTTCGGAACTACAGGCCCTCATGGCGGTGCAGCCCTTTCTCATCTTCCATCAGGACAGGGTTTCCCTTCGTACCAACCCATCATTTATGCCTAAAGTTGTATCCAGGGTAGCTTTAAGTCAAGCCATACACCTTCCTACCTTTTACCCTAATCCTCAAAACAAAGGGGAAAGGCTGCTACATTCTTTAGACATCCATAGGCAGCTACGTTACTATTTGGACAGAACAAAGTCCTTCAGGAAATCAGAACAACTCTGTCCTATGCTGTTGGGGCATAAGGGAAGCCAGTTTCCAAGCAGACTATTTCAAAGTGGATAGGCCACTGCATACGGTTTTGTTATTCCTATCATGGGAAATCTGTTCCTACAAGTATCAGATCACACTCCACCAGGGCCACAGCTACCTCTACAGCCTTCCTCAGAGGAGTCCCTACCAAAGATATTTTGGAGGCAGCCACTTGGAGTTCCGTTCATACCTTCACAAAACACTACCACCTTCCTTTATATTCCAGAACTAGAGCAGGCTTTGCCACTGCTGTGTTGCAGGGCATTCTGGCTCAACCCAGTTCCTCCTAGTACCTACCACCCTGTGCGTAGCTTTGGGACTCTACCCATCTGTGATTACTGCAGCTGTATGCACGATGAACATAGTACAGTTTTGTACCTACCATAAATGTAGATGTTCGAGTGCTAATACAGCTGCAGTACAGGTTTCCCTCCCCCCTTCCCCACTTGGTAAAGGCATGGGGCCTAACAACCTCTTCATACAACCTAACTGGGTTATCCTTCTATGGTTTATTTGCTTACAACTACTGATTTTGGATTATATTGCATTGCTTGTATATATATTTATGTTTATATATATAAACATAATTTATGTATTGCATTCCTTCTGGGGGGCACCTGACATCTGGGGCAAGAAAGACTGAAGAACATGGCGTCGGCTGTGTCTTATATACTCCGGCCTCACTGACGTCAGGAGAGAAAGTGACAACCGACGCCGGACCTAGACTTTGGAATTCGGCCGACCGAGGGACCGCCTGACGGCAGAGAACCCATCTGTGATTACTGCAGCTGTATTAGCACTCGAACATCTACATTTATGGTAGGTACAAAACTGTACTTTTTTCTTGCCGTGCGGTCCCCAAAGCAAAAGCAGTTCGCAAGTGCCGGTCGGCCGACTCCTGAGATTTTCAAATTCGAATTTCAGATCCGAAGTCTTTATTAAAGCTAAGTACTCCATTGGGGAAACTTTTTTTTCTTGCTCCAGACCAATGTCAGAAAAACAATTGTATTTCTTGTGGGAAGCAAATGCCTCAAGGATTTTCATTCTTAACTGTATTCCTTGCCTAGGCCCTGATCACAACGTTGCTAGCTGTCGGTTTTGTGCTAGATTTAACCAATGCATGATTAAGCGTCTGTACGATTTTGCCTTTCTTTACTTTGGCCGAAGGTTCAGTTATATAATGCCATCGGAACAATCGACCGGAGTTTTTAAAAAGCGCAAGGAAAAGGACAGGCATCTGAGGTCCAAAACCGACTAGGCTTCCGTTAAGCCAGTTGCCGGTTCTCAGGCACTTTTGCAGCCCCTGACGCCCGCTACCTCAGAGCCACAGGCTGCTGCCGATTCCCACGTGGAACTAGCTAGGCCTATGGATACTCAAGGTATTGGACACCCGGAAATTATTTCCTCATATGGGTCTGGAGCTGCTGAGCAGGCATTGGCTTCTGAGGGTGTTTTCAGACCTACACAGTTATGTAAAGCCTACCTCAGCTTCCAAAACAGACTAAAGCAGCTCTAAAGACAAGTACAGCATTTTCCTGGACAAACTTCCATGCCTAAAAAACAGATGCTCAAAATGGCCGAAGACCTATTTACCTTGATCAGGGGTTCCCAGCCCCCTCCTGATAAGAGGCCTAGGCAAGAGACAGAATATGAATCTTCAGATCAGGTTTCCATTACCTCCGACTCCTCTTCTGAGCAGGAATACTCTTTCTCCCTATGAGGATTCTGATGCTGAAGAATCTATTCCTTCAGCTTCTTTTCCTGAGGAGTTATCTTTTGGGGAAACCCTGCATACCATGAGGGAGCACTTCCACTGGGAGAGCCAAGACAACTCAGATTCAAAGAAAAGGCTTAGAGATTTTCTTTTACTACCTCAGCACAGGCCGCTTGCTATTCCTCCTGTGTTAGACATTGTAGATGTATTTTCAGAGTCCGCTCTTTCTCCTGACTCTACCCCCTGCCCCTGTAAAACCAGACAGATACTAAAGGGTTCCAGACTCGCATAAATTTCTTTATAAAAACCCTGCTGCTGATCCAGAAACCATGTCTCAGGGTCCCAAAGGGGTCAAGGCTTCAACTGCAAAAAACCCTGTCCCCTCCGACAGGGATTCTAGGGCACTAGACAGATTGGGGGGGGGGGAGTTTACACTTCTGCTACTTTGGCTGTGAGGGCTTTAAATTGTCAATTTCATATGCTTAAATATCAGCAATACTTAGTCACTGCTAAAACAGAAAATGTTGGCAAATTCTGATTGTGCAGAAAATAAGGAAATGCAGGGTTTATCGCATGCAACTGAAAAAGTGTGAAAGCATACATTGCAATGTGGTTTTGATTCTGTAGAGGCCTCTTGCAGGGCCGCAGTTACGGGTTCTGTCATTAGGAGGCATGCTTGGTTAAAGGAATAGATTCTACCTGATCATGTTAAGGCAAAATTACTAGATGCTGCATTACAGCAGGATACCTTATTTGGTGATAAAGCAGAGGAGGTGTTGAAGAAAATGGAGGACAAAGCTAAATCTATGCAAACAGTAAAGGATTTCTTAAGGTACAGCCACCCAGATTTAGTAGAAACTGGCCTACAAAGAATTGGTCCTTTACAGTGTCTGACAGACCACAGAGGCAGATCCCAGCCCCAGGGCTCATACAGGCCTAAACAGTGGGGCACTTCTATCTCCAAAAGCAGAGAATACAAATCACAGCCATACAGGAAACAGTCCCAATGACTTCCCTCTGCCAGCACCAAGCACTTATGTTTTGGGGTAAGGGGTAAAACTAGCACTTTTTCACAAAACTGGCACATGCTCACCCAGAACAAATGGGTGTTGACTATAGTGTCCCAGGGCTACAGGTTTCACTTTCACACCATGCCAAGGGCAAAAGGTATGCCAGACCTGCCACACAAACTATGGGCAGAGGCACAAAAACAAGTTTCATCCCTCATGGACTTGAGGGCCATTCAGCGAGTACCACAGCAAGAGCAGGGACAAGGATTTTACTCTAGGCTTTTCTTGGTACCCCGAAAGGACAAAGCCTGGAGACCAATACTGGACCTGTCTATTCTGAATACATTTCTGGACGTTCCAAAATTCAAAATGTTGACTTTGCAGCAGCTTCTGCCCATGCTGGGCAAGAAGGCTTGGCTTGTAACTTTGGACCTAAAAGAGGCATATGTGCATGTACCAATCAGACAATCTTGCAGCAGAAACCTCAGATTCATAGCGGACTCAATGCACTACCAATTCTCTGCACTGCCCTTTGGCTTATCTACTGTGCCCAGGGTCTTCACAAAATGCCTGGCACCAGTAATTGCATATTGCAGACAGAGGAATTCAAATATATCCTTACTTAGATGATTGCCTTATTCAAGCAGAGAACAAGGACATTCTACTAGAGCACCTGGCATTTGTAAAAAAATTGATTTGCGTAGGGTACACAGTAAACAAAAAGAAATCAAAATTAGTACCCTCTCAAGAGATAATATTCCTGGGTGCAAGCTTAAATACAACTGCCCCAGATGGCTTATCTCATGCCAGACAAAGGCAACTGACTTCTTACTTCACAATGTTGGCAACAAAGACCCAGTTATCTGCAAGAAAAATTATGCAGGCCTTGGGCTTCATGGCATTCTTCTAATTCCATATGCCAGACTGCATATGAGGAAACTGCAATGGTATCTAAAAAGTGTTTGGACTCAGCATTGCAACAACCTGGAAACATTGATTACCCTCATTTCTTGCTTTCAACAGGAGTTTTGATGGTGGGCACAGTCCTGTCACCTCAACAAGGGACAGCCATTCAACCTACCCACAGCCAGGCAGTCAATAACAGATGCTTCAGATTATGCTTGGGGGTCCCACATGGCAGGAAAATTTATTCAGGGCACATGGCCCTCAAGCCAAATGCATCTTCATATCAATCAAAAAGAGATGCTGGCTGTTCAGAATGCCCAGACAGCTTTCAAGGACCTTCTTCATCCAGGACAACTACTGAGGAAGGATACTACTACAGTCATGTGGTACATAAAAAAGCAGGGAGGCACACATTCCTACCCCCTCTGCAGACAAGCCATGACTTTGTGGGACACAGCACTTACTTATCAAGTACATTTGCAAGCACAATTCCTGCCAGGAAAAGAAAATACTCTGGCAGACTAAACAGAAACATTACGGATCCCCACGAGCTGAAACTGGATCCACAAGTCTTCAGCATGATAAAGAAATGGGGATGCCCAGACATGGATCTTTTTGCCTCTCTTAACAACTGCCAACTACAGAGATTCTGCACAAGGACTTATCACAAGCAAGCATGGAAAGTGGATGCTCTATCATTCAGCTGGAAAACCCTAACAGTATATGCCTTTCCTCCTCTGCCTCTCCTTCCCAAGGTACTCTTAAAGGTCAGACAAGAGAAGACAAAAATGATTCTGATTGCCCCAGACTAGCCCTGGCAGCACTGGTACCCAATCATAAAGAGCTTGTCTCAAGGCCCAGCCTGGACATTGCCTCTAATTCCTCACTTACTGTGACCCAACGAAGCAATCAGATCCTGCACAGCCAACTCAGGACCCTAAATCTGGCAGCATGGTGAATAATATAGCCATTCAGAACACACCTCTCTCTAAAGCAGTGATGGATGTTTTGGAGGCCAGGAGGCCAAGTACCAGAAAATCTTATGCAGAAAAATGGAAGAGATTCTGTGCTTGGAATTGACACGCTTGTACCAAATATTCCTCAGATTTTACAATACCTAACTGAGATGCTGGACAAAAGCCTATCCTTATCAATTAAAATCCATGCCTCTGCCATTTCAGCTCATTACAATACTGAACCACCTATTTATTCTCAACCATTGCTAAGGCAGTACCTCAGAGGGGCCAAAGACATAAGACCTCCAAGGAGAGCACCAATACCTACATGTGACCTCAATTATGTGTTGGAGAAACTCGCACTATGCCTTTTGAGCCAGCCAATACAGCTGAAATAAAGTTCTTAGCTTGGAAAACAGCTCTGCTCCTAGCAATAACCTCTGCAAGATGAGTTTCAGAGTTACAGGCTCTCATGGCTGTGGAACCTTTCATCATTTTCCATCCAGACAGGGTTTCTCTGAGGACTAACCCTACATTTATGCCTAAGGTGTAGTGTCCAGTGTGGCCCTTAACCAAACCATTCATTTGCCTACTTTTTATCCAAACCCACAGAATAAGGGTGAGATACTCCTGCATTCTCTGGACATACACAGACAGCTACGCTTCTACTTGGACAGAACTAAAGCTTTCAGAAAGACTGAGCAACTTTTAGTGGCATATGCTGCAGGATCACAAGGAAAGCCCATCTCAAAGCAGACTATTTCAAAATGGATAGGCCACTGCATTCGATTCTATTATTCAAAACATGGAAAATCAATTCCTAAGGGCATTAGGCTACATTCTACCAGAGCAGCAGCCACTCCAGCAGCCTTCCTCAGAGGGGTACCAACCAAAGACATTTTAGAGGCTGCAACTTGGAGTTCAGTGCACACTTCCACCAAGCACTACCATTTGCCCCTCTACTCTAAATCCAGAGCAGGCTTTGCCACTGCAGTTTTGCAGGGCCTTATAGCCTCTCCTATTCCTATTTAGACCCAGCCACCCTACCTCTGCTTTGGGACTTAACCCAAGTGTAATGACTGCAACAGTGAAACACGAACATAGTACAGTTGTGTACCTACCATAAATGTGGATGTTCGAGTTTATTCACTGTTGCAGTCCAGGTTACCCACCCACCATCCCCCTTTTCTTTGCTGGGACTTATCTGTACTTCTCTATCCTATACAACCTATGTGTTGTATTTGCTTGTAGATGAAGGAAATGTTTGTTAATTTTTAGCCTACCAATTTGGGGGCACCTGACATCTGGGGCAAGAAACTGAAGAAAATGTCGTCTGCTGTATCTTTTATACCCTTGGTACACTGACATCAAGGAAGAGGCGACAGCAACAGGCACCTGACCAAGACTTTGGAATTCAGGCCGACTGCGGGTAGCCTGCCAGCAGGATAACCCAAGTGTAATGACTGCAACAGTGAATACACTCTAACATCTACATTTATGGTAGGTACACAACTGTACTTTTGGTGTATTTGAGCTTTCTGGTGTATTTGCTTTTTGTTGGAGGTGTAACATAACATATAATTGCTTCACATTATGGGGGCAACTGACATCCGGGGCAAGAAAGACTCAAGTAATGGTGTCGTCCATGTTTTATATCACTGACTACCTGACGTCATGGAAGAGACCGCATCTGATGCAGGAATCCAAGACTCTGGTGTTCAGGCTGGCTGACTGCTGCCTACAGGCAGATTCTCATCACTTGGTGCCAAAGAAGTTTATGGTTTGAAGCTTTGAGGTCCCTGGCAGTATAGAGTGCTCCTGTAGTTAGTGCCATGTTTATCCCCAGTGCCTGAAACTACCACTGGTTCTACCACAGGCTTTGTTGCTGAAATCCTGTAATTCTGCCTGTTTTAGAGGCAGAGATTTCAGATAGAGTATGCTGGGGTGCCTCACTCAGACATATTTTTAAGTGAAAAACATTTTTCATGTAGGTTTAGTAGTATTATGAACCTCCTCCGTCTTGACTGCTGGTAATCTTGGATGCAAGTCAAGACAGCCATTTGGCCTTAATTATTTCGTAGTCAGTTTGCACATGTTCAGCCCTAGCTCATAAGATAGATCTTTAAAGAGGTGCTGCATTTTAAGTTTTGTTGAATACCACACCATTTTGAACTACTGGACCTGAATTTCATGGTCAATAGGTTTGCCTGTCCTGATCTTACTAGCTCAGTATCGCTAAAGGTGTTTCCTTAGAAAACTTTTTCCAATGATAGTCTCGGTGTCTGACCCTAAAGGTGTAGGTAACCAGATGTGGCCTTTCACAGTGTTTGCTGAAGATGACCTCATGATTCTTTGTATTTACAGTTTTACTGCTAACTCTTCTGACTTTTGTCACAAAAGTTTGGCATCCAGCCTAACTTCAGGAGCTTTTCTCACTTTCACTTATTGGCTTGATTGACATCTCCCACCTAGGTGTCAGTGGTATTTGAAGGATGCCTGCCAGTGGCATCATTTTATCTTGTTATAATGTATAGTCTGAGAGTATTAAGCTTTGTTGGTTCGTCTATTTGACCTGGCTTCTGCAGTGCAGAAAAAAAAAAAAAAAAACCTTATTGGTGAACTTTTATTTATTTTTTTTTCCCTCCTCCTCCAATTGCTAGATAAGGGTACTGGCTTTAGAATGCCATAGGTTGCTTGCTCCCAGGCACATTGGGGTTAGAAGTCCGTATTTGAAGTGCATTACTTCGAAAAAAAAATGCACCAGCGCTTGTTTGCATATGTTTATTTATGATGCAGAGCATATCATTGGCCCTTGTCCTGGGTTTGGTTAGAAGCTTATCAGGTGGAGAGCAAAAAATCTCCATGACTGTTAGAAAAAGCAGAGTACTTTTTTCAGGGCCATCATGGCATCTGCCATATTTTCCATGGGTATCCCACTTTAAAAGCATATTTAGAAGTTCTCAGTTGAGAAGGATCGTAGAGAAGGGCAACACACATCGAGAGAGATCTGAGGCTCCATTAGGTTCTATGACATTAGGTTTGCTGAAGTTCTTTTGCGCGTCTATTACATAGTCGAACTTTTAAAAGTTCAAACGTCATATGGTTGACACCATATGATCGAACTTTTAAAAGTTCAAAAATGTAATACAAAAAAAGAAAGAAAAAGCCTATCTGAATGGTTTGGGGGGGGGGGGGCAAAGCCCCCTGCACCCGCCACTCTTTAAATATACCAACTCCGAGATCACACTACAGTGCAGAAAAGGGAAATCTTCCCATTCCGCACTGTACAGAGATCTCCGTTGAAATGTTTGAACTTTTAAAAGTTCGATCATATGGTGTCAACCATATGATCGAACTTTTAAGAGTTCGACAACGTGCTATAGACCCTCTTTTAATGCCCTCATCTCAGATGCTTATTTGGACTGAAGCTTTTGACATTGCTGCATTGAGAAGTGCCCTGTTTTTACACTGCCCTCCCAAGCCAGAGTCTTGTATTTCATTTAGTCTGGACACACCTTCTTGGGTATTTGGTCCTGATGCCTTTTCCATAAGAGGCTTAGGTTTGTCAACTCTCTCCAGCTCCCATTATCAGTGTTGATTTTGGCTGCACATAGCCAGAGACTTCAAGGGCAACCACCACCTCCTATATCCAGGCTCAAGATGACTAAAAATCAGATACTTGCCAATTTGCCTCAGCCTTTGCAATGTGGGCTTCCACCCAAGCCCCCTTCCCAGGACCTGATGAAAGTGGCGTAGAACTTCAGTCTCACAGGTTAACTTTGTCCGAGTTCCCTCGTCAAAAAGGAAGAGGGAAGCCTCCTCTGAATATTGTAATTATTTATTAATCAGAGTCTGATTCATGCTGGCTTGATATTTCTCTCCTGTTCCAACACATATGACACTGGAGGGCAGCTTATATTTTGCTTGTCCACTAGGATTTCTCATTTGAGTTTGTTCTACTTAGTGCTGTAGTATTGAATCTTGGGAATTCCTATCTGCAGACGCCCACTGTTAGCCTGATTTCCAGAGTATTTCAACACATAAACCAAGAGGCAGGGTAAAGCAAATATATAAATATATATATATATATATATATATATATGTAAAAATATAAATAAAATACTCAGCAAAGCAAATCAACAAAGGTGCTTAAAACAAAGCTTTTGGGCTCAACAGCCCTTCATCGTTGAAGGGTTGTTGAACCCGCAAGCATTTTGTTTCATTAAACACCTTTGTTGATTTGCGTTCCAGGGAATTTCACCATCTCTGGCCAGCAGGCACCCTCTCTACCCACAATCAGTACCATAAAGAAGTTGTATGCCTACTCCATCTTTAGATGTTCTTCGTGTTTCATTGTTGCAGTCATTACATTTGGGTCATCTGCTGGCAGGTTGCCCTCAGTCGGCCTGAATAACAAAGTCTTGGGTGCTGCGTTGGTTGCTGTCTCCTCTTCCATGACGTCAGGTCATCAGGGGTATAAAACATGCAGCCGACGCCATTTTAATTGGTCTGTTTTGCTGTGCGGTGCCTGAAGCAGAAGCAGTTCGCAAGTGCCGGTTGGCCGACTCCTGAAATTTTCATATTGGAGTTTCAGATCCAAAGTCTTCAAACTAAAGCCAAGTACCCCATTGGATAAACTTTCTTGCTCCTTACCGTTGTCGGTAAAAGCTAATTGCATTACTTGTGGGAAGCAAATACCTCATAAGAATTTTCATTTGTACTGTATTCCTTGCCTAGGCCCTGATCACAATGTGCCTTGCTGTCGGTTTTGTGCTAAATTTAACCAACGCACTCTAAGCGTCAGTATATTTCTGCTTCTAAATATTTTGGTTCAAGATTTATCTACTCTGGAATGTCGTCTGGTAGCAATCTGACTACCGGAGTTCACAAAAAAAAGGAAAAAGACCGTAGAGATCCAAAACCGACAAAGCTTTTCCTAAGTCAGTCACCAGTACTCAGTGAGGCGTGTTCGCAGCCCCTGATACCTGCTACCTGCTACTTTTGAGTCGCAGGCCTCTACGGAGACCCATTCGGAGTCCGGTATGCCGCAAGATTAGCAAAGTATTGAACCTGCGGATGTCTCTCCCTTGGATGGGTCCGGAGCCGCTGAGCAGGCACCGGCTTCTGAAGGTGTTTTCAGGCCTCAACATTTTTACATTAAACAGACGCCAGCAACAAAAACAAGGTCAAAAACAAGTTTGTCTAAAAAATGGACGCATGAGACACATGCTCAGGCCCCTATGCCTAAAAAACAGATGACCAAAATGGCTGAGGATTTAATTACCTTGATCAGGGGTTCCCAACCCCCCTTGCTAAGATGCCTAGGCAAGGCACCAATTATGAATCTTCAGATCAGGTTTCCATTTCTTCTGATTCCTTTTCTGATCGGGAATTTTCTATTCCACCCTATGAGGATTCTGATGCAGAGGAATCCATCCCATCTGTATCTCCTCCTGAGGGTTACTCTTTTGAAGAGACTTTGCATACTTTAAGGGAGCATTTACACTGGGAGAGTCAGGACTTCTCTGAATCAAAAATGAAGCTTTGGGATTTCCTTCTTCTTCAGCATAGGCCTTTGGCATTACCTCCTGTATTAGACATTGTTGTGTTTTTGGAATCGAGCATGGCTTCCCGATTCCCTGCCTCCAGCTCCTAGTAAGCCAGACAGATATTAGAGTTCCTGACTCCCACAAATTTCTTTTCAAAAATCCTGCTGCTGATCTGGAGACTATTTGTCAGGGTCCCAAAGTTGTTAAGGCTTCTACAGCCAATAATCCTACCCCTTTTGATTGAGATTCCAGGGTGCTGGATAGATGGGGTAAGAAGGTTTATATGTCTGCAACCTTGGCAATCTGGGCTTTAAACTCAGTTTCATATGCTTAAATATCAACAGCATGTTATGGGCGTACTGGAACAGAAAATTGTTGATTTCTGATTTGTGTGGAAAATAGTTACAGGATTTATTGCATTCAGCAGAACAGGTTGGAAAACCTACTTTGCAATGTGGTTAATTCCTTGGAGGCCTTTTGTGGGGCTGCCGTTACTGGATCTGTGATTAGAAGGCATGCTTGGCGCAAAATCTGCCTGATCATAATGAATTGTTGGATGCCTCTTTGCTTCTTGATACTCTGCTAATAAGGCAGAAGAGGTTTTAAAGAAAATGGAAGACAGAGCTAAATCTATGCAAATTGTAAAAGATTTCTTGCTAGTGCAGCCACCCAGGTTCAGTAGGCACTGGTCTACTAAAAATTGGTCAATTCCTGTGTCCAACAGAGCCATTCAGGGCAAACCCAGGTGCTCAAAAGGCTCCAGATATCAATCACAGGGTTCTTACAGGTCAAAGCAATGGGGTGCCTCCACCTCCAAATTTGGAGGAAACAAAGCACAACCCTACAATAAGCAGTGTCAATGACTTCCCTTTCATCTCCAAGCACTTAACTTTTGGCAGCCCCCTTGGGGGGAAAACTAGCACTTAATGCTCAAAATTGGCAGTTAATTACCCAGGATAAGTGGGTATTAAACATAGTATCCCAGGGGTACAGATTTAATTTCCATACTTTGCCAATTCCAAACGGATGGTCGGATCTGCCACAAAACCAGTGGGCAGAGGCCCAGAAACAAGTTAATGTCCCTCATGGATATGGGTGCTATTCAACCGCTACCAGAAAAGGAAAAAGGACAAGAATTTTATTCAAGACTTTTCCTGGTACCTAGAAAAGACAATTCATGGTGTCCAATACTGGACTTATCGATTCTGAACACGTTCCTGGACATTCTGAAATTCAAAATGCTGACTTTACAGCAGCTACTGCCTATGATAGGCAAGAATGCTTGGTTAGTAACTTTAGACTTAAGAGGCATATCTCCATATCCCAATAAAAAGAATCATGCAGAAGATACCTCTGCTTCAAAGCATGTTTTTTGCATTACCAGTTCTCTGCACTGCCCTTTGGCATATCTACTGCGCCCAGGGTCTTTACAAAGTGCCTGGCAGCAGTAATTGCATTCTGCTGACAAACATTCAAATTTATCCTTATCTAGACTATTATCTCATTGAAGCAGAGGACAAGGACACTCTCTAACATCTGGCGTTTGTAAAAAGGCTTCTAGCATGCCTAGGGTACACCATAAACGAAAAGAAATCACAACTGGTACCCTCTCAAATAATTACATTCCTGGGTGCAAGCTTGAACACAACTGCCCAGCTGGCTTACCTCACGCCAGACAACGGCAATTGATAGCATGCTTCAAACAAATGGTAACCAAAACCCAGTTATCTGCAAGACAAATTCTGCAGGCTTTGGGGTTCATGGCATCTTGAATCCTACTAATTCCATATGCGAGACTGCATATGAGGGAACTTTAATGGTACCTAAAAAGCTTATGGAGTCAGCATTGTCACAGCCTGGAAACAATGATTCCTCTCATTCCCTGCCTACAACAGGAGTTTCTTTGGTGGGCAGAGACATGACCAAAACAAGGAACTGTCATTCACTCTACCCCCTGCCACCCAAACTCTAACTACAGGCGCATCAGACTATGCTTGGGGGGCCCACCTGGCAGGGAGATGCATTCAGGGCAAATGGAGCCCAAACCAAATGCATCTGCATATCAACCAGAAAAAAATGCTAGCTGTTCAGAATGCTCTGACAGCCTTCAATGACTTACTTCATCCAGGACAACTACTGATAAAGATGGACAAACCATAGTTATGTGGTACATAAACAAGCAGGGGGATACCCATTCCTACCCCTTTTGCAGACTAGCCATGGCCTTGTGGAACACAGCCTTGACTTACCAGATAAATCTTCAAGCTAAATTCCTGCCAGGAAAGCAAAGTACTGTGGCAGACGGCCTAAGCAGCAATCTTCTGGACCCGCACGAATAGAAACTGGATCCACATATCTTCAGCATGTTAACACAGAAATGGGGATGCCCAGACATCCTCTCCCCAAAACTATCAGTTGGACAACTTCTGCACAAGAACTCATCACAAAAAAGCATGGAAAGTGGATGCTCTATCCTTCAGCTGCTAAAACCTGTCAGTCTATGCCTTTCCACCTCTGCCTCTACTCTCCAAGGTCTTAAAAGTCAGAGGGGAAAAACAAAAAAATGATTCTAATT
This sequence comes from Protopterus annectens, assembly GCF_019279795.1. Taxonomy (NCBI): domain Eukaryota; kingdom Metazoa; phylum Chordata; order Ceratodontiformes; family Protopteridae; genus Protopterus; species Protopterus annectens. Next base: position 482,238,745 of record NC_056727.1, read on the forward strand.
GCTCCGGACTGGCCTTTCCAACAATGGTACCCACTTCTAAGGAATATGTCATACCTTCCTCCATGGTACTTGCCTCAAACACCTCATCTATTGTCTCGGCAGAACTATCAAATTCTGCACACACACAGCTCCAACCTCTGAATCTTGCAGCATGGCTAATCAACTTATTTCAAACCACATCTCTCAGTAAACCTGTGATGGATGATATTTTGGAAGCCAGAAGGCCTAGTACTAGAAAATCTTATGCTGATAAATGGAATTGATTCTGTGCTTGGAACCAAGCACAAGGAATAGATGCAACAAAGCCCAATATACCTCAGATTTTACAATACTTAACTGATGCTTGACAAGGGCCTATCTTTTTCTTCAATAAAAGTCCATGCCTCTGCCATCTCGACTCATTACAACACAGAGCCTCCCCTCTTTTCTCATCCACTGCTTAAACAGCATCTCAGAGGGGCCAAAAATTTAAGACCTCCCAGGAGAACACCTTCCCCCGCATGGGATCTCAATTTTGTGCTGGAAAAACTCACCCTGCCTCCTTTTGAACCAGCAGCTACTGCGGATATTAAATTTACATCTTGGAACACACCTTTTCTTTTGGCAGTCACTTCAGCAAGAAGGGTTTCAGAACTACAGGCTGTTATGGCAGTGGAGCCTTTCATTATATTTTACCCGGACAGGGTGGCCCTCAGGACCAGTCCTTTTATGCCTAAGATGGTATCCAGTGTGGCTCTTACAGACCATACGCCTGCCAACATTTTTCCCAGACCCGCAAAACAAGGGGGAGTGGATTCTGCATTCATTGGATGTACACATAACTAAGATTCTACTTTAACAGGACAAAATCTCTAAAAGTCTGAGCAACTACTGGTAGCATTTGCTGCAGAATCAGATGGGAAGGCTGTATCAAAGCAGACTTTCTAAATGGGTAAGCCACTGCATTCGTTTCTGCTATTTGCACCTTGGTAAACCTGTGCCCAAAAGGATCAGATCCCATTCCACCAGGGCTGCCTGTACTTAGCTTTTCTCAGAGGGGTACCAACCAAAGACATTCTAGAAGCTGCTACTTGGAGCTCTGTTCATACGTTCACAAAGCATTACCATTTACCTCTCCTCTAAATCCAGGGCAGGCTTTGCCACTGCAGTCCTTATAGCTGCCCCTAATGCTGTTTAGTTCCATCCTCCCAACCATAGCTTTGGGATTCTACCCAAATGTAATGACTGCAACAGTGAAACACGAAGATAGTACAGTTGTGTACACTTAACATAAACGTAGATGTTCGAGTGTATTCACTGTTGCAGTCCAGGTTACCCACCCGCCATCCCCCATTCTATACCTTTTCTTTCCTTCACTATACTCAAAAGCCTTTGTGTATTTGCTTTTAGTTGAAGGTACATTTTATGTTTCTAACGTACATTTATATATTTACAGTTTATATATATTTTTGCTCCCCATTTGGGAGGCACCTGACATCTGGGGCAAGAAAAACTGATTTAAAATGGCGTTGGCTACATGTTTTATACCCCTGACGACTTGACATCATGGAAGAGGAGACAGCATCTGACGCAGGACCTAAGACTGTTATTCAGGCTGACTGAGGGCAACCTGCCAGCAGATTACCCAAATGTAATGACTGCAACAGTCAATACACTCTAACATCTACATTTATGTTAAGTGTACACAACTGTACTTGTCATTTTAGTCTGCAGAAAACCTGTCAGTTGCTTTATCAGTTTGTTGGTTAAGCTTCAAGGCCACAGATCATGCTAAATTGCTTGTTAATGGAACTTATTTTTCCTTATAATTGCTTCTGATGTCAGCTGTAGTTAACCACCTAAATGTGGAAAACAAATTCTGCAAAGGGATTTTCACTCCTGTTTTACTTTGGCCTAGAGCATAGTGTCCCCCACTGTGCAAGTTTTTTTGCCTTTAATGATTGGATTATTGGGTGTGTGGCAAACTCCCTTAATAGAAGTCTAATTGAAGGTTATGTTGAGCTTAGGCACACAGTCACCTGACTGATTTCTGGTAGACTTTCCAATTGTCCAGAAGAGAAGGAAGTCAGGAGGCCAACAGTATTCTACTGGTGTCTGAATCCAGCCCGCATCATAGTGGATCCAGATGAAGCACATTTACAGCCCCCCTACATTGCTGATCACTAGGCCAGAGATCTCTGTTCTGACCCTTATGAAGGCTGCTGTGTCTTCAACCCTATCCACTTCCTTCTAAGCTGGGACCAGGCAGGTTTGGTTAGGTTGGGGCTGCATTGCAGGTTGCAACTTATGCAAGTGCCTTGGTTTAAGAGGATAACGGTACTTGGGGAGAATCTTCCTGTGGCTTGGTCTGCGGCTAATTGTCCATGTCCTGTGGCCTTCCTGTCTGCCTGGTTCAAGAGTCAAGTGGATGCAGCATCTGGAGTTGCTGAGACTATACTACCCAGGTCCCAGGCTCCTACAACTCAGGTTACTCATCCAGATCTTGGCAGCCTTGCCTGGAAAGGGAGCCTTTTTGAGGAACTATTCTGAAGAAAAAAAAGGACCTATCCCTACAGAGGGACTCATGATTCTTGTGATTCTGAGGAGGAGGAGATCAGCTTATATGGTGCACATACCCTCATACCAACACTTGATTCAGATTCTGAAGACTTCTTGTTTTCAGCTGCACCTCTTGAGGACTTCTCATTGTGGGATGCGCTTTACAAGATGAGTCCTTCATTAGAACAGGTACATAAGGCTGAATTTGCTTGTTATTGGACCTTGGACAAATCCTCTAGTCCATGATGTTGTTGGGTGATGTTTTCAGACATGTCTTCGATTTACTATCTCCTGCTCCAAGGAAGCCAGATGGCTTCTACAAGAATTCACTGGCAGACCAGGTGTGGTGTGGGGGCTTACATAACGTTTAGTGTTTGCTGACAAATGCAAGTTAGTGTTTTGACTCTTACCTTAGAGGGGAAATTAGCTAGGCTTAAATGGCCTAAAAGAGCAGCTTGCCAAGTATTTACCTTATGAGCCCAAATAGTCCATCAAAGGAAACACTGGGCCTGTATCCAGTAACCCCTTGCCAATTGATAGGGAAGGCAGAATACTATACTGGTTTGATAAGAAAGCATACAGTTTAGCTACCCTGGCCATGGGAGCTCTCAACTCTTCATTCTGTAGGCTAAAATAGCTTGTATGTACAGTTGGAGAGAAAAGCCAAGGCAAGGGAGACTCCAGAAAAGAGCCTCAAGAGGGGACATTCAGGAACTTGCCAGCACTGAGCGGCAGGTGTCCAGACTCCCTTAAATGTGTCTGCTGTGGCTGCATCATACAGGGTAGCATCTACAGGGTCTGACCAGGAGACATAACCCATCTGAGGAATCTACCCCTTTTAAAACTGAACTTTGTCACCTAGTCAAAGGACTTTTTTTTTTTGGATCTTCTGCTGAAAAGTGTTCTAGAAACTTTAGGAAAATGGAGAATAAGGAACTCTCCTAGCTACAACATGAACTGCCTGTATTATGCCCCCCACCAGTGCTAAGTTCCAGAGTTGGAAACATGACTTCCACATTGACTTGGGGGTCTAAGGACCCTAGCATTTGCAAGGAGAAGCTGTGACTACTTGGTGTACTCCACCTCCCTTTTTCTCTCCCTTGCCAGAGTCTACCTCACTTAAAACCTCCCTCCCCCCATTTACCAACTCAGAATTTAGGGGGAAGGCTTTCCCTCCTCTTTGCATGGCAGCAAATTACCCAGGACAAATGGGTACTGTAATCATAAGGGAAAAATATTCCTTGGAAGATTCTTCACTTTTGGGAATTACTTCAGTCCCAAAACAGCAAAGACGTCTCATTCTTGGTTCGGTATAGTACCTTCTACAGTAAGGGTCTTTTCATTTTCCCCCCAAAAAAGATGCGGACTCAGGGTTTTATTCAAGGCTCTTCCTGGTTATCAGGAAACTGGGATCATGGAGACCCATTTTAGATCATTCTCTAAACAAGTTTGTAGTGGTCCCCCCAAGTTCAGGATGCTTTCTGTTCCCAAACCATTACCTCTCATACAAGGGGCATGGATGGGTAACTTTAGACTTCCTATCTTCCCATTTCAACTACAAAAAAATAATGCACTTGAAGTGCAAGTGAGAGGGCATCCCACTTCCAAAGTTTGTCTTGCCATTTGGCTTTAACTGTGCACCGAAAGTATTTGCTAAATGTGTTGCGCCAGTTATTGCCTTCTGTGGGACCAGAGGAGTGGACATTTACCACTGTCGGAGTGACTGCCTAATTCAAACAGTATTCCTAGAAGAGGTCCACAGAACATGCAGATCACCTTTGGAATGCTTTCATAAGGTAGGTGTCTACTTAAGCTTCCTGAAATCCCAGCTGTCTCTTGCCACACAAGGTACCTTCTTGGGGGCAAAACTAGACTTTATCAGAAAGCTGCCCTGGCTTAGAACAAAATCTGCTCCCTCTAAACTTATTTCAGATACATCTGTAATTAGGAAGCCATCTCAACCAGAGATGACTCTCCTAGCAAAACTCCACATGAAAATTTTTACAGTAGTTCATTAACTGCCATTTCTCTACTCCCCCCTTTCTAAAAAGAATGTTTGGAAGAGAACATATATAAAAAAAAAGCCCCATTCAAAACCCCAGAGGCATACCAAGTGCTGGCCACAACTCAGATCAGTTCAAGGGGCATTGAACAAGTGTATGATTAAATGGCACACAAACATGTGAAATTGAAGCCATGAGGGCATTCAAAGATAAACTGAGATGCTTAAATATCCTGACTGACACCACAGGGAGTCTGGCTGTGTCAGCACCTGAAGAGGGTTGTGTCTTACGACCTTACCCTGTCTACCCCCACCTTTGAATACATGTGGTGAAGTCTGGGGGGGGGTGGGCTTGCAGTGGGTCCCACCTCTGCAGCTGCCCCTCCTTTTGGATGTACTTTGCCAATACCATTGTCTCCAGCCTCCAGCAGGGATCATTGCCAGAGATGCCTAGAAAGTCCAAGCGTTAGTACTGTTGCAACATTGAACATATTCAAACCTCTTCATTTATTGTAGGCTACTTCATTGATGTAATTTTCGTCTGAAATGTGGTTAGAGTTGTCCATGAACCAGTCCACTTATTGGTGCTTGTTTCACAGAAACCAGAGGATTAAGTGCCTTTAACACCCTAGATATGCATCGGCTCCTTATGTAGTACTAAAACTGACCTGAGTTTAGGAAGAAAACCATTTATCTGATTATCACAAAGGAGAAGAGGGCTTGTGGTTGTCAAGCAGGTGCACCAAGTAAGTGGATTACCAGCTTTGTAATCTTTTTGCCATCAAGTGGGTTATCTGCTTTTTGTATATGATAGGGTCAGAGCTCTGCTCATCAGGTGATTGAGTACAGTTTCTATTGGTGGTGCCTTGTGCTCCAGCCACTTGGTTTTTATTGCACTTAAAGGTTTATGATTAGTGCTTGAAGCATTTACATGTGCACATGTTAATAAAAAGCATCTCCTTCCTAGTTTGTTCTAATCCTATTTATTTTGCTCTTTTTGATCGTGTGCTGTGATTAGTTTTTAACCACTTTTGCCAATTTTGCAGTACTGCTGTTTGTACACTGTAGTTAAGCTTGTCATTTTGTGTTAAGATATTGCTTGGAAATTTTTTTCATGTAACTGAACTAATGGTTTTAATATCCGTGTTGAACATGTAGATTGCCCAAAATACTGAAAGCATAATTTCAGTAGCAGTGCATTGGGGTTTCTAAGATATTTTATTACTTTGACATTACTACCTTGTGTTCTCAGGGGAATCACAATGCCAGTTCCTGTTCAGAAAATTCTCAAAGGGGAGTGAAGAGGAAAAATGACAGTGACAGTGAACCTGAACCAGAGGATAATATCAGGTGAAATGTTTAATTATGTAATTACGATAGTTCTTTTATAGCAGCAACTTTTTGATTATAGTGACTTTTTAATCCACAGGCTGTTAATCCATTCATTGAATTCCAGCAGCATGTCACCTAAAATTTAGTCTTTGTGAAAAATTACTATGTTGAATGGTCTTATAAAGACACTACCCCTGTGGAACCCATTTGTATGTAAATGGGATGCTTAGTACTGGTTTCTGAATGGGTTGATTTTTTTGTATCTTTTTCGTAACCTTGTTATTGGTATAGTAGTTCCGTGATTATCCGTTCTTGAAATGTTTGAGGAGTGATTCAACATACTATCTTTAGTTGTAGTAGTAGTTATGTAAAGTATACATTGATGATCCCTGATTTATAATGCATTTGTGATCAAGAAAACTGTCGGCAAAACACAGCTCCTTACCACCAAAAGGGGGAGGGGGGAGCACTGGATAGGAGTCTGAAGAATTAGTAGACTTGGTGGGACTCTGAAGGTGAATGTGTAGTTTGAAAGCTTAAAATTCTCCGATTAGGATTGGTGTTCTAATTGTATGTCAACCTTGTATGTGCAACAGGAGAATTTCTTCAGAACCGCACTAATTGTCTGTGATAAAACTTTTAAAAGGTACAAACATTGAAGCCAAAAACCAAGAATTTGATCCACGGTCACACAGAAAGCATACATTGGCAACTGCAGCATTCACATTGAGACCACAGAATTTACTGGTTGTGATGGGAGAAGCCCGATCATGATTCTTAGTAATGTGTAGAGCTTTAGCTGGCATGTGATCTAGTTACAAAGAAAGAGAAAACGTGTAGGAGTAAGTTTTTTTTTTTTTACAGTTTTGAAAGCTGCAACTACCTCGCAGATAGCCATAAAGATGTTGCTCTTCACTCTGCCACACTTTTTTGGGGGTTGGTAGAGTGAAGTGTGCTGCAGCTTTCAAAGCTGTCAAATTTTCCAGTGCATCTGTTTAGTGGTTGCCATTTGTGTTGACAGCACAATGTTTTATAATAACTTTGAAAATTGTGTAATATGGAGGATTGTGAATGAGTCAGCAGTATGTGTTTGACAGAAGGATGATAAGAAATTCACTGAGAGCTGTTGACATTTCTTTATTCCCTGTCTAAATTCAAACTGCAGTGTGTACTTTAGCAGGCAGAAACAGAAGTTGAAATAAAGCCGATGTCCTTCATGGATGCATCTGCAGTCATAACTGGGTTGTCCTGTCGTCAGGCAGCCCTGCGGTTGGCCGGATTCCAAAGTCTGGGTCCGGCTTCGGCTGATGTCGCACTTCACCCGACGTCATCTCTGCTGGTCTTGGGTATAAAGGCATCAGCCGACGCCATTTTCCTCAGTCTTTCTTGCCGCGTGGCGCCCGAAGCAGAAGCTGTTCGCAAGTGCCGGTCGGTCAGATCCAGAGATTACTACTACCGAATACTACTTCGAAGACTTCTAAAAAGCTAAGTACCCGTTGGGGACTCTTTCTTGCCTCAGCCGATGTCAGAAAAAGTCAATAACTGTTTAACTTGTGGGAAACAAATACCTCATAAAGATTTCCACTCTTACTGTTTGCCTTGCTTAGGCCCAGACCATGACGTAGCAGCCTGTTCGGCCTGCGCTTCCTTCAACCGACGAACGCTAAGGCGTCGGTCGGAGTTTGCTGAACAGTTTTTTGGCTCAGACTTTGCGTATATTATGCCGTCGGATCCTCCGACTACCCAAATTATTAAAAAACGCAAGGAAAAAGACAGACACTCGCGGTCCGCGGTTTCGGCCGAAACCACGGTGAAGCAAGCCGCGAGTGTCTCTGTTTCGGCCGAAACCGAGAAAACTGGTCAATCTCCAGCCGAATCCATGGCTACTACTGAGGCTCCTGCTACCTTACCTGAATCGGCCTCAGAAATTTTGCCTACAACCGTGGTTTCTACTGATTTATCAGACACCATCCCTTTGGATGTCTCTACCCCAGCACGTGGTGCTGCTAGACCCCCTGCAGCCATGTCTATCAAGGCCTTTGCCAGGGCCAAAGCAGCCAAATCTGCTAAGGCAGTGCCTGTTAAACCTCCCTCACACAGGCCCACTTCTAGTTCACAAATGCTTACTCTGGCAGAAGATTTAATATCCTTAATTAGGGGATCCCAATCTCACCCAGACAGGGCCTCTCAGCCCCCTGAAAAGAGACCTAGGACAGAGCCCCCCGAGCCAGTGTCCTCTGAGGCTTCTGCGGATGACTCCGACATTTCAGAACAGCCAGAGGACGCTTTTTCTACATATGAAGACTCTGAGGCTGAAGAATCCATTCCAGCTGCCCCTCCACCAGAGGAATTTTCCTTTGGGGAAACCTTGCATGCCATGAGTGAACAATTCCAATGGCAGGGACAAGATTTCTCAGACTCAAGAAAAAGGCTTAGGACCTTCCTACACTTACCACAACATAGGCCCTTAGCTATACCTCCTGTTTTACCTGTTGTGGATGACGCATTTAATGATGTCTGCACTGCTCCTGATTCTTTACCTCCTGCCCCTGCCAAACCTGATAGATATTACAGGGTACCTGACACTCATCACCACCTATACAAGGCCCCACTGGCAGACCCCGAAACTATTTCCCAGGGGCCTAAGGCAGTAGCCTCGACCACAGCAAAAAACCCTATTCCTTCAGAAAGGGAATCCAGGTCCTTAGACAGATGGGGGGAAAAGTTTACACCTCTGCTACTCTCTCAGCTAGAGCTTTAAACTGTCAATTTCACATGATCCAATACCAAGAGTTTATGCTTGATCAGTTAACTAAGAAAGTATCCTCTGATGAATCTTTAGACAAGAAATATGTAATAGAAATGGTAAATAACATACAACAGGTTAGTAACCATTCCTTAAAATGTGGCTATGATGCACTGGAGGCTTCATTTAGATCAGCCATGACTGGCACAGTGATAAGAAGACATGCATGGCTGAAAGAACAGGTCTTACCGGATCATGTTAAAGCAAAGCTATTAGATGCTCCTATGGATAAGGCCAGTTTATTTGGTACACCTGCCCAACAGGTAATGAAGAAAATGGAAGAAAAGGCAAAATCTGTACAGACAGTTAAAGATTTCTTACAGGTGCAGCCACCAAGGTTTAGCAGGAACTGGCCTGCCAAAAATTGGTCCTTTCCTGACTGCACAAGATCCCAAAGGGGCAGAAACAGACGATCCAGAGGCAGAAATCAATCCAGAGGAGGTGCCTACAGAGGACGACAGTGGCAAGGTAATAACAGAGGCACAGACACAACCACTGCCACTGCAACAGGACAATCACAGTGACTTGACTCTAACTCCGCCTACCAGGGAGCAAATAGCAGCACCATTAGGCGGAAAGTTAGCCTTATTTTCGAAAAATTGGCACTATATCATAAAAGACAAGTGGATTTTGCAAACCATAGACCAAGGCTACCGGTTCCACTTCCACACCTTGCCAGTAAAAGAGGAATGCCAAACCTGCCTCCAAATCAAAAAATAGAAGCTCTACAGCAGATAGCGAAATTATCCAAGATGAGAGCTGTGGAAAGAGTACCAATAACAGAACAGGGCAAAGGATTCTACTCCAGACTCTTCCTAGTACCAAGAAAGAGAAAAGTTGGAGACCTATTCTCGACCTGTCCATCTTAAACACATATATCATTGTCCCAAAATTCAAAATGCTGACCCTACAGCAACTTCTTCCCATGCTGGGCAAGGAGTGTTGGCTGGTAACTCTAGATCTCAAGGAGGCATACCTGCACGTCCCCATTCGACCCAATTGCAGAAGATACCTCAGATTTCTTGCAGGATCAGAGCATTATCAATTCTCAGCATTGCCCTTTGGCTTATCTACTGCCCAGAGTATTCACAAAATGCCTGGCATCAGTAATCGCTCACTGCAGACTACAGGGAATCCAAATTTATCCATACCTGGACGACTGCCTGCTACAAGCGGACAACAAAAGCAAGCTGACAACAGATTTACAAAGGGTCATTTACTTGCTACAAGCCCTGGGATACACAGTCAACTTACAAAAGTCAAGGCTGATACCATCCCAGACAAGAACATTCTTGGGTGAATTGGACACAGTAAAACAAATGGCATTCCTAACTACAGAAAAACAAAAAGAACTCCCTCTTTACTTCTTGGCATTAACAAGACAGAACAAACAGCAAGAAAAGTTCTGCAGGCCTTGGGCTTCATGGCATCATGCATAATCTTGGTACCACATGCCAGACTGCATATGAGAAAACTACAGTGGTACCTAAAGAATTTATGGTCTCAACACAGGCACAGCCTAGAAGCAGAAATACCATTAATCCCATGCCTAAAACAGGAATTCCTCTGGTGGGCCCAAGCATGCCAGTCAAACCCAGGCCTACCCTTCCACAAGTTTCGAACAAGCCAAACCATCACAACAGACGCCTCAGACCTAGGATGGGGGGCGCACATGCTGGACAAATGCGTACAAGGGTTGTGGACTCAGGACCAGCTGCACTTGCACATAAACCAAAAAGAAATGCTGGCAGTAAAACTGGCAATCCAAAAATTCAGACCATTCCTCAAAGAAGGCCATCTGATGATAAGGACAGACAACACCACAGTCATGTGGTACATCAGCAAACAGGGAGGCACTCATTCATACCCCCTATGCAGAATGACTTTGGACCTTTGGAATCTGGCTCTCAGCTACAACATCCAGTTACAGGCAATATTTGTACCGGGAAAAGAGAACACCCTAGCAGACATGTTAAGCAGCACCACCTCGGATGCTCACGAATGGATGCTACACCCAGACATCTTCAAGACCATCACAAAGAAATGGGGAATGCCACAAATAGATCTATTCGCTTCCCCTCTCAATCACCAGCTTAAAAAATTCTGCACAAGGACATTCCACCCACTTGCATGGAAGGTGGATTCTCTTTCCTTCAGCTGGACAGGTCTGACAGCATATGCATTTCCACCTCTTCCCTTGATACACAAGGTATTACTGAAAATCAAAGAGGAACGTCCAAGGATAATCCTGATAGCTCTGAACTGGCCAAGACAACACTGGTACCCACTGCTGAGGAGCATGTCTCGGGAGAAAATGTGGTCAATACCCCTGATGCCTTTGATGTTAACTCAGAACAACTACAGCATCATGCATCCAAACCTAAAAACTTTGCAGCTGACTGCCTGGAACATCACATAGCAGCAACTAAGCCAGATCTTTCCCAAAGGGTTAAAGACATTATCCTTGAAGCCCGCAGACCTTCAACAAGAAGGAACTATGCAGGAAAATGGAAAAGGTTTGTCATTTGGAGTACTGAAAGAGGAAAAGATGTGTCTAATATAGATATTGCAAACATTCTGGAGTATTTGGCAGAGCTTTTACATACAGGCCTGTCCTATTCCTCCATCAAGATACATGCATCAGCTATTTCAGCAGAATACAGCTTTGATCCACCTGTCTTTTCACATCCTCTACTAGGGCAGTTCATCAGAGGGATCAAGAATGTAAAACCTCCAAGGAAACCACCATTACCAGCATGGGACTTGAACTTTGTGCTAGAAAAGTTGACACTCCCTCCGTTCGAACCAGCAGCAACAGCAGATCTACAGCACCTATCATGGAAAACTGCTTTCCTACTGGCAATTACCTCAGCAAGGAGGGTTTCGGAACTACAGCCCTTAATGGCAGTACAACCCTTCCTAATCTTCCATAAAGATAGGGTGTCCATGAGAACTAATCCTACATTTATGCCTAAGGTGGTAACCGGAGTGTCTTTAAACCAGGCAATCCACCTACCTACCTTCTTTCCCAATCCACAAAACAGAGGGGAAAGAATGCTGCATACCTTGGACGTACATAGACAGCTACGCTACTACCTGGACAGAACCAAAAGTAACAGAAAATCTGACCAGCTTTTGGTAGCCTATGCAACAGGGAGGGAAGGAAAAGCAATTTCCAAACAGACAATCTCCAAATGGATAGGAAATTGCATAAGATTTTGTTACTCCTTCCATGGAAAACCAATTCCACAGAACATAAGGCCTCATTCTACAAGGGCTACAGCCACTACCACAGCTTTCTTACGAGGAGTGGCAACCAAGGACATTATTGAGGCGGCTACTTGGACCTCCGTGCATACATTTGCCAAGCATTATAATTTACCTCTATATTCTAGATCCCGAACAGGGTTTGCCACTGCTGTATTGCAAGGGATCCTAACCACACCATAATTTTATCATCCTCCTCCCCTAGTTGGCTATGGTATTTTATCCAGTTGTTATGACTGCAGATGCATCCATGAAGGACATAGTACAGTTTTGTACCTACCATAAATGTAGATGTCCGAACTGGATAGCATCTGCAGTCAGGATTACCCTCCCTCCTTCCCCTCTGTGGTACTCCTAGGGTATTTATCCTCCTAATAGCTAGCTGGGGGAGTCTCTTATGGTGTATTTGTTTGTATATATGTACATACATGCTTATTTTTTGTGTTTGCCTTCTATCTTTTTGGAAACATTGGCATTTATCCAAAATTTAGCCTTCCAAGAGGGCAACTGGCATCTGGGGCAAGAAACACTGAGGAAAATGGCATCGGCTGATGCCTTTATACCCGAAGACCAGCAGAGATGACGTCTGGTGAAGTGCGACATCAGCCGAAGCTGGACCCAGACTTTGGAATCCGGCCGACCGAAGGGCTGCCTGACGACAGGACAACCCAGTTGTTATGACTGCAGATGCTATCCAGTTCGGACATCTACATTTATGGTAGGTACAAAACTGTACTTTTTATGTCCTGCTGCTGCTTTGTGGCCAGCGCTGTCTGCTTTACTGCAGACTGAATTTTAACAGCATTCAGGGGATGCTTAATTAAGCACCCCAATATAAGCATGGTTTAAGTTTGAGTCCCTTACTAGAGTAGTGCCAAACCAGGAAGTATTTTAGCTTTGTTTTTAACTTTATAATGGTGCTTCATGCACTACATAGTTAAAACGCTCTGACATCACAGAAGTATGTAACAAGGTTACCTTTTTGCCTGTTTACGAGCATGATCACCACACGTATGAATTCAAGTGGAGGTTGTTGCCATGTTCTGAAGTAAACCTCAGTAACAAAGAATTTTGTTACTTGCTCTTTTGATTGCAATAAATATGCTTCATACACTAGACTATTTTTGTATTTGACTTCAAAAGTGTTTTAAGATGATGTTATTCACTGTTGTGCTTAAATGGTGATAACGCATTCAATCACAAAGCAATGTTAGCTGTACAGAATGGTCTGACGGCCTTCAAGGAACACGTTCTTCCAGGACAATTAATGGTAGACTGACAAGACTTCGGTTATGTGGTACGTAAACAGGCAGGGGGGTACCCATTCTTACCCCCTCTGCAGACTAGCCATGGCTCTGTGGAACACAGCCCTGAGCTACCAAGTACATCTACAGGCTCAAGTCTTGCCAGGAAAACTAAATACACTGGCTGACTAAGCAGAAATCTCATGGACCCTCACGAGTGGAAACTGGAACCAAAGACTTGCAACATGTTGATCAACAAATGGGGGAGCCCAGATATAGACATGTTTGCCTCCCCCCAGAACTACCAGTTGGGCAAGTTCTGCAAAAGGACTCCCCACAAACAAGCTTGGAAAGTGGATGCTCTGTCCTTCAGCTGGAAAAATCTATCGATTTATGCCTTTCCTCCTCTCCAAAGTACTACTAAAGGTCAAACGGGACAAACCAAGGATGATACTGATTGCGCCAGACTGGCCATGCCAAAACTGGTACCCCCTCTTGCGCAGTGTCACAGCTAGCCCCATGGCGCTTGCCTCAGACCCCTACCATGCTGTCACAGCAGGAGAGCCAGATTCTGCACCTTCAGCTTCAGACCCTGAGCCTGGCTAATTACCTAATCTCTCCATTACCATCCCTCAGTAAACAAGTGTTAGATGTCATTTTGGAGGCAAAGAGGCTTAGTACTAGAAAATCTTATGCTGAAAAATAGAAAAGATTCTGTGCCTGGAACAAAACTCTAGGGATGGCCACAGCAGCACCCAATTTACCTCAGATTCTTCAATACTTAACTGAGATGCTTCACAAAGGCCTTTCCTTTTCCTCCTTCAAAATTCACGCCTCTGCCATTTCAGCTCATTACAACACAGAACCACCCCTCATCTCACCTACTGCTCAAGCAGTTCCTCATAGGGGCCAAAAACTTAAGACCACCCAGGAGAGCCCTAACTCCTGCCTGGGACCTTAACCTTGTATTGGAAAAACTCACTCTTCCTCCTTTTGAGCCAGCTGCAAGTGCAGAGCTAAAATTCCTTTCTTGGAAAACAGCTTTCCTTTTAGCAATCAATTCAGCAAGAAGGGTATCTGAATTTTACGGGCCTTTATGGCAGTGGAGCTCTTAATCTTTCATGTTAACAGGGTGTCCCTCAGGACCAATCACTCTGTTATTCCCAAGGTGTGGTATCCAGTGTGGCTCTTAATCAGTCCATTCATTTGCCAACCTTTTCTAATCCACAGAACAAAGGCGAACTGATACTGCACTCCTTAGACGTGCAGAGACAACTTAGATTTTACTTGGACAGGACTAAACTTCAAAGGAAATCTGAACTGCTGGTTGCATTTGCTGTAGGGGCAGATGGAAGGCTATTTCAAAGCAAACCATTTCTAAATGGATAGGCCATTGCATTCATTTCTGCTGTAAGCAACATGGAAAAACTATCCCACAGGGGATTAGGCCCCATTCAACCAGGGCTGCATCTACCTCTACAGCCTTTCTCAGAGGTGTCCCTACCAGAGACATCCTAGAAGCTGCTACCTGGAGTTCTGTGCATACTTTCACCAAGCATTACCATTTGCCAATTTTTTCTAAATCCAGAGCTGGCTTTGCCACTGCAATCTTGCAGGGCCTTATAGCTGCTCCTAATGCTACCTAAATTTCACCTCCCATCCTTAGCTTTGGGAATCTACCCAAATGTGATGACTGCAACAGGGAAACACGAAGAACATATTACAGATGTTCTTCGTGTTTCACAGTTGCAGTCATTGCATTTGTGTAATCCTGCTGGCAGGTTGCCCTCAAGTCGGCCTGAATTCCAAAGTCTTGGGTCCTGCGTTGGTTGCTGTTGCCCCTTCCCTGATATCAGGTTGTCAGGGGTATAAGATGCAGCAGACGCCATTTTCTTAAGTCTTTCTTGTCGCGCGGTGCCAGAAGCAGTTCGCAAGTGCAGGTTGGCAGACTCCTGAGATTTTCATGTTAGAGTTTCAGATCCGAAGTCTTCATTAAAAGCTAAGTACCCTGTTGGGGAAACTTTTCTCTTGCTCCAGACCAATGTCAGAAAAAGTTAATTGCATTTCTTGTGGGAAGCAAATACCTCATAAGGACTTTCATTCTTACTGTATTCCTTGCCTAGGCTGTGACCACTACGTTTCACATTGTTGGTCTTGTGCTAGATTTAACCAACGCACTATTAAGCGTCGGTACGATTTTGCATTAAACTATTTTGGGCTCAGATTTAATTATACAATGTCTGATAGCCATCCGACTACCGGAGTTCACAAAAAGCACAAAGAAAGATGGGCAACCGAGGTCCAAAACCGATGAAGCTTCTCCTAAGCCAGTCGCTGGTTCACCGGTTCTCAGTGAGGTGCTTTCGCAGCCCCTGACGCCCTCTACTTTAGAGTCGCAGGCCGCTACAGACTCCCACATGGAGTCAGGCCACTGGAAACTCAAGGTATTGGAGCCTCGGAGAATATTCCCTCAGATGGGTCTGGAGCTGCTGAGCAGGCATCTGCTTCTGAGGGTGTATTCAGACCTAAACAATTATACATTAAACTGACTTCAGCTTCTAAGGCAAAGACTAAAGCACCTTTAA